>NC_077229.1:145763705-146074122 GCF_027887165.1 Monodelphis domestica
GAATCTTTCAGGATTGTCCTAGATCATTGCATTGCTGAGAGTAGCCAAGTTTTCCCAGATAATCATCATCTAACATTGCCGTTACTACATACAATGTTCTCTCAGTTCTCTTTATTTCATTCTGCATCAGTTCCTGTAGATCTTTCCAACTTTTTCTGAAATCATCTTGCTTATCATTTTCTTATAGCACAATAGTATTCCATCACCAACATGTACCAAAATTTGTTCAGACATTTTCTAATTAATGTTCATCCATTCATATTCCAATTCTTTGCCACTACAAAAAGAGAAGTTATAAATATTTTTGTAGAAGTAGGCCCTTTCCCCATGTTTTTAACTTTCAGATATAGACCCAGTAGTGTAATTATTGGATCAAAGGGTATGCACAGATTTATTGCCCTTTGGGTATAATTGCAAATTGTCCTCCAGAATGGTTGGATCAGTTCATAACTCCACCAACAATGCATTGGTGCCCCAATTTTGCCAGTCCTCTCCAACATTTAGCACTTTACTGCTAACCTGATAGGCCAACCTGATAGGTGAGAGTTGGGATACAACTTGTGATATTCTAGGGAACAATTCTGATAACTGGAAGTGAACTCCATGGGCCATTTTATTCTTGCTGGAGAGTAGTCAAGGGTATGTGGGGATACATCAAAAAACTAACCTCTATTAAATAGTGGGAAAGCATGGTAGAAGGCAAAGAATGTGGTCAGTCAGTGGATGGTGTTCATTCTTGGGTCTATTCTCCCTGTGTCCTGGAGGTTCACTAGTCTATGTCAGTTCTGTGGTGTGGTTTACACTTTCTACTATCCATGCCTAGCATGTTCTCAGACTGGGAAAGTAACTGAACTTGACAGTAGCACTGACAATCTGAGCTTTTTATGGCGAACTCACTGTCCTTGCTTACCATGTTCATCCAATTGTACCTCATTCTTTAAAGTCTTATTAAAAAACTTCACTTTTCCCAAATGTCCTTTTCTCTGCCTTAGTTTCTACTGATTTCCCTTTTTTTTTAAAATGTGTTGCTGACTTAGGCCATGAAAAATATAATTGGAACCGAGAAACCAATGGCCAATTAAGCCTCCCTGCTGCACATGATCCATCTTGTGAGTTTTCACTTGGCATGGATTGGTCAGCCCAGTGAGATGATAGATTCATTGGGTTAGAAGTGGGCCTTCAGTGCTGCTCACACAGTGGGAATAGAGTAAATGACATGGTTTATAATAATCCACACACATATTTCAAGAAGGTGCTCTGATTAGAGCTCCCTTAATCATCAGCAGAGTCCCATTCAGCCTACGGGAGTCATTTTCTCAGTACCTGCAGTGATAAATAAGTAACTTCTATTTTTATAAGCCTTAAAAATAAAACCAGTGAAGGAAATCATGTAGAAAATGGAGTTAGAGAATTCTTTTTGCCTCTAAAATGTATTGAAGTCATTGGTTGTTTGACATGGATTACATTAGCAATCAGCCAACATGAGTTTATTCATTAAGTGCCTTCTATGTGCCTGACACTGTGCTAGACTCTGGGAATAAAAAGCTAAAATAAAACAGACTTTACTAAGTCTATTGGGGATGGTGGAAGATAAAACATGTTTATGTATAAGCAGATACAAAATCCAGACATAATAAATATGATTTAAGTGTGAAAAATGCTTAGGAGCTGGGGGGAGGAGAAGACAGAAATCAACAAGAGTCTCCTGAAAGAGATGGTCCTGAAGTGAGGAGGGAGTGCATTCCAGACCTGGGGACCAGACTCTTCAAAAGTACAGAGCTGGGATAAGGAATGTTGTGTATAAGAAATAGCAGGAAGGTCAATTTTCCTGGGCTATCATGTGAGTTTAAGGTTAGAAAAAGAAAACACTGCGTTTTAGCCAGATTTTGAAGGGATTTGAATGCCAAAGAGAAGATTTGATCAGGCATGTAATGAGTCCGAATGTCATGGTCAGACCTATACTTCAGGAAGATTACTCTGGCAGCTTTGGAGAGGATAGGTTGGGAAGATGCTGGAGTCAGCTCTAAAATCAGCATTCTTTTAGTTCAGTTTTGATGTTGCCACAAAATGAAACCCTTTCAAGTAATTGACTAGTTAACAAAATGAGGCTCCCTTTGCCCTAACACAGCAAGCATATGCAGCAAGGATACAGTGACATTTAGCATCTCTGAACTCAGCCTCCCTCATCTTCAAACTGAAATGTGTCTGGTCATAAAGGCAGGAAATGGTGGAGGACGTGGGATTTACATGACCTACAGAAATCTACCAAGTTGGAGGGACCCATCTCAATTTGGCTGGGACTCTTTATGCCTTCAGGTGACCAGGAAGTTGTGGTCAAAGGACCTAAGGCTAATCAAATTATGGAGACACCATTATGTTATCTCTTTTTAGTAAAAACCTACTCCAGGTCTGAGGTTTTTATGACTGAGTCACAGAAGGAAAACAACAAGTTTGGACCTAGCCAGCATTGGCTAGAGACTCAGACATTAGTCTTGTCACAGAGGGGAAATACTTTTAGACAGGGAGTGGTCTTAGAAGAATACTGCAGTAGTCCAAGTGAAAGCTGATGAACACCTAAATTAGGGTGGTGGTCATATAAGGGGAGAGTAGAGGATGAATGGAACTGATACTGTACAGGTCAGAGATCACATCAACAGGACTTGGCAATGGATTGGAGTGAGGGAGAGTGAGGGGTCAAGGAGTTACTTTGAAGGATCCACAACAGAAATAGAGAAGGTAGGAAAAGGTATGGGTTTTGAGCAGAAAGAAAATAGGTTCTGTTTTAGACATGTTGAGTTTGGAAAATCCATGGGACATCCCAATCAAAATATGCAATAGGTAGTTGGCAATATGAAATGCAGCAGAGAATTAGACTAGAAACATAGACCTGGGAATCAGTGACCTAGTGATAACAAGGAATTCACTGGAGATATCACTGATAGGGCAAAGTAGAAGGAGGAGACAGAGGAGAGGAGAGGAAAGAGGAGAACAGACAGGAAGGCAAGGCAAAAGAAGGCAAGGGAAGTAAGGAAAGTAAGAGAGGAGCATTAGTATTAATCCTAAGAATGAAAGTAAGGTTTTAAAAAAACAAGCATTTACTAAGCACATTATAAATAAAAGATTCTAGGCTCTGGGATTGCAAAACCAAAAATTGAATAATCTCTGTTCTCAAGGAACTTACATTTTATTGGGAGAAAACAAGTTCTATAAATAAACATAAAAAATAACAAATGCATCCATGATTTCATCAGTTTGAATGTTCTACTCTCAGAGGAAGATAATCCATGATTTTCCATTCTGTGCAACTCTTCTCTGTGTGTTCCCATAAGTTTATTATAAGAGGTTTACGTTTTCCCTGATATAATGAGGGGAACAGTAAAGCAAGTGGGCATTTCTTGCCATGTTTGATGACATTTTTTTTATTTATAACTGAGTTTTATCAAATATTCTAAAAATAATTCATTACAACATTACATAGACTATAGCAACTGTATTGATGTAAAGAACTCCCCAGTAAGCAAATTCATTCTATCTGTGATGACATTCCTTACTTTGAATCTCCTTCAAAGTTCATCTTTGGTTAGATATTACAGCCTGCTCACACCTAGAATGTGCTTCTCCATTTCCTACTGTCTGCTATTCAATTTAAAAGTTAAAGTCAACCCAAAGTAAATACAAAGCAATTTTAGGTTGTGGTGGAAGGCATTAACAACTGAGAGGATCTGGATAGGCTTTGGGTCAGGTTAATTGGAAAACACTGAGCAAGTGAAGGACAAGTGTAGTGCCTCATCGTACTTCCCAAGACACCTCCCTCCAGATTGACATAAAACCATTAACATAGGCTCCTTGAGGCATTCTTATTCAACCAACTCTAAATTCAGGTTGTGGGAGGTTTCAGCAATAAAACATTTATCCCAATACTCCTCATGTACAAAGATCCCTGCTTCCAGAGTCATGACCCCTTTATTTGTGGGGTTTGCCTTCTGTTCTTCTAGCTTCATACTTCCTTTTGTATACTCCTCTAGTTCCATGCACCTTTATGGGATTTGAATTTCTTTGCTCTCTAGCTTCCACCTAAACTGACTTAAAGCCACCAAGGGGCATGACTTGCCATTGTTCATCCTATTAATTATACTACTTTTTCCTAATCAGTTCAAGGGATTGTACCTCATGAAGGGATTACCTGGATTTAATTTAATGCTGTGTTAAATTTTTTAATACTTTTTTTTACAGATTACAGATCAATATGATTTTTAATACCAGTTTTCTGATATTTTGAGATTCATGTTCTTTCCTTTCCTCTCCTCCACCCTTCCTGACATGACAGGAAATGTGATTTAGGTTATACATGTGTTATCATATAATATATGATATTTATTAATATAAAACATATAAAAACATGATATTTACATGTCATCTTGGATTCTTCATTATTGATAATGGTCATCATTCACAGTTGATCGTCATATACTTTTACCATTACTGTGTTTATGCTGTGTAAATGGCCCCCTTTTCTGTGATTAGCGATTGGGCTTTTGAGGAGCAACTCTCCTACATGCATATAGTGTATATATACTCTTGCAGTCTGATATAAGCATATGGCTTATGGCTATGGTATGTTATATACTATTTCTGTAGTGTTTTCCTAATCTGACAACATGTTCTACTGAATAAAAGCTTTTCCTCTGGAATCAGAAGACCTTGGTTCAAATCTTGACTCTGAAAGTTACTACCCAACTCACTTAACCTCCCTGGCCTTAGAATTCTCTTCTACAAAGGAAAGGCCTTCAAAGCCTCTTACAGTGGTGGATCCCCAATCTGATGAGCTCAACCCAAAAAAGGAAATGAGATTATTTTGCAATGATTTGGTCACAGAGCAATGTTTCTAATGAACACAACATTCTTTTCTAAATGCTCACAGCCTTTGTTTGAAAAATTATTCTATGTTGTTTTTTTTTTTTCAGATTTTTATGTGGAGCTCCCTGGCCCTTGATTTCCCATATCTACCCTCTTCTCCTTTTCTGAAAATCTGTAAAGTACTTTCTCTGCTCTTCTGGCCTATCTATTGTTCTTAGTGATTTATAAAATGCTATTGAGAGAGCCTCTAAGATCACATCTACCAGTTTCTTTAGTACTCAGATATGTAATTTGCTCCCTCATTATGGCATGGAGTTGACCCTACATTCTAGAGAACTGTGCCAGGAGATTTCAAGTTATAGCAGGTCCTAATAAACTAAAAAGGCTTCAAGTGCAAGCCTGGAAATAGACTGGAAATGTCTCATCAAAGCACCAGTTAAATTTTAGCACATTAATCACTGGCGTTGGCCACCAAGAATCTATCTCATACAAACGGACAAATTATTCTCACACTTAAAGATCTCTAATGTTGCAGAGGCCCTAAAGCAGTTCATATAGTTGTATTTTTTTTTTGTTTTAGCAGCTTTAATTATTAAGAAATTTATTCTTCTGTCTGGAATTTTGCTTTCTCACTGCTTTTAACATTTTTAAAAATATCTTTTTAAAATTCTTACCTTCTGTCTAAGAATCAATACTGTATATTGGTTCCAAGATAGAAGAGTGGTAAGGGCTAGGCAATTAGGATTTAAGTGATTTGCCCAGGGTCACACAGTTGGGAAGTGTCTGAGGCCAAATTTGAACCCAGGACCTCCCATCTCTAGGTTTGGCTCTCTATCCACTGAACCACCTCTCTGTCTTTTTGCTAGCAACTAATTACAAACAAATGCTAATTCCTTCATCTGAAATTACTTTGTAGTTACCTTGGAGTCATTTAATACATATTTATCCATGTATGTGTTTTTCCTAATATAGAATATAAGCTTTATGAGGCAGAGATTTTTTCCTTTTTGATTTTTAGATCCCCTGAAACTAACTCTGTGCTCAACACCCAGAAGGCTCTTTGTAACTATATACTGATTGACTGATATTGTAGAAGGAATTCCTTTACTGAGAGAGGTTAGACTAGGTGACTTCTTATTTATTTAAGTTTTTATTTATTTATTTTTAAAGTTTTAACAGCAAATTTCCACAGAAGTTTTCCAAAGTTATATTATCTATTTTGTCTCCCTCTCTTCTTCTTCCAGAGTTGACAAGCAATTCAATCTGGGTTATACATATCACACAAAATACATTTTGTATTATTCATTTGTGTAAGTGAATGATCTTATGAAATAAAAACCTCAAAACATATATCCAAATAAAAAGGGACAAATCATATGCTTTCATCTGCCTTCTTACTCCAACAGCTCTTTCTCTGGAGGTGGATAGCATTCTTTGTCATAAAACCTCAGAATTGTCCTGGGTCACTGTATTGCTTTTAGTAACAAAGTCTATCATATTTGTTCATCCCATAATGATTCAGTTACTATGCTTCAGGTTCTCCTGGTTCTGCTTCTTTCACTCTACATCAGTTCATGGAAGTTTTTCCAGTTCTCTCTGAAATCATCCTGTTCATCATTCCTCACAGCTGTAAGAATTAAAATTTTGGGGGAAACTGAGGCAGGTAGAAATTAGTTTCTCTCTGGTAGAGGTTTTATATTTTTAGAGGTTTATTAAAGGTTAAGGATTAAAGAAAATACAGAATAAGAAAGCATGTGTCTAGGCCCAGGGAAGCCTAGACAACCTCACCTACACCATGAAAAGACCTGTCTCTCTGAAGCGGAAGTAAAAAAAGAGACCCAATAGCCTTTACAGCCAGGTTAAATAGAAATTCTTGACCTCGCCCAGGTGGAAATCTCAGTGCGATTAGAGGGCATTCTGGGAGCTAGCAAGGACTCCTGGGTATTGGAGTCCAGAGTTAAAATCTCCATTTTTACAGTATTCCATCACCATCATACACCACAATTTATTCAGTCATTCCCTAATTGATGGACATCCTTTTACTTTCCAATTCTCTGCTACCACAAAGAGAGCAGGGCTATAAATATTTTTGTACAAACAGGTCCTTTCCCATTTATTTTTAACTCTTTGGGATACAGATCCAGTGGTGGTATTACTGGATCAAAAGATATGCATTTTTTTTATAGCCCTTTGGGCACAATTCCAAATTGTCCTCCAGAATAGTTGGCTCAGTTCACAACTCCACCAGCAATGCATTAATGTCCCAATATTGCCACATCTCCTCCAACATTTACCACTTCCCTTTACTGTCATATGGGCCAATCTGATAGGTGTGAGTTGGTAGATGGCTTCTTAAGATAGAAGACTGCTCTTTGAGGCAGAAAGACCTGGGTTCAGATCTCACATCAGATGCTTAGTTTTAGACAAGTTATTTAATCTTTCTCTGTTTCCACCTCTAAAAATAGGGATAATAATGCCTGTGGTCCTTACTTCTTGGGGTCTTCTTGAGGTTCAAATGCAAGATTATTTGTATAGTGCATTACAACATCACGAACTCCAATGAACTCTATAGTATTGCTAGGTTGTTTAGCCACTATGCTGTTGAGGATGGGTGGGAAGAAAATACGCATTTATGAAATATTCCTTATGCGCCAGGCACTGAGCTGAATTAATGCTTTACAAATATTATTTCATTTGATCAAAGTAAGTGATTTGTCAGTAGTCATACCATATCTAAGTCTGGATATGAATTCAGGTGTTCCAGATTCCAGGTAAAGTGCTCTGTCCCACTGCATTACCTCGCTTAGACTTTGGAAGGTCTGAGTTTAAATTCACTCACCCATTTATTAGCTGAGTGACCCCAGACTTAGTGTCTACATCTGTAAAATGAGGGTAATATTAGCATACCTTTCCTAGAGATCAAATGAGATGATGTACTAAATTGTGTATAATATGTAATGTGATAATAATCAAACGTAATGCAATAGACTGTAAAACTTTTAAGCACAATATCAATGCTAGTTATATTTTATTTTAATATAACATTATGACATGATATAGGATATGATGATATACAATAATATAAGACAACACAACACAACTTAACATAACAACATGACAGGAATATAACATAATGTACTATACTATACAATAATATGATTTTTATAAAATATAATACAAAATGTAACATAATTTAATAATGATATAATATTATATAATATGATGAAATAGACTATATGTGATTATAGGTGATGTGATATAATAGGATATATTATATGATGTGATATGTTATATTATGATTATATAAATTATATGTTTTGGTTATTATATGTTGTTTATGATAATATATTATTACTGTAATTACTATTATTATTATACTGCTTGATAAATATGACCTGTTCATAAATAAAATAATCTGTTATTTGTTTATTTCCAGAAGCTGAGCAGAGAAAATGGAGTTCAACTACATTTGATCTTTGAAACAAAAGTAATAACCCTTAAACAAAAAACAAAAAGTCTGGGATGTGTTTGCTTCCTTGAAAGGAAGGGAGGAAAAGTCACATTTTATGAGACTTCAGGGCTCCACATAAGGTGTTACTTGAAAATCAGGTCAAGCTGCAATTTTGAAACTACAAGATGACCTTTCTGTACTGTCAAAATTAGTGAAGAAAATTGGAAATGACTTTTGCAGCTATTGATGTTTTATGTAGTAAAATTTCCTGGGGAAATCAAAGAAATCATGAATGTACCATTTTGAAGTGAATATTCTACTGTTCTCCCCCTCCTATAGGTACCTCTCTTGATGTGATACTTTACTTTCTCCTTTTTTCTTGGTAAAGAGAAAATGTTTTCCAAAATGGCATCTCCAAGATCTCTGATAGATATTTTCTGTCCTTGTCAGGTTTGGTTAGTCATCAGCAAAACTGGCATTTCCACTATTATATGGCAAAGATAGACTAAAACTCGACCCTGTTAGAAAACAGTGAGTATTCACATTGTAATGTATTATTTAGTAAACTTCCTATTCTAAAAAAATTTCATTCTTTTTCTTTTTTTATTTGTTACTCTTGAGGGAGGTCTTGTGGACTTGTGAATGAATGGTTTTGTGCCCTTTGATCTTCTCAGACAAGAGAAACCAAGAATGACTTGGGACTTGTGCCTGGTCAGCTAGTCACAGAATAATACTTTTAGCTAGGAGCACATATCAGGGGTTAGCTGGATAAGAATTTTGTGTAATCATTACACTGGGCTATACAGTGTGGCGACACTAAGATGGTACCTTGGTAATATCATTTACTCTAAATTGCTAATGGGTAATTTGATTTGAATAAGGAAACTCCAAAGAGGACTCATTATGTTTCCCAACAGTGCTGTTATAAACTATAATTGAGTTTCTTTTAAAGATGAACAATAAATCTTTCTCAAGTGCCTAATTTATAATTTTATTTTGCCAGTTCCTTTCCTAAACAAGAACAACCTAGGTCAATGGTTATTCAATCTCACCTTCATGTGGGCAAATTCCATCCTTTCATCCTAGAATTACAAGCAGAAATGACGATAGATCTTTGAATGCCACTCTGACAACGATTTCAAGACTGTTAGAGAGGCCATAGGCAAGGGTTATCTTTAGAGGTCCTGCCAGTCTCTAAGTGTTCAGGATGATGCTCTTTCTACCTAGGACAACTGCACTACAGGGCTTTATCAGGGCAGTGTAGAATAGTGAAAATGACACTGGATCTGGAGTCAGAAAGTCAGAAAGATCCAGGTTCGAATCTTGTCTCTGTCACTTATGACCTATGTGACCAAGTAAGTTGTTTCAAGTTTCTGTAACTCATGTAAATTGAAGAGGTTAGACTAGATGACTGTAAAGGTCATTGGCAGCTGTTAAATTTGGACTCTATTATCTCTTCTTCTCTAATCAATACTTAATATCCCCAGACTCTGAACTCCAAAAGCACTCTCAGAAGAGCTAGGTAGCGCAAGAAATAGAGCACTAAACCTAGAGTCAGAAAGACTTGAGTTCAAATCCAGCCACAAATACTTGTTATGCCACAGTGGGCAATCTCTATCAGCCTCAGTTTCCTCATCGCTAAGAAGATGATAATGGTAACTAGCCCACCCACAATTCCTCCCTTTTGGTTGTTATGATGATGAAATAATATTTGTAAAGTGCTTGATCTAATCCTTTGCACAGTGTTTAAAATATACCTTTTTTTCTTCCTTGTGTAAAAATTAAATTATATTTCTAATAATGAAAATATTATATTTTATGAGGTTTATTAAGGATCATTAGAAAATCAAGGAATAAAGAAGATACAAAATAAAAACCATGTGCCCATGTCTGATTAGCCCATTTAAAATCTTCCCCCCACCCCCCTTAGCTTACCACTATACTTGCTACATCATTGCAAAGGAAGGAAGAGAGCATAAGAGACTTTACTGCCAGTTAAATACCAATTGTGATCTTGCCAATGTGGAGACTCCAGAGAGATTATAGGGAGCTCTGGGAAATACTAAGGACTTTTGGGGACTGAAGTCTAGGGTTCAAAATCTCCATTTATATACTTCCCTTCCTTATGCCTGCTTACTACCTATATAGAAAACATTTTAAAGTAGTGGCATTAAGCAAGTAACTTTACTTTATGAGTCTCAGGTTCCTCATCTGTAAACTAAGCAGAGAAGCAGCTTGAGGTTGTGAAAGGACCCGTTTGGAAATAATACTATGTGCATTTGGATCTTGACTTTGACACATTCTGCTTGAGTAGCCCTGAACAAGTTACTGATCCTTTCAATGAGTGCTCCAGAAAATTCTCTAAGACTGTAATTTGCAGACAGCTTGTAAAAAGGTAACCAAGTTCTATACCCTTACCAACACCTTCCTTTCCTACCATACTGCCTTTGCTAGCTCAAAAGATTTATAAAGAAATTATTTTGTAAATTTCAAAATGCTCTATTATTTGTTATTTTTTAATTTTTCCACTCACTTCCATTCATTTTCCCCACTCATTTCCCACTCATTGTGAGTTATTTTTAATTTTTCCACTCACTTCCATTCATTTTCCCACTCATTTCCCACTCATTGTGAGGTATTTTTTATTTTTCCACTGATTTTCATTCATTGCCCACACATGCTAAAGAGCTAACGGTTGAAAACAGTCTAGTGTGTCACTTCTCTCCGACTACATGTTTTGGGTTTACCTGATGTCTTTGGTGTCTGGAAGCAGTGTCTAAAGATGAAATTTCTTTGCCCCAGGGTAGGATAAGAGGAGACATTTGAAAGCTGTGATGAGGTCTTTTGGGAACCCTTGAAATCAAACCAATAAGGTCATCTTCCACCATTTGGGATTATTTTGACCGTCCTTTACTTAGCAATTCCCAATAATAACAATTACAATCTTGCTTTCCCAAAGAATGTGGAGAGAGTTAATGCCATTAATGAATCTTCCTGACACATGGGCAGACCAAGCCGACTTTGAGGAGGCTGTCCCATTTGGCCAATGGCGAAGCCGAGGTAGAGAGCAAAGTCTCAAGGTCGCTGCAAGTCTGTAGAGTTGATGCAGCCAAGAATAGCACTTCCACAGCTGAATCAGTCTACGGGGAAGGCACTTCCACTGCTTTCCTCTGCAGATGATTGCCGAGGCACCAGAAACATGATTGCTGGTATTAAATCAAAGCTTTCCTCTGCCTGGTTATTGTTGCGTGTTTCTAGGTTGCTGTTCTTCTCAGCAGCAGGACTCTCATCTTTCCCAGCTGTGGTAACTCAGTTCATCCCTCATTTGGGATAAACACGCTTAGCTACCATATCATCAGCAGCCCTTTCTTAGCCTGCTCCGTCACTACTCTCCCTGCTAGTCCGACGCTTGGGTTTTTCATCATTTCTCATCCATTTATTCAGTTATCCCTTTGGCGTTCTGGTGCAGAATGTGTATTTCTTAAAAAGAAAACCAATTGGAACATCTCATGTTGCTCTCTTTTATCTTTGCTAGCAGAAGAATTCTGGATTGGGTGACCATCCCTGTGTGCTGAAATTGGATAGTTTCCTTCCCAGCATCCCGCTCAGCGGAGCTCAGGGTGGCTTACTGGGTATTTGGGGGTGGAGGGCAATGACTTGTTTCCCATGGTTACTTTGAGGAGAGGGCTCTGTCATTCTGTGGCAAAACATCTGCTTTGACTAGGGAAAGTGGGGAGGGTTACTATAGGTTAGCAGGAAGGCTGCCGTTTGTCTGTGGGAAAGGGAGCGGTCACTTTGCACTGGGGCTGGGAAATACAATTGCCTTTAGCCTGGAGTCTGAATAAGGATTTTCTGTGATGATTTACTTTTGACATTGTAAGAAAACCTCCCACATGAAATAAGCATTTTTGAAGGATCACTGTGAAGTGATTTGACACCCTATGGTTGTGGATTCTTATGATCTCAGCAACTTAGCTCAGTAGAGATACGTGAAAGCTTAAATATGCAAATAAACCCTCACCAAATCAAACATGAAAACATTAGCTAGACTGTTTTCAAAATCAGCCTGTCGAGGTTTCCTTAAAGGTCCTTGTGACCTCAGTAAGGCTGTAATAAGGATCCAGGCTCCAAATAAATGATGAATTTTATTATATTTATTATATTATCAGGAATTTATTATATATAATTTCATTGGTGAGACCTACCTATGATTAGCAATTGGGGGAGCCATTTGGATTACAGAGGTGACGGAAGTTCTAAAATATCTGAGAGTCGGTTGGAACTTAATGATCCAATTATTAAATGCTTACAATGTTTGGGGGACTGGGATAGGCACTGCAGATATAAAGACAAAAATGAATTAGTCCCTGCTTTTGAGGAGTTTATTTGTGTTGACTTGGAAAAAACACAGAAATATTAAATAGTCAGAAAGTCATTCTTTAATCAAGAAAAAGAAGTTCACATAGAGCTGCATGCTAACAACCACACAGAGGATTGAACTCTGGATGCTCTGGACACTGACCCCTGGGAGAGCCAACAGTGCTAGATTGACAACTCCAAGGAACAAAAGAATTTGAGGAACCTATATACCATTTGGGGGAAATCCGGGGGCAGGGAAAGATGATTGACATCACATTAGTTACAAAGAAAATGGGAGAGTTCAAACTATAGTGACAGAATACAATCTAACTTGAAGAAAGAATCATAGCTAGAGGCTGGGGTCTAAGGGAAGGGGCTGCTTACAATGGATGCTAAAAGGGTGGTCCCTGTCCAGGTGTGGGTCTCCTTGGGAAACGGTCTCTGATATAATAGAGTCCATTATTCAGTCTACAATTGTTAGCCTGAGATTCCCTTCAGGATGTATTCTCACAATAACTGGGAACAAATACCAGCTTTGGGGTCTCCAACTTACAATCTAGTCCTCAAACTTGGGGATAATCAGATTTTACTAGGCTACAAGATTGGAGTTTCTAGATTCCATGTTGACATTTGTTATTAAAGCAAAGGTTCTTAACCTTTTTTTGTTTCATAGACCCCTCTAACAGGGATTAAAACCTCTGTTCCTCTTCTTCAAGTAATGTTTTTTAAGTACATAAAATATATAGGATTGCAAAGAAATTATTTCAAAAAGTAAAACTAGTTCACTGACCCCAGGTTAAGACCCCCCTGGGCTGGAGGGTTAAACACTATTGATGTAATTAATATAGGAATCTCCCAGATAAATACATTTCCTTTACCAGTGCAGGTCAGCACCTTTTCTGCAAGTTAGTCTTAGAAAATTGTCTAGAAGGTTGAGAAGTTAAGAATTTGCTCAGGATCACACAATGAGGACCCAAATCTTTGTGGCTAGCTTTTTAAGCACCATCCCATGCACTCTCTATACAAGAGATACACCAAGTTCCAAAGACTGTAATTTGTGAGTGAGGGAGCATAATCCATAGAGAAAGGTTTCTTGAAACTGAACACTGAAGGGAGCTTGAGACTCTAAGAGGTGAGAGTGAGAAGGTGGATGGAGACAGGAGATAAAATATTCTATGGGAAGAATGCCAACTATTTCAGTTGGATTGGAACGTGGAATATACAAGGTAGGCAATAGTCCAGGAATTATTGATTCCAAATTCTGTGATCATAGTGGATTGATTTGCTTTTGGTAAACCTGCAGCATCACTGGTTATCTATGTAGGTGTTCATGAGGGGGGGGGTGTCTAGAGTTTCCCTTTATCTCCCTTTCTCCAAGGGAGACTGATTTCTTCCAGGAGATTGGAATCATGGGACTGGACATTCTGCTTTATTCAGAGGGGGAGTATTGGACCAGGGTCCCCCCTAGCTGTACAGGAATGATTCTTTTGTCCTATTCCATGTTTGGGCAAGTGTTTCACCTAAGTACAGAGACTTGCAGGAAGTATTTGTATGTTGTGTTTAACAGACAAGTGGCAGACCTCCATAAGGTAGAAAAGTTCAAAAGGACCACCCCAGAAGGATAAAGGGCTGTTCAGATCAGCGGGAGGCACATCTGTGAAGCTGGACTTTTTCCAACTCCTTCCTAAGCCTTCAAGCCTATTTGTTCTGTGTCCTACTCCCTCAGGGTCCTGATCTCTGAGCCTTCTGATTTGATAAATTAGTACTGTTTAGGGGATCATGAATTGTTCCTCTTGGGGGCAAAGCAGAAGTCCAATTGTGTGTCCTAGGGAAGGTTTGAAAATTATACCTTATATGTGTTGTTGTGAGTGCTCACTACAACATTTGACTCATGATTTAAGGCAAAGGGGTATAGTGGAAAGAATGCTGGTCTTAGGAGTCATAAGACTTAGGTTCAAATCCTGCTTCTAGTACATCTTGGGGTGTGATGGTGAATGTGACCTAGCACCTCTGAGTCTCAGTTCCCTTGTTTGTAAAATAAGGATTAATGTGTTTTTTTTTTTTTTTTACAGATAAGGAAACTGAGACAGGCAGAGGTTAAGTGACCTACCCAGGGTCACATTGCTAGTAAATGTGTAAGACTAAATTTGAACTCAGGTCTCCCAGACTTCATTCTATCCATGCTCTATCTCACTGTCTTCTATTAGTCATGACTCAGATGAAGGTTGTTCAGTTGTTTTTCAGTTGTGTCTGTTTCTTTTTCTTTTTTGACTAGCCGAAAATCTTTTTGATCAAGAGACTAGAATATGAATACTGACTTTACCACTAAATAGTAGCTGTTGTGATTCACTTAACATATCTTTAACATAGTTAAAGGTTAGAGGTCAAATTTTTTATTTGACTAGACTTTTCATAATCCCAGTGAGTTTTCGAGCGCAGCACATTTCCTCGCTTTCCTGCCTTGTCTGTTTAAGGTTGCCAGTCAACCTATAGGATGAAAGGCAATGAGACAGTGGGCATAGCATCATAGATGGGAAAGTAGGAGGGACCTTTAGGGTCATTGATTCTAATTCCCTCATCTCACAGGTCATGTTGTTGTTGTCCAAATCTTTGTGACCCCATTTAGGGTTTTCTTGGCAAAGAGACTGGAGTGGTTCACCATTCCTTCTCTAGGTCATTTTACAGATGAGGAAACTGAGGCAAACAGGGTTAAGTGACTTGCCTGAGGTCACTCAACTAGTAAGTGTCTGAGGCCAGATTTGAACTCAGGAAGATGAATCATAAGAAGTCTTTGTGACTCCAAGCTCAGTGGCCACCTAGCTGCCCTCATTGATCATAGAATGACAGATTTCTAATCCCCTTATTTTGCAGATGATTATGATTAAGTGATCTACCCAGTTACAGAGCTAAGAAGTGGCAGAGCCAGGATTAGAATCCATGTCCTTAGACTTAGGATCTAGCATTCTTTCTATTGCACCATGGAAAACATTGCACATTTGGAGTGAGGGGACCTGGGCTAGAATACTGCCTTATAGACTTCCTGATTGTGTAACCATAAGAAAAAAAATCACTTAATCACCTTCTGCCTCAGTTTCTTCATTTATAAAATGAGGACAAACCTCACAGGATTGCTGAAGAGGAAGCACTAGGTTAAGGTGAGTTATTATGAAGTAACTATTATGGTGTAGCTTTTATGTGCTGTAGAGGTACAGTAGACAGAGCATCAGGCATGGAGTGAGGAAGATGAGTTCTAATTCAGCTTCAGATGGATACTAGCTTTTGGACCCTGGATATGTCACTTTATCTGTGTTTCTCTTGGTTTCCTTACCTGTGAAATGGGGATAATAATAACATATCTCCCAGGACTGTTGTAAGGATCAAATGAGATAATATTTTGAAAGTGTTTAGCTCTGTGTAAATGTTAGCTGCTAATATTATTACCTTAGGTTGATAGATATGTTCCTATGTAGAGTTTTATGTATTTTCCAATATATAATATATATTATTTCTATAGCACAGGGACTGTATATGTATGACTGTGCTTTCTTATTCCTATTATTTATTTATTTATTTAGATGTACTTTGGTAATTTATTAATATTTTAGACATGCATTGTTAAATAAAATTATAGACAATGATATTAAAATTACATACTTTAATCAACTATAATAAATCAATGCTTATTGTAATATAAAAATTCTGATCCTTCATGCATCAAATTACATAAATTGGATAGGTGTCACATTATACAATATTTAAATATACTTATGAGTTTTGTACCTTCAAAAATGTGTATAAGTTACTATAATATTTTTAATAAGACAAGTATTTTCTTTTCTGTTATAAATAATGTTTATATCTTTTGTGTACCTGCTAAATATACACAACATTCTAGTTATTCCTACTTTTTTAAAAAAGAATTAAGAACAATTCTTTTAAAGTAGAAACTTTTAAATTATATTTTTCTAGTTCCAAATTCTCTTCCTCCACCTCTCCCCTCCCCACTCAAAAAGAGAAAGAAAAAAAAACAACTAAAATCTATCACTAATATGTATAGTCAAGCAAGTCAAATTTTAGCTATGTTCTAAAAGAGGAAAAAATGTTTCCGTCTGCAATCTGAGTCTATCAGTTCTCTGTCTGGAGGTGGACTGGTTCATGTAATAGTGGGATTTGTTAAGGGAATGAATGAACAAGAAGGAAACATAAAAATCAGGTTTGTTTTGGGGATAGGGAAGAAGGAAAAGGGATAAGGAGAATTATTACAATTAATCTTAAACCCATTAGGGTTTTTTCTATAAACCTATCTTAACCTAACTTAGCTAAGCTAAAACAATGTTTCCCAAACACCAAATCTCACAAGTGGAGTCCAGTCAAATGGGCCAGGATTTTCAGATGAAAATTGTCCAAAGCAGGTCCAGTGGAGAAGTGGGTCTTCAGTCCTCTGTTCTAGTTGCCAGCAGCCAGTTCAAAAGATTTCTCTCTTCAGCTGGTATCACCAAAAAGCCAGAAAACCTTTGTCAAACCTCCAAACTCCAAGTCCTTCAGGAGAGAAGTGCCAAGACTGTTGGGACCTTAGAATCTTTACCCAGATCTTGACCCTTAGGCCATGTGAGTCTCTGTCACATGCACCTGTCAATCACTCTAAAGTTTGCATTACACAGTTCTTTTGCAAATGCCCTCTTCCTATTACAGCCATCATATTGTTTGTAAGTCTTTCCATGTTAATTATCTTTACAATATTGCCATTGTTGTATTCTTCTGGCTCTGCTCATTTCACTTTGCATTAGTTCATATTAATTTTCCCAGATTTTTCTTAAACCATCATATTCCTATACCTCAGCTTATGCAGTCATTCTATAATTGATGGACATCTCCGTTTCTAATTCTTTGCCACCATAGAAAAAGACACTGTAAACCTTTTTCTTCATATCAGTCCTTTTCCTTTTTTTTTTTAAATCTCCTTAGGGGTTAAGTACTGGTATTTCCAGGTCAAAGTGTGTGTTAAGTTTAAAAGACTTTAAGGAATAGTTCCAAACTGCTTTCCAGACTGGTTGGCATAGTTAGCAGCTCCACCAATGATGCATTAATATATGTGTTTTCCCACATTCCCTCCAGCATTTTTTGCCATCTTAGTCAATCCAATGGGAGTGAGATGGTACTTCAGAGTTGTTTTTAATATGTATAATATCAATTAATAGGACTCCTTTGTCACTTTCTAGTCAATTTTAATTTTCTGCTCACTTCTCACTTTTATTAGCTCCAATTTAATGTATTATTTGTATACAATGTCTTATGTAAGCTCCTTGAGTTCAGGGGTTAGTTATCTTTCTACCTTATTTGCTTGGAACATAGACATTGTGTAGTAATGCTTTATCATTCACTCATTTGGAGAACATTTGGAGAAGGAGTGGCTAAGGCATGATCATTCCTCATCATGATTGAGATGGACCAGAGTTAGGGTCTGTGGGTATGGAAGAGATTAAGTCCAGGGTATTTCAAGGGGTCAGGGATTCAGATTAAGAAGACTGTGAGTCATATGCTGAACCTGGAAAGGAAAGTGAACTGGAGGTCCTGAGATGAGAGCATCAAAAATTTGGATAGGATGGAGTGAATTTGGTAGGAGAGGGAGTTGTTCAGGAATGACACTAAAGGAAATTGGCATCAGGGGAGGAAATAGTGTGCCAGCTCCTTCTCCTGATAGTGTGTCAGTGAGATATGAAGGAAAGAGCAGGTAGCCTTACAAAGGATGCCAGTGGATTTGGCATCTTCTGGAAAACGCTAAATTTCAGTGAGTACCAGAAAGGAATGTGAAAAGAAGAGACTTAGGAAAAGTAAAAGGTTTTTTTTTTTTTTTTTTAATGGGAGAGAATGGCTCTAGTAGGCACAATAAAAGTGAGGGTAAAAGAGATTAGAAACAGGGACAGATTAAGGCTGATAGGTTTTATTTTGAAGGAGGGGAAAGAAAAGGAGAACAGAAGATGGTCAGTTCTTGTTCCTTTGCCCATAATTCTATCTTGGTCCACCCTAGATGAGGATTGCAAGCGCCAATTGGACCATGGTGGGAGTAGAGGGGAGAATGGAAGCTTAGGGGTTATATGAGACATGGAAAATGAAGCACGTACTACCTTCCCCATCCTGAACAATGTTAATTTCTGGTGCCAAATACGGACTACCCATGCTAGATCTGGCTCTTTTTGTAGTGACAGGAAAGACATATTTTCATCGCTAGTAAGTCAGTAGCTGAGTTCCCTCTAGATATTCAAAAGACCTAAAGATTTCCGCCAAAAGACCCCAAGGGAGAAGCTCTTACTCAAATAGAGAAGATTAGGGTGTGGTAAATT
Source organism: Monodelphis domestica (assembly GCF_027887165.1). NCBI lineage: Eukaryota > Metazoa > Chordata > Mammalia > Didelphimorphia > Didelphidae > Monodelphis > Monodelphis domestica. The sequence continues at coordinate 145,782,714 of NC_077229.1, forward strand.
TAGAGTAGTGTTTATTGGTCCATGCCAAGCAGACTCTTGTCTCCATGAGGCTTCTAGAGTTAAACATGGTGGAGAAGTTAAATTGACTTCCTCAGAAGAGTGAAGGGCTGAGTCAGTGCAGCTGGGAATCACATCTGTGAAGTCCAGGGATTTCCAGACTCAGGCTTTTGTCAGAAAATCATGTCCTCTGGTCTCTAGCTATGTTCCAGCTGTGATGGAGTGTGCAGCCCAGTGCTGCTCCAGCTGTGATGGAGTGTGTAGCCTGGCGCTGCTCCAGCTGTGATGGAGTGTACTGACTAAATGGACCAGGCAGGATGTAAGTTCATCTGGATTCCTCTTACCTAGCCAGACCAAGAACAGTAAATAATAGTAATAATAACTCATGGGTATAGAGTGCTTTATGAATAAGAGGACACTTTCCTCACAACAAACCTGTGTGGTAGTTCGTGCAATTACGATTTTGCCATTTAGTAGAAGTATCAGAGTTTGAATTTGCACTTGGGGTCTCAGACACTGAGACCAAAGAGCAGACTATCTTTCCCTCCTTGTACACAAGCTTCTTCTGTACTTCTTGGTGTCTTTTATACTAGTGCCTTAAATCTGAGTCAGTGATTTCAGTGTTAAGAAGGGGCTAAAAGGAAAAAATGATGAAAAATGAAAGTTATATGTTTAATTACATACTTTGTATTATCAGAAGCAAATAGCATGGAAACGACTATAATAGCTTAGGTGTATATAATGTTTCAATGTTTGCAAAGACTTTATAAATGTTATTTCATGTGATCCTTATAAGAAGTCTGTGAGGTAGGTACTATTATTGTTCCCTCTTTACAGATGAGAAAACTGAGGCTGATAGCTAGTAAGTATCTGAAGCAGAATTTGAATTCATGTCTTCCTGAGGCTAGGTCAAGTGATTATCCATTATACCCCCTAACTATTTCTACCTACCACTTAGGAAATTTAGACAAATTATTTCCTTCCCTCTCTCAGTTTCTTTATCTGTAAGGGAGGAGAAGAAAGATTAAACCTACCTAGACATTGAGGCCACAGTCCTGGGAGCATTCACAAAGGCTTCTTTCTGGTGTCAGGTCACATGGATTCTTGGGGATCCTACTTCTGGAAAATGCATGACTTAGTGATATTTCCACTTTATGTAATAAAGGAACTGGGTAGGGCAAACATCAATGTCATTCTGGAATATTAGAACAAAGGGGGAAATCACTTGAAGTTTGAAACACCCAAATCTGGAATGAATAAAGGAGAAGTGACTTCATGTAGTGACTAGTAAACTTTTGGAACTCATTACCTCCTATAGTGATAGAGGCTGAAAATATAGGATGGCAATGAGCAATCTGATTTTCAAAGCTGTGCAAGGAAATAATTTAAAATGGGTTGAGATGGATCTGTGTGGGCTAGATCTCTAAGGTCTCATTGAACTCATTAGAGTGATGAGGACACAAGAGATATAACCTACAGGGTCCTTTTGTCTTCTCCTATACTGTTTCACATGTTGATCTCATCAATCCCTGTGGATTCACTTAGCATCACCATGTTGATGCTGATTCTCTACTTATCCAGCTCTAACTTCTCTCTCCTCATCTCCATTCTCAAATCTACAAATGTCTTGTAGACATCTTGAACTGGATGTCCTGTAGACATCTTAAACTCAAGATCTCCAAACTAAACTCATTGTCTTTTTCCCCAAATTCTGCATTCCTCCTAACTTTTCTATTGCTCTTAAGAGCACCACTGTTCTCCCAGTCATCCAGCCTTGCAGCCTAGCTGCCATCTCTTTCCCATTCCTTATGCAATCAGTTGCCAAGTTTTAGTGATTCTATCTTTATAACATCCCCTATACATATGTTCCCTTTTCTTGGCCAGTGCCACAATCCCAATACACATTCTCATTGCTTAACACCTGGATTATTGCTGATTGGTTGCCTGCTTCCTATCTCTCCTCATTAAAGTTCATACTTCTCCATTTATCATCAAATTGAACTTTCTAAAATGCAGATCTGACCATACTTCCCTCCTATCTAATAAACTCTAGCAACTCTCTATACCATCTAGAATCAGCTATAAAATCCTATTGGCAGTCACCTTACTGTACTGAATTTCTATACTTACATATACCTCACCTGCTCTGTGATCCAGGGACACTGGCTTCCTTGATGTCCCTCAAATAAGATACTCCATTTGTCAATAACCCTATAATTTTTCACTGACTGGGAAGTCCTGACTCCTCAAATATATCTCTTGGCTTCCTTTATTGTTGATATTGTTTAGTCACTTTAGTAGTATCCAAATCTTTTGACCCCATTTTGGGTTTTCTTGGCAAAGATACCAGAGTGGTTTGCCATTTCCTACTCTGGATCCTTTGAAAGAGGAGGAAATGGAGGCCAACAGGCTTCAGTGACTTGCCTAGGGTCAAAGAGCTAGTAAATATCTGAGGCCAGATTTGAAATCATGAAAATGAGCATACTTGATTTCAAGCCTAGCTCTCTATCCACTGTGCCACCTAGCTTTAAGTTCCATATAAATTCTCACCTTCTACAGGCAGCCTTTCCTAATTCCCTATAATTCTACTATTTTCCCTTTGTTTATTATTTCTAATTGACTATATCTTTTATTTTCACTTCCTTTTTTTTTGTATGTCTTCCCCACTAGACTGAGAAACCCTTAAGAGCAGGAGCTATCATGTGTCTTTCTTTTCATCCTCATTACTTATCAGAGTGTCTGGCACATAGTAGACCTTTAATTCAAGTTTATCAACTCACTGTTGAATGATTGATTCTTACTAACCCACAGATCTTCTCTCAATTGCATCCCCCTTTAGCTATGCCTTATCTAGTTTGGTTTTAGATGGGGGGAAAGATTTCTAGAAACAGGCTCACAAAATGAAATAAGTAAACTCAAAAATGCTGCTCATAAGTGTTGAAAAAATCCTGAAACTAATAACCACAGTCCTTCTACAACCTAAGCCAACTCCTCCTTAGAAATGTCCCTCCACCAGAATAGCAACTAATTAGTTAGCAATCATTGTTCATGCACAATGTTTGCTTGTTTGTTTTGTCAACACAGCACAGATTCTGAAGGAAAATTAGAAATCTAAAGATGTATGTTTAAAAAAAAATGAATGTCACCTCTTGGAAGACAGGAACTTCCCACACCTCCATACTGTCTGATGTGATTTTTTTTTGGTCTACACCTGAAATTTCATCAAAACAGGGAACTCCTAGTGTGGAGAATCCTTCTACCAATTGTAGAGCAGTTGTTTATGGTCTTAGAGAGGTGCTTAAGGCACTGAGATATTAAGTGATTTACCTGCAGCAACATAACTAACAAAAATAGACATTGAACTCAGGCCTTACAGACTCCAAGGCCAGTTCTCTATCTACACTGGTTTCCTCTCACCCAGTTCACATTTAGTACTTGAATGGAAAATTTCTCTATCACAACTACCACCAATACATGCTTGGGAGGGTTAATGCTATGGCATTCTTTCTTTCTCCTTGTCATGGAGCAACAGCCTTTTAATCAGCTTCCCTTCTCCTGTTGGACAGCGCCATGATTTCTGTTCTTGCCTTTAATAGCTCAGAAGCTGCTCTCATTTCAAAGATCAGCAGGTATTGGCCTTCTCCAGAGTGAACTTGCTGCTTAGCCCACTGCTGTAACCCTCCTTCCCTCCAACTCTCCCTTTAGCAACAGGATGCATTTAACTCAGTGTTTATTACTAGAACCTCTTTCCTGTTCTGCCCCTTGGAAAATGGGCAAGGCATGTAAGGATGGCATCAGGTCATCCTTAATTTGTCTCTGAAGAAAATCATGCTAATTGAAGCCTGATTACAGGGGTAGTTAGTGTAAAATACTCTCTTGCCTGATTGGACTGGGAAGAATCTCAAGGAAGAGCCCCATAATTGGAGAGGCTCCGGGGACCCCACAGCTCAAACTTCTCAGCTGAAGGCTCTGCAGACAATCAATGTAGACATCTATTCTGTGACCTTTTCTCCTGCCTGAGGATTTGTATCCTGACTTCACTCTCAAGACCTATTGATTCTTCTCTTCCTCTTTCCCTTCCTTTGGATGTAATTGATTGGGAATTTTTTTTCTAGGCCAAATATCATTCACCCCATTTACCTCTTTCTGGTTTTGTTTCCTCCCTCCCCCAGTCTCTCTCTCTCTCTCTCTCTCTCTCTCTCTCTCTCTCTCTCTCTCTCTCTCTCTCTCTGTCTGTCTTTGTCTGTCTCTCTCTCTCTGTCTGTCTGTCTTTCACACATACACACACTCATACCCCTCTCCAAACTCAAGCTGAACTACATTGGGCCAGCTTTGGCCTGACAGAGGTCTATTACTGAAGTGAGTCAGTGGTGGCAAAGCCTCCCTGACTAGCAGTATAGAAAAAGCTTAAGATTCGGACTCTGAGGACTTGAATTCAAATTTCTCTTCTAGCATATGGTACTGTAAGTTGAACAAATCACTTATCCTGTCTGGGCTTCAGTTCCCTTATGAGTAAGATTCCTTTGGACTATTCCTCTATGGTAATATATGTCCATGTTGCTGCTAGGCCATTTTTTCAGTAATTTCTAAGTTTTCATGAACCCTTTTAGGATTTTCTTGGTAAACATACTCAAGTGCTTGGTTCTTTCCTTCACCAGCTCATTTTACAGATGAGGAAATTAGAGCAAACAAGATTGTGAAGTGATTTGACCAGGGTTACACATAGAACAAATAGGATGGATTTAAACTCAGGTCCTCTTGACTCCAGGTTCAGCATTCTATTCACTTTGCCAACTAGCTGCCCCACTCAATATCCATCGACCTTCCCAGATCTCAAATATGATTTGTTGATATTTTCATATTCTACTAGACAAGCTATGGTGGTTCCATTACAAAATGTGCAATGAAATAAACAAAGCACAAAATGTCTGTAATGAAGACTGCCTTTAATTTCCTTTAATTGCCTGCTGAGTTACTGCCTCTATGACCCCAACAGCTGTATTACTTTCTGAATGTATGGCCTTGATGAACAACAAATTTTTCTATCCATGACAGGTTTATTTCTTTGGTGAAGGATTACCAAAGAGGTATTTCATTGTGTGTTGCAGTTGTGTAATTGGGCTGTGGCAGATTTATTCATTGACTAGATGAGGCAATCATTATGTGTCACTTTTTAGTAGGGAGGTCTCTCTTTCCTTTGCAGGTTGACTACTTTATCTAAGAATCATCAAAGGGCATTGCTTGGAAATACTAGTGCTAGAAAAGATGAGTTGGCAGATTTATCAGAATTTAGGACTTTGCCAACTCCCAAAGAAAATGGCCATTTCAATGAGAGTAACCCCTGAAAAATAGAGGACTGGAACTGGGATGTGGCATTATTTTTTCTTTAATTTTTAAAGGTCTATTTTCTCTCAAGTTTTAGGAAAAGCTATGAATTGAGCAAAGGAAAAGGATTTTGGGATGATAAGATGTCAAACCAGTTTTCAGATTCACAAGGCTTGGTGTGTATAGGAATTATTACATTTTAAAAATTCCACATCCCTAGCCTAAACTGTTGCTATTAATTAATTACACCAACATTCTATTGAGTACTTCCTATGTGCCAGGCACTGTGATAGGTACTTGTGGATCCAAAAACAAAAATATAACAATCTTAGCCCTTTAGAAGTTTACATTCTACTGGGATATGAAGATGAGAGGGATAACATGAACACAGTTAAATCAAAACAAAAATAAATATGGGTCATTTTGTTTGGATGGAAGGTTCCAAGAACTAGAAGGATTACGGAAAAAAAAAACTTGAGCTGAACCTTAAGGAAACTTAGGGATCTTAAGGAGAAGTGTGAAAAGAATGGACAGTCATTGTCTTCAATAAGTTTATATTCTTTTGTGGAAGAAGGCACATTCCTCTGAAGTGTTGCTGTTTATTGTTTAGCCATGTCCAACACTTCAGGACCTCATGTACCAGATGGATAATATACTTAAGTAAATGGGAGCAGCTATGTGGCAAAGTGGATAGAGCACCAGGTTTGAAGTCAGGAAGACTCATCTCTATGAGCTCAAATCTAGCCTCAGCCACTTTCTGGCTGTGTGATCTGTTAAATTTATGGTTGGACTGAATATATTTAATTGGCCAACAGGGATTTAATTACTAAATCCCAAAAATGAATTACTAAAGTCAGCCTTTACACTCACCACATGTCAGTTCAATCAGCAGATTCTTTATCAGCCTAAACTCCAGTAGAACTGCTTCTTTCAGGAGCTTCCACTCCTAATGTGAGTCTCCACTCCAAGTGTGTCTTTTCACTTCCAAGGGTGTCTCTTCACTCCAACTTTCCCTCTTTACTCCAAGTGTCTGTGTGTGTCTCTGTTTCCACTTTTAAAGACCTTTTTCTCTTGTGTCACTTCCCCTAAATTTTTATGTCTACCAATTACAGCCTGATGCTCCACTCCAGGACTGCCCACTCTTTCACACTGTAAAGGATAATTTTAGCATTGTGATTTAAAATTTAAATTAATTGGCCACCAGGGAAAATCTCAAATAAAAAAATACCCAAGTCAGCTGGAAATTATGGTGATTTTAATTAATATAGAGAGAAGGAATTAAGGAGAAGAGAGAGGGAGAGGGAAAGAGTTAATTTAAACTGCTCCAGCTCTGGCTGAGCCAGACAGGGATTAAAAGGCCTTGACCAAAAGGGCCTCCCTGAGCCCAAGGGAAAAGAAAGTCAGTGTTATCACTCACCATGAGACCTGTCTGAGTCAGGAAGCTGTCTGAGTGAGCTCCTCCAGGCTGAATTCCAGGATCAAACTGGTGCCCAGGCTGCTCACAGGAAGTGATCAGCCAAATCTAACTTTCTGGGGAAAGAGTTTTTCAGAGATGAAAAAATCCCAAATATATAGACCTTTCACCCTTGTGTCTCCACCTCTAAATTTTCACATCTATCAATCACATCAAAGGCTTTCTCCAGGACTGCCCATACTTCTAGTTCTCACCTTTTTTGATTAGATTATATCTTTAGAGTTACTTCACACGTCTTTGTTAAATTCACCTTTTGTTAGTTACTTGACCTTTTTGTGATTAATTTAACCTTTATAGGTACTTAACATCTTTTTGTATTAAGGTCTAAAAATAGACTTAGCATAAAGTTCTAGCTTCACTATAAAGTGAGAACTAAGTACTTCCATTGTTCAATCAGGAGATTACAACTTTATCTTCCCCTAAAGTAGGTTTAAGTAGGGTGGAGTAATTTAAAGTTTACAACATGTGGGTCACAGCCTTCCCACTCAGTGTATGAAATGGTTATTCATACTTTTTTTGTGGTTAAAATCCAAATTGGATAGATCTCCATACTCAACTTTAATATATGGGGGATTATAATTTAATCTTCACAATAAAGGAAGAGCTAAGTATCTTCATTGTTACAATCAGGGGAGAGTCAAATCCAATCTTCCCAGATCCTGGACAAGTCACTTCACCCTGTTTGCCTCAGTTTCCTCATCTACAAAATGAGCTCAAGAAGGAAATGGTAAGCTATGATCTTTGCCAAGAAAATCCTAACTGGGGTCATGATAAAACTGAAAAATGACTGAAGAAAAATACTTAATATTACAAATAACTATACTTAGAAGATAATTTACAATTACAGACAAAATACCTATAAGTACAAGATATTTTTGAGGGTAGATTCTAGAAGGAGAAATAAAAAAGGGAAGGAAGTCCCTTCTAAGCCTAGGGGATAGCATGTTCCAAAGTACAGAGATAGAATGTTATTTCCAAAGAACAATGAGAAGGCAAGCTTGGTTGGACCATAGGGAATCTTCTTTAGCAGAGAAATGAGTTAGTCAGGCCTATGGTTTAGTAATATGCATTTGGTATCTGTATGGAGGATGGATTAGGGAAGAGAAAAACTAGAATGGGGGAGACCAATTGGAAGGTCATAACAATAGTCCAGTGTGAGAGAAAAAAGGGTTAATTATAAAAAGGTTTGACTGGATTATATTTAAAATAGGGTCACCAGGAATTTATAATTTATTCCAAAGAGATTTATTAACAATTTATTTACAAAATATAGAAAGAGTAAAGTAAGAAAATCAGAGAAGGGATAGGGTAAGATATCTAGCCTAAGCACTAAGTAATTTACTCCCAGCCCCTGGCTCAACCCAGGCATGGAGAGTTAGTCTTTAGGCCTCAGCAAAGCCGAGGACCTGGGGAAGTTTCTCTCAAGAGGTAAGTCTCTCCTGAGGTTAGTATTTTCAGAAAATATCCAGGAAAGGAGTCAGCCTTTTCACTCCCACGTGTCAGTCCAAAAGGAAGAGAGATACCAGGAACAGGGTCTCAGGTCCAATCAGTAGACTCTTCTTCAACTGAAGATCTCAAAGGATTCTCCCATGAATCTCAGATGATTCTCTCTCTACAGGAAGTTGTAACTCCCTTTTTAAGACACTTTCTTTTGTTCCACTTCCTGTGCCTTCCCCTAATTTTATATATAGAAATCACAGTAGAAGTTTTGCTTTAGGACTGCCTGGGGGCAGTCAGTTTAATTCTGATTTGTCACCCTCTATTGCACATGTGAGTCACTGACCTCTCCCACTCAAGTGTGAATGGGGTGTTTACAACTTTGTTGATTAAATCTAAAAATGGACAGATCTCCTCACTCATCTTTTAAGTAGGGTGTTTATACCTTTGGTGATTAAATCTAAAAATGGGTAGTGGTTACAATTTAATCTTCACAATCAAGAGAGAGCTAATTAATTTCATTTTCATGATCAGGGAAGAGTTAAATTTAATCTTCACACCAGACAAGAGAAAATGAGGGACTGAACTAGAGTAGTGGCTGAGTAAGCAGAGAAAATTTGAAAAGTTAAATGAATTGGTTTTTTTTTTAACTCTTACCTTCTGTCTTAGAATTGCTACTAAGCATTGGTTCCAAGTCAAAAGAGCAGCAAGAACTATGCAATGAGGTTTGAGTGACTTGCCCAGGGTCACCTGGCTAGGAAGTAGATGAGGCCAGATTTCAACTCAGGTCTTCTCAACTCCAGACTTAGTGCTCTATCTGTGCTACTTAGCTATTCCATGGTTGGACACAGAGAATGAGGGAGAGAGAAGAATCAAATTTATTTCTTTTCCTCACCTTACTGCTTCTACTTCCCTTAGAGAGGCAATATGGTAGTCTGAGAAGCTTACATAATTAACAGTCAAAAAAACTTGGTTTCAAGACCTATGCAGATAGGCATTGTTGTAATGGAAATATTTATTTCTACTCCTTAGTACCTATGTGACCTCACCAAAACACTTGAGGTATATAAGGCTTAGTTTCCTCATCTGTAAAATAAGCGTAGAACTAGATGATGTACAGGGTACTTTCCAGTTCTAAACCTATGACCCTAAGTGATATTTTGGGGAGACAATGTGTTTTGGTAGAAAAAGCAATTGAATTGTAATCACATGAGCTGGGTTCAAAGCCTGGTTCTATTACTCACTACATATGTGATCTTGGGCAAGTCATTTAATCTATCTTGGTCTCAGTTTCCTTTAATGTAAAATGATGGAGTTCAAATTAAATGACCTCAGGTTCTTTTTGTTTCTTCTATGCTCACTCATTTTTTTCCAATTCTAATATTTTTTTTCTAGATCCTGCCTCTTTTTTCTTTCTTCTCTTGTTTCTTTTTTAACTCTTCTATTTCTGTAATCCATTTGACTTTTTTCTTTTTTCCAAACCAATAGCATTAATTTCTTTTGACCTTCTTTGTTGCCATCTTTTTCTAGCTACCATTTTAACAGTATCACCATCAATATCAGCAACAACAAAAACAACTACTACTACCATTTATCTAGAACTTTAAAGTTCAGTTTATAAAAGTTATCTCATTTTATTCTTACATAAAGCCTTGAGGAGTCAGTGCTATTATTTTTCTCATTTTATAGATGACAAAACTAAAGCATACAAAAGTGACTTGTCTAGATCATATAGCTAATGTCTGAGGCTGAATTTGAATTCATGTTTCCTGACTCCAGGCCAGACATTCTCAACATTTATAATTTTCTACTTTCTTCAAAGTAACAGAAAATAATTAGCTTTTTCTGACTGCAGGTCCAGCACTAAATCTACCATGCCACCAATTTAGGCAGCTGGTTGCTCCTAGGGCACTCTGGCCCAACTCTGAGTAGCATGGCTCACAAGCTGTGCCCTGCATTGAAGGACCTAATTACTTTGCCATTCAGGCATGCAGAAACTGGTATTTGCTTCCATTAGACAATTAATGTCATTGTTATAGTTATAGAGATGGAAGGGACCTCAGAGATTCTCTAGTCCAACCCCCTCATTTTATAGATGCTAAGGTCAAAAACTACTCAGGTAATGAGGAATCTGTATGTTAATAATAGCTAGCATTTATATATAGAACTTTAAGGTTTGTAAAGTGCTTTCCATTGGTTATTTCACTTGGTCCTTACAACAGACAAACCTGTGATGAGGTATATGTTGTTATTATCTCTACTGAAGGGATATGAAGAAACTGAAGGTAAGAAGTTCAATGTTTTGTTCAGATTCATACGGTTAATAAAAATCAGAAACAGAATGTATCTTCTGTACTCTTAAGTCCGCCATTTTATTGACTGTGCTTGGTATTCCAACTCCAAAGCCCTTGTATGTACTCTGACCTATATCAGCCCTTTGACCAATAGCAAAGACAACATATTAGTCAGAACCTCAGCTGGTCTTTGCTAGGTTCAAAGGTAACTCCTGCCCTGAAATCCTGCTATAGTTTAGTGAGAAGTAGAATTAGTAAGCATTAAAAGTGCTTCCTATTCTGGCCCCTTCCTTACACATTGTTCACCTCTGAACATTCTAGTCCAGTGATACTGGTTTCCTTGCTTTTCCTCACACTTGTCTTTGCATTATGCATTCCTCCATGCCTGGTATGCTCATCATAATGCTTAATAAATGATTATTAATGAACAATTACCTATTAATGATATTAGATACTAATTATAATTAGAAGAAGAAAAGATAGTCTGGCAATTTCATTTCTACTAATTCCAGGATGAGCATGTTGGGTTAGTCTCAGGACCTTATTAGGCATTCAGATTCAGTCACTTGATGAAATAGTGACTTGGCATGAGTTGAGGGGGATAACTTTAGATGGGAAATTATGCCCCTGGGTTCATCAGTTTCCCAATATGCCAGCTGAGGGTGTCTGAATGCTTACTCCACATAGCAGCAAAGCCCAAGACAAGCTTGAAGGATCATCCTGAGTGAGGGTTTCACAAGTATATACCAAAATAATATGCACCAATATAGGTCCACAGGGAATGAATTGAGAAAGAGACAGCCTGGTATTATAGAGAGAAGGCCAGTCTTGGTGTCAGAAAGAATTAGGTTCAAGACTTAGTTCTGTGACCATAGGAGACAGCCTTAACCTCTAAATGTCCTAGTCATCCATTGAGGTTTATATATTACTCATGAGTTGTCCATCTATATCAGTGGAGGGAACTTTTATGTTGAGTTATATTCAAAAATGAAATTATAAGTCCAGATGAAAAAAAATGGAATTGTCAAAATGTAAAGGACCCATCTAAATCATCAGTATGTCTAACATCTAGAATTACAGAATGCCAGAACTCAAAGGAACCAAAGTCCAATCCCTTTTTATCTTATAGATAAGAAAACTGAGAAATTAAAATTTAAAGCTACAGGATAAACATGACTGGGTAAGTAACAACAGATAATCAGGAAGAGCATGTGAAAACCTGAGAAAAATACAAGGAAGACTTCAAGTCACCATGGTACAGTAGAAAGAATAATGGCAACAGAGTCAGAAGACCTGGGTTCAAATCCAATATCTGACTTCATCTATGGAACTTAGGCAAATGACTTAACCTTCCTGGGCCTCAGTTTCTGTCTCTGCAAAGATGAAGAAGGTAAACTAGATGACCTCTAAGGTCCTGTCCAGATCTAGATCTGATACTAAAAAAGTCTACTTTGGGAGTCCTAGGTAAAAGGACTCCTGGCAGAGAAAACAAGCTGTTAGTTGCTACCATTTGGTAAGCCATCAACAGCAGGAACCCCAGAAAAGGGAGGGCCTTCTGAGGGTGAAGGAAATATTCCAGTGAACTGCAGAGATTACATCATGTTTGTGTTTTTTCCTAATGCCAGGCAGCAACTACATGAAGATAAAATGCAGTAGAAGAAAAGGTGCAGGGGCAGCAGGATTACTCTTCTCTTCTTTGGTTTATCAGGAGAAGACAATATTCCTCAAAAGAATGGAAAACCTGAAAACAAAGAGGAATGAAGAGGCTGATGGGGGTGAGGGTGAGACAGGAGGTGGAAAAAAAATGCTGTACAAATAAAGAGAAAGAGGAATCCTTGGAGTTGTGTGATTGTTTCTGGATTCCATTGGCCCTTCCCAAAGGGGAATGAGCTGACCCTTCTGATGAGGAAATTGATTTTAATAATAATGAAGTTCCCCAGGTACTGTTAAGAGAGAAGACTTCTAGTCCTAAGTCACAGGAAGGAGAGACAAATCAGGGTGGTTAAACACCCCCTGATGAGCTGAGGGCTATGCAGGCAGCTGTATGTCATCTTGGCATGAAGGAACAGGAGGTATGCAATCTCGTTGGCTGTGTATCTGGGACATGATGGAGAGTCTCCTGATGCTTGTCAGACCTGATAATGAATACCCACTTCTGCTGATTCATGTAGAGACAAGTGATATTGTCAGAAGGACCCTGCACTGCCTCTCTAGGGATTATAATGTCTTGTGCCATAAAATGAAGACCTTAAGAGCCCTGGGTGATGGTTTTCATCATTACTGCTGATTGAAGGGTGGGGACAAAGGCAGATAGGGAAAGTGAATAGCTGGTGCTAAAGACAGTCTATGAGAATGGAGTTTGAATGTCTGGACTGGAGTGTTTAATCCCATATCCAGGTGTTTCGTTGTTTTGGGGTTTTTTTTTTTTTTTTGTATTCCTGGAACTTGGCACAGTGCCTTCAATATACCTAATACATACTTAGAAACTTGGCTTTTGGATGGTTGTCCCCTATGTTTGGAATTCATTCATGCCTTTTCTCTGTCTCCTAGAATCCTGGTTTTGCTTCAAAACTCAGCCCAAACACTACCTTCTACATGAACCTTTTCCCAATGTCTTTAGTTACAAGTGCTTCCATTTGTCCCAAGTAATCTTGGATTTATTTTGTTTATACATACATACATACATATATATATATATATTTTTTTTTTGTCTACCCCAAAAGATGGTAAGTTCCTTGAGGGCAGAAATTGATTTTTGTGTTTGTATGCCCAGAACCCAGCACAGAGCCTGGCATATGGTAGACTCTTAGAAAATGCTTATTGATTGATTTATACATGAATGATGAACTATTTCTCAGCAACGGAGTGCTTTTAATAGGGTTGGAATTTGCCTGGAGATTTGTGTGTGGATTACCCAAGAGGACTTCAAACTGAAAATGGGAGGGGAAGGAGGAAAATGTTGCCCACATATATTCCATAAGCTAATTACCATAGAGAGTAGCAGCTGTGATACAGGAAGAGGATATTATTGGAGATATCCAGGAATCCATAAAAAGGAATAGTAATGGCAGGCTCTTCATTGCTGCAGATGTATTTGCACAGCTAATAAGATGCCTAGCATTTCTATATTGCTATAATGTCAAAAAAGCACTTTATAGATATTATCTCATTTGATCTTTATAACTTCCCTGGGAGGTCAGTTCTGTTATTATTCACATATTAGAGATAAGGAAACTGAGGCACTCAGAGGTTAAATGACTCACCCAGAATCTCATAGCTAGTAAATATTTGAGTTTAGATTTTATGCCAGGTTATCCTGAGTCCAGGGCCAGCATTCTATACTTTTTGCCACCGTATTACCTAACTATATATTGGAAATTAAGTGAATTAGATATCCTAAAGTGAAAAAGAGAGGCATAATGGCACAATGGGAAAAAAAAAGCATTGTATCTGGAATCAGAGACCCTGGATTCAAATCAAACCCCTAGAGCTTCTTCACTGCATTACCTTCAACAAGTCACTTTACCTCCATGAGTTTCAGTTTCTTAACTGTAAAATGAGAGATTTAAATAGCCTACATCTATAGATTTATGATCCTATTATCTTGAGATAAATTTAACTTTTTAGAGAATCAATGGGAGATGACATACCTAGAACATGGCAATGGAAATTTATATTTCACTCATTAGATCGGGGTGATGGTGGGATATCATTGCATATCTATATGTCCATATCTATAGTTATTGTTGTTCAATCATGAATGACTCTTCATGACCCGTGGGACCACAGCATGCTAGGTTCCTGACCTATCCACCACTATCTCCCAAAGCCTGTCCAAACTCATTTCATTGCTTCCATGACACCATCTAGATATCTTTTCCTTTTGTCTTCAATCCTTTCTAAAACAAGATCTTTTCCAATGAGTCTTGTCTTCTCATTATGTGGCCAAATAATTTAAGCTTCAGCTTCAGCATTTGACCTAATGATAGTCTAAATGCATATATGTAATTATATATTCATATTGATAATATTAATTAATATAATTGTATAAATATACTGTCTATCATATCATCTATAACATATACACTTGTCATATATACTCTCTATATGTACATATTTCCAAAAGGAAATCTGCAAGATATAAGTATAAAGCATGATGGAGAATATTGGGATGAGGATTAATAGAAGACAATACAGAAGTAATATCTTTGTAATGGGAAAATGGTGTGGTGTTTATATGCCAATTTAAAGATAGGGAAGGAAGAAAGATTAAGGATAGATAAGAAAGGAGGAAAGTCAATCTGAGATTTCAAAGAGAGAATATCAAGGAGTTCAAAAAAAGGACAGATAAGATCCACTGGCCTGAGATTCTGTCAGGGTAGTTGGCTGAAGAGCACTGAAAAACAAAATCCTGGTGACAAAGACATGAAAAGATTTAATGAGGAAGGAGAAAGGGAGCTGTCCAAAATGAACAACAAAGCTTCATGGGGGAAAACTCCTATTTTTAAAGGACATGTACAAAAGATAAAAGCAAAGTCAGGTTCCTGAAGTTGAATCTTCAAGAGTGACCCAGTCTTCTGAGGCTACTGTCAGCTGTGAAAAAAGTCAAAGTGAGCTGAGGCTTGCAATGAGTTTTGGAGACAGCTATAAAGGCTTTGTTTTTAAGCTTTGTTTTGGGCAAAAGAGACTGATCAAAGCAGGTGCAATATTATTGCTGTCAATGGGATGATAATAGTGGATGAAGTAGAGATATCAGAACTACTCGACTCCTATTTTTCTTCTACTTTATCAGCTAAGAATAGTCTTCAATTTGGAAGGACAGAACAAACACAGTTCACAGTGTATTGAAACACAATGTATGGAGAAGATATCAAGGGAGCATCGAGCTGATTAGTTGAAGTCATTCAAATAAATGACACCCCAGGAGCTAAACACCTGATGGATGTGATTGGTGCACCATTGTTGGTGATACTTGGAAATCTATAAACAATCAAAAATGCCAAAGGATCGGAGGTGGACAAATATCATCACTTTTAAAGAGAGAAAAAAGCAAATTCTTCAAATCAAAGCTTGGTAAGTTTAACTTTATTTCCGTGGCAAAATCTAGGATATGGTATTAGGCTTCTTATCCCTTGTAAAAGGAACTGGTGATCACTGAAAGGCACCCATAGGTTTGTCAAGAACAGGTCATATCAGACAAATCTTATGTCCTTTTTTGACAGGTTTATTAGATGAATAGATCAGGGGACTGTACAACCAATAGAAATAATCTAACTGAATTTCAATATCCTTGGATTTTGGCCAGTGGTTTAACCTATGAAGACCATCTTGGAGCCTGTCTTTGACATTCAATATATTAATTATATCTCACTGACCCTTGTCTCTCAGATACGATTCTCACCATTTTTCTCTTCTGTCTCTTTTAAAAGGTGCATTAAAGGGTGTAGACCAGATGAAGGCCACTTGGGCATGCCTATGTAACTATTAATAAATTAGTTCAATGCTAAGGTTGGTTTTCTGGTTAACCAAGATGAGCACAGAAAGAGACAGGGACTTGAATAACAACCACCAATAAACCTTGGTTCAGTCTACTGTGCCCAATGTACTATGATGGGAGGGGGTAGCACTTGATTCTATCAGAGTGTCCAAACAACTGAAAAATTATTTGTGGCTTCATTCCCATGGAGGGAGTGAAATATTAGTTGGTGCTGTTCTCAATATTCTAGAACCAGTGGACAGGCAGAGAAAGCAGGACATTTCATTAGCTTTAATTAGATTTGTGAGCCTACAAATGAACAGATCACTGAAATTGAGGCATCCAGGGGGGCTGGGCTTAAAACAAATGAAATAACCATCTTCTTGAAAAATAAAAGTTACTTGGTGTGTTTCCACCAAAATGGAATTTTTAAAAAATGTCAGATGGAACTAAAACATTTTCGACATATGGTGCATTAACTAAATGCTTAAACATTTGCCTTTAGCTGCATGAACATCTCAGTGATGGGATGTGCTCATTGAGCTCTGCTGTGAATCTTTGATTGTATCAGGTTGGAAGGCACACTGTCCAGTAGAGAGCTCTGTTTCTACAATGTTTTTTAACATAAGCCACCTCCAGATGCTTACAGCTGATCCCAAATAAGTGTCATAATTTCCACTACTGGTTGCAAAAGGCACATGAAAATGAAAGCTCCCAATGAGATAAATCTCCATAATCTCAGTGCTTACCTTTTATTAAAAACCACATACTGTGGGCAAAGGGTGCTAAGAAAAGTACGATGAGTACTAAAAGTGCTAAATGAGGTACTATAAGTCACTTAGATTATATGGTAACATTCTACTGGGGACACAGAGGAACTCTGGCATGCTGCCAAATAGGGATGCTCAAGAAACAATGAGTCATTTTGGGATCTGATAGATCTGGTGTTAGTGCCAATTGTTATTGCCAATGTCTAGGATAATGTTGGCCCTTATTCCTTGGGTGTTAGAGTGACTTTGGGCATCTCTGGGATTCTTTAAGAGGTCTTTTCTCTTCAAATGAAATAATGAATGCCAAGTACTTTGTAAAGATTAAAGCTTTACCTAAATGTAAACTCTTTATAGGACAGTGGTAGTGTTTCAGAAATTGGAAGAATTAAGCCCAGGTAGACATGGTGATTCTGTTCATTTCTGCATCTCTTCTTCTAGTCTAGGTTCTAATCAGCTAAGATTGTGTGTGTAGCTCCTGTGACAAGCTTGGATAGCTTGAGTCTTTCTGCATATATTTAAAAAAAAACATTCTTTGAAACCTGGTCTGATTTTTCTTACTTAGAATACCCTCTGCAGTAAGATCCTGTGGGGGGAGATACTTGAGCTGTGCTCTCCTATCAGAGGCATTCTTGGGATGCTATCTAGGCTGTAGGAATATCTATGATGGAGAGGTTGTAGGGGAGGCCCAAAAGGACCAATGGTACTTTTGCCAAGGCATCATAACAACTCATGATACATTTTCCTGCTAATTCTTATAGTAAAGAAAAATAAAAAGTCACATTACCAATAGTTGGGAGATACATAAAAAATCCTGCTCAGTAACCGGTTAGACTAGGTGAGCTCTGAGGTCCTTTTAAAGCTCTGCCATCTGGAGAAGTATGATTCAAACAATGTGTAAATAATTTATAGCAAAGTGTTAACTTCATCCTATTACTTTTCACTGTATGCTCATCCTTCCATTTCAGCTTTCATATCACAATTGTAAAGTTATCCAGTGTAATAATTCCTATGGAAAAGGGGCCAACTATCCCCTTAAAATTGCCAACCAACTTCCACCCCACCCTCCCAACCTCCATCCCCATTCAGGCCATTTGGCTGATGCATCAAGGCAACCTGAGGGAGAACTAGGAGGCAATAATTGTCAGGTGAGTCAAATCACCATCACCATTTTTGATCACCATCTCAATGCCCAGTGGATACACATCATGACTTAAATGACCAGATCTGCTTCCATCCTAGCCCTCACAGCCATCACTGAAGGGAGAAATCATTGTCAAGAAGGGGTCTGCCTTCCCCATACCCAATAATTGAAGACTGACAACAATGGGCAAGTAGGCAGGAGAGCCCTGGGAGCAGTTAAAGATCCCACCCCCTTTCCCTCCAAACTGGTCCTGCTTCCACTCCTCCCAGATATCATCCAGAGACACAACTCTTGTGGAGAAAGGACAAGTCATCCCCACCACCCACCAAACAACTGCTTTCTATAAGCTAAACGTCAACCTAGCTTAACAGGCAGTTATGTACCAAATAAGTCAAACCACACCATCTCCCTTCAGACATTAATGGGAATAGCCCAGATCCCTTACCCCAAGAGTCTGGGGAATAGCGATGCTTCCAACCCTAAGCCTACAGTCATCATATTAGGAAGCAACTCCTGTTGAAACGCAACCTAGTTGGGGAAGCTAGATGATAGTAGTTAAAAAGTTAGACCTGGGTACAAATCTGACCTCAGACATTTCCTGTTGTGTGATACTGAGCAAGTCACTTAACCCCATTTGCCTAGACCTTGATCTTCTTTTACAGAGTTGTTACTAAGACAGATAGTAAGAGTTTAAAAAGAAAAAAAAAAGAAATGCAACCTAGCAATGATTCTAAAGTTGCTAAAACTGTAGCCACTGATGATACAGAAACAAAAGTTCTAGCCACCAAAGTTCTTGACTCTGTTGCGTGGTTCAACACCAGAAACTAATAGGATTTTCTTTAGTGAAAATGAAATGAAAAAAGAAGCATTACCCCCTGCTTTGCTACTCCATGCTAAGAAACACTGGACTTTTCCTTCTGACTTACAGCTGAAACCTTCTGTATTTGTTGTTTCTCTCCAATTACAATGTAAGTTCCTTGAGAGCAGGGACTGTCTTCATTTTCTATTTGTATTCCCAAGACTTAATGCAGGGTTTTTAACCTAGGAAGTGCTAAATAAGCACTCTCACTCCCCCAGTCATTCATTCATTCATTCATTCATGCCTTTTTTCCTTCTCTTTTTCCTGCAATGTCTCTCCTTCCTTATTTCTTTCCAATCCTGTTTTCCCTATAATTCTATAGAATGTAAGGCACCTGAGGGCAGAATCTTTTTTAGTTTTGTCTTTGTGTGTATGCTTCACACATTCTCAATAAATGATTTTCAGAGATTCATGGAATCTTAATCTTGAATGTTACCTGAGCAGACTTATCCCTCACCCTATGCAAAAAATCTCTTCTATAGCATCATGTTCGACTCTGACTTCTTTTTTCTTCCCATCTTATATTTCTTTTGGCCTGTGCAAAATAGAGGCTACCACACTGTATAATACAATAATATTGGTTTGTAGGAAAAGTCAGTAACTTAAGTGGATGGATGTCATGGATTTCAAAAGAACTTCTCTATGAAAGGCAAAAGTATGATTTAAGTGTTTTTTTTTTCACTTTTGCAAGTGAATCTTGAAATGAAAAGTTTTTGGTATTCCTAGGAGTTCTGAGGATTCTGTGCTGTGAAGAATGGAATGGGACAGGAAACTTCTGGAAATCAATCCTTACCTTGTTTTCAGGTGACTGTTATTATCATTTGTCTCCAGGAGTAAGGAGACATTTTTGGACAGACATCCCCCCAGAGGGAAGCTTCAATGATCCAGGAAGTGGACAGAACAGTTGTGTAATTGTTGCAGTATTTAACAGGCCATTCCTGAAATGGCTGAGAGAGAGAAAGAGAGAGAGAGAGAGAGAGAAAGAGAGAGAGAGAGAGAGAGAGAGAGAGAGAGAGAGAGAGAGAGAGAGAGAGAGAGAGAGAATGAGAGAGAGAGAGAGAGAGAGAGAGAGAGAGAGAGAGAGAGAGAGAGAGAGAGAGAGAGAGAGAGAAAGAGAGAGAGAGAGAGAATGAGAGAGAGAGAGAGAGAGAGGCGTTGAGCAAACTTATGGATAAATAACCCTGGCAGCAGAACTTGGTACCATCTGCAGACATTGCAGAAATATACAAGGGAAGCCAACAAGCTGTGAGTGGCAGAGATTAATGTTCAAAGTCACAAAAGCATGTAGTTCCATTTGGAATTCAGGCAAGACTGGAGAGCTTTGCAGTCTGGTCACATTTCTTTGAGGCAATAAAGACATTTATCAGCCTAACCCACAGGTGACTTAACCTCCTGAAGTGCTCCATGGTACTGACTCATAAGAAAGCCCCAGAAAAAGGAAGATTCCCTTTGAAATCTAAGAAGGAATATAACTCTTAAAGATTTCTTTAAAATTAGTTCCTCTAGTACTTCAATGAATTTCTCATCTTTTCTAGGTGGGTACTCTGATGATGCAGATTGCAATCCATCCATGTCTGCCCATTCTGTATGACTCTCAATCAGGTTTTTCTTCACTTTTGCCAAAGGAATCCACCCAACATGTTGGGAGTTTCAAAGACTCATGGTTGTAGAGCTGAAATGAACTGAAGATGCTATCTAGTTCAATCTCTTCACATTGTATGTGAGGGAAATGAAGATAGTAGTTTAAGTGATTTGCATAAGTTCTCTTTCACTTTTTTTTTTTACATTGTGGGAATTCCAATGGAGTATGTGATATGTCCACTAGTTGTTCTTTGTTTTTATTATTTTCTAAACCAATTTTTTTCACTCTGGTCATGCATTTTTTGACCCAGGAGAATCCTTGTTTTGATGCTTTGCAGCCTACTCAAAGCCACTACACATTTCTTGGTTGTCCTTTGGAAAATCTCCAATTTCAATTCTTTAAATCAGTTTTCCAAACAACAGAAGATGCTCCTCTAGCCACGTTTGGCTTATGAAACCAGACAGTTGGGAGCATGCCCAAAAGCACTGCTGACAAACTTCATAGCAGTGACAAAAACTGTGGCCTACCTGACTTTGTTTGCCCATGAGGCATATGGATATCTTGCTCCTGCTCTTTTAAGAGGCTCGTTAGATGTCTACACATTATTTGAAAATCTCTCTCATGCTTTTCCTTATTCACAACTAATAAAGAAGGGTCAGAAGGGCATAGGATAAATAATATAGGGAAGGAAAGGTACCAATCAAAGGGAACATAAGCTGCATAGGGAATGTGGCAATCAGAAGCAACATCTTTCCACCAAAAGAACATAAAATTTGCACTAAGTAAATAAACCTAATGGTCCATTCCAGCCCTTTTCACATACTAGCAACAATTGGCTCCATCAATATTTTCAGCTTATAGCAACTTTTGGGATAGGGAGTAAACGATATTATGACTAATTATAGCAATATTAGTATTTTAATACTCCAATTGATATTTTCTCTTATTAATGTGATTATTCCATCCTAGGATACAGATAATAGTCATTCCAGGTTCTGATTAATCTGATACACCTCTTGTCTTTAATCTCCTTTAAATATTGCACAGGAGATGCAACTGATATCCTAGGGATGGGGAAGACACTTCAGTCAGTCAGTCAATGAACATTTATTAAACTCCTACTTTGTGTCAGGAACTGGATTAAGTGCTGGGGTCAAAAAGAAAGACAAAAGGCAATGTCTGCCCTCAATGATCTCATCCTCTAATGATGAGATAATATGCAAACAACTACATACAAGCAAGATATACATAGGATAAATTAAAACTAATCAATGGAGAGAAAACATTACAATGAAAGGGATTTGGAAATGCTTCTTTGAGAAGATGGGATTTTGGGGGAGCCTGTAAGGAAGTCAGGAAAGGCAGGAGGCAGAAATGAGGAAGGAGAATATTCTAGGTATGGGGGAATGGCTAGCAAAAATGCCCAGAGCAATCTGGAATTGTGCCCAATGAGTTATAAAGCTTTGTATACCTTTTGTCCCAACAGTACCACTATTAGGTTTATTTCCCAAGGTGATAAGGGAAAAGGGAAAATAACATATGTTCTAATATTTATAGCAGTTCTTTCTTTGTGGTAGTGAAGAACTTGAAAATGAAGAGATGCCCATCAATTGGCAATGGCTAACTAAGTTGTGGCATATGATTATGATGGAATATTACTATACCAGAATAAATTATGAGCAGTTTTATTTTGGAAAAACATGGAAAAACAAACAAGAAATAACAAAGAGAGGATTGAACAGAACCAAGAGGACATTATTTACAACATCAGAAATATTGTTTGATTACCCAATTGATAAATGGGCAAGAGACATGAATAGGCAATTTTCAGTTAAAGAAATCAAAACTATTAATAAGCACATGAAAAAGTGTTCTAAATCTCTTATAATCAGAGAGATACAAATCAAAACAACTCTGAGGTACAACACCAAGAAGATTGATTAACATGACAGCAAAGGAAACTAATAAATGTTTGAGGGGATGTGGCAAAATTGAGACACTAATACATTGTTGGTCAAGTTGTGAATTGATTCAACCATTCTGGAGGGCAATTTGGAACTATGCCTGCCCTTTGATCTAGCCATACCATTCTTGGGATTGTACCCCAAAGAGACAATAGGGAAAAAATACGTGTACAAAAACAGTCATAGTCTTGCTCTTTGTGGTTTGCAAAAAACTGGAAAATGAGAGAGTGTCCATTGAATGAGGAATGCTGAACAAATTGTGGCATATGTTGGTGATGGAATATTATATATGCTGAAAGGAATAATGAACTGGAGGAATTCCATGTGAACTGGAATGACCTCCAGGAATTGACGCAGAGTGAAAAGAGCAGAACCAGGAGAACACTGTACACAGAGACTAAAGCATTATGAAACAATTGAATGTAATAGACTTATATACTAGCAGAAATGCAATGATCCAGGACAATCCAGATGAACTTATGAGAAAGAACTGTGGGAACAGAAATGCAGAAGAAAAATATATGATTGATCATATGGTTCAATGGGATTTTGATTGGAGATATTGACTTTAAATGATCACCCTACTGTAAATATTAATAATATAGAAATGAGTTTTGAACAATGATACATATAAAAACCAGTGGAATTGCTTGTTGGCTCTAGGAGGGAGGAAAAGAACATGAATCATGTAACCATGAAAAAATATTTTAAATTAAATAAACTAATTAATTAAAAAAAAAGAAATATTGTTTGAAGAATGCCTTGTGTATGTCCACCTCCAGAGAAAGAATTGATAAATAGAAACAAGAGAGACATAGTTTTATATACACCTATATATTTTTGTGAAATTATGCCTTTTTTGATATAGGGAAGAGAAGGAGAGAGGGAGATATCTAGGAATTTTAATGTAACAAACAAATTAATTAATTAATTTTAAAGAGATGCCCAGAGCCAAAAACATAGTGTTTTGTTTGTGGAACAGCCAGGAAGCCAGTGTTACTGGATTGGTGACAGACAGCAAAGCATAGTTGATCAAGTACTGGCCATGGAGTCAAAATACCTCTCACTCTTGATGTTTACTAGGTGATGTGACTTTGTTCAAGTCATGGGACTTCTTTTTCAATTTCATCATCTATAAAAATGAAAGTAATCAGAGGACAATAAGATTTACCAGCTAGTCCGCATTTTTATTTTTCTGAGGAGGGAACTAAGACCTAGAGAGATTAAGTGACTTAAAACCTAAGAGAAGGGATTTGAATCCAGGTTCTGTGACTCTAAAGCCAGCCTTCTTAACAGGAGTATTAGGAGTCTATACTATGATTTTATACATGCATATGAATCTGTACACACATGTATGAATATGCTTGTAAAATACTTTGCACATTTTAAAGCACTATATAAATGTCTGTTCTTCTTTCTTAGCATTGCATGGATGCCATTCCTTGTCACTCTTTTTTCTAGTCATACATTTCACTGATATGTTTTTTTTAATATTCTTAATTTTGGAGAGAAGATTGCTAAAGTTTCTGGAAGTTAAATGCCAGACTTGCCCCAAATCACACAGCCCATTTCAGAGGCAGGACTGGGGCAGTTGGGTGGTGTGGTAGATAATACTCCTTGCCTAGAGTCAAGAAAGCTGAGTTCAAATCCAGCCTCAAACACTTACTACCCTGGACTTGTGACCCTGGACAAGTAATTTAATCGTGTGTGACTTGATTTTCTCATCTGTAAAATGAACTGGAGAAGGAAATAGCAAATCACTCCAGTGTTTTTGCCAAGAAAACCCCAAATGGGGTCATGATGAGTTGGACATGACTGAAAAGGACTGAAAAATTAGAACCTATGTCTTGTCTGATCCAAGTTTTTAAAAGTCCATCATTTTTTCTACTCCACCACACTGCCTAGATATATTTATGTTAAGAAGACCATGTGAAATCTGTTTCAGAACACTGAAAGAACTGGCAGATTTGATATAGAAAATGACCTTTAAATTATCAGATAGAACAGAATTATCAAATAGTGATACACAATACTTCCGAGTGTAGCCCAAACTATATTAAAATGTAAATATTTAACAAAAATATTTTTATTTGCTAATAAATATTTAATAAAATAAATAAAATGGGATACTTTTTAAATTTAAATTTGTTTGTTTATTAAACTACCCAGTTAAATGCATTGCTAATGAAGTTGTGAAATGATCTGACTATTCTGGAAGGCAATTTGGAACTTTGCCAAAAGGGCTTTACAAGAATGCATATCCTTTGAGCCAGCAATACCACTACTAGGTTTGTATCCCAAAGAGATAAAAAAAATAAATGTATGTACAAAAATATTTATAACTATGCTCTTTGTGGTGGCAAAAAATTGGAAAATGAGGGGAATGGCTGAACAAATTGGGTATCTGATGGTGATGGAATACTATTGTGCTGAAAGGAATAATGAACTGGAGGAATTCCATGTGAACTGGAAAAACCTCCATGAACTGATGCAGAGTGAAATGAACAGAACCAGGAGAACAATGTACACAATAACTGAATCATTATGGGAAGATCAAATGTTATAGGTTTTTCTGCTAATGGCAATGCAATGATCCAGGACAATCCCAAGGGACTTATGAGAAAGAATGCTATCCATATCTAGAGAAAGAACTGTGGGAATAGAAACACAGAAGAAAAACACAATGGTTTATCATTTGTTTATATGGGTATAAGACCTGAGGTTTTGGTTTTAAAAGATTAATCTATTTCAAAAACAAATAATAAGGAAATAGGCATTGAGTGATAATACATGTATAACTCAGTGGTATTGCTTGTCAGCTCCTGGAGGGGGAAGGGAAAGAACATGAAGCGGGAAACCATGAAAAAATACTTTAAAAATAAATAAAATAGCCATTTAATTCTCTTCTTTCCTCCTTTCCCCTCCCCTTTTTAGAGAAGACATCATTGTGGAAAAAGATATATGTATATATAAATCTGTCTTATTTATTTCTATTTATCAATTCTGTTTTTGGAGGTAGATACACACAATACATTTTTCAGACAATATTTCTGTGGGTGTTTGTTAATGCGTTATGTTAATGTTAATGCTAATTCTAAGTCAACATGTGAACACAGGAATCAATCATTTTGGGGGGTTCAGGGGCCCCCATTTTTGACTTTGATTGCACTGGAAAGGAGAGGGGATACAGGAATAGAAAAGGGCAAGTGCTGTCTCGATTTTTCAAAAGAGAAAAAAGAATGGTGCCTGCAAATAATAGGCCAGTGAGCTAGATTTCAACTCTTGGCAAAAATTTCATATCATGATTAAAATGATATTTGTTGAATATCTAGACAAGGAAAAAGTTATGAAAAAGAACCAGTAGAGATTCATCAAGAACAAGTCAGGCCAAATTTTTTTTCCTCTTTTTGATAGACTTAATAGTCTTGAAGTCGATCTAGATTTTAGCAAATTATTTGACAAAGTTGTCATTTTTTGATAGCTAAGCACAGGGACTTTATTGGGCTTTGAGCCAGGAAGACCCAAATACTGCAGCAAACCCTTACTGATTATGTGACCCTGGACAAGTCAATTAACATCCATCAGCCTCAGTTTCCTCATCTATAAAATGAGGGTAATAAAATAGCACCTACTTCACAAGGTCATTGTGAGGATCAAATGCAATATCACAAAAAGACCTTTGCAAACCTTAAAGCATAATGCATGACAGTCCCTGTCCTCAAGGAACTCACCATCTAATAGGGGAGCCAACACATAAACCAAAGCTGAATAAAGGGAGAGGTTCCCTGATGAGGGAGCATGATAAAAACCCTTCAGCTGGGGTGGGAAATGATCTGAGGAGGTGCAAGTTTCTGAGTTGATTTAATCATTCAGAAAGATGAGTTTCTGGAGATGCCGAAGTCCAGGAAAACAGAGGGGTGAGCAAATGAAGAGAAGAATTTGTTGGATGCTAGTTTTAAATAATGGAGGAAATGGGAGGAGCTGTCCAGTGTCCAATCTCCTCCCTCTCCATTCAGGAGGGCACCAGGAGCAGGAGGGTGCTGAGAAGGTGATAATAGCTGTCATTTATATAACACTTTAATGTTTACAAAGTAAATGGCATCTATCATCTCCCTTGATAATCTCTACTATGAAGTGGGTCCCAGAGGTATTATTATAACCATTTTACAGAGGAAGAAACTGAGCTTTAGAGAACATAAGTGACTTGTCCTGAGGGTCAGTGTCTGAAAGATGGATTCAAACCCATTTTTTTCTGAAGCCAAGTTTACCAGTTATTTCTTTATCCCATGTTGCCAACTCTCTCTTTCTTTTTCCAAAGAGCAAAACAAAGACATACACACAAAATGGAAGAGGTTGTCTTCTTTCTTAAAGATTTCTGCATCTTTTCTTTTATTTCTATTGAATAAAGACTCTGAAACAGAGAAATGAAAGGGCTATGAGAGCATAGAGGAATAGACTGAGCTGATATTTGAAGAGGCCAAATGGGAAGACTATAGAAAAATATGAACATTTCAGACTTCCCTGAAAATAGATCAGCAGGCAGGAGACCATTTCTAGCTGGCAATCTCGCAACTGAAACAGATCTTTTCTCCAAGGGGAGGCACCTGAGTCACTGAGCCCAATATGGTCACTGACATTTGATGGACTCCCTAATCTCAGAAACAGAGAAAGACAGATGAGAACTCAATGAAAGAAAAATACTTGGAAGTCCTAATCAAAGGAAAATGTAAGAGATTTGGGCAATATTCCTGGCTAGGACTATTGGAGAATGCCATCAGCATCAGCTTTCTCTCTCCCTCCTTCCCCCATTAACTTTAGTTCTGTTCTTTTTTTAGATGTGGATTTGCCTTCTCAAAAAATTAGCATTTCTTGGTATAAATGGAATATAATATATTTGGCTTGTTTTGTCTTTATAGGACTAAGCTAGGGAGATTGCAGAATAAATGTTCAAGCTGGAAGGGATATTAAAAATGGGAATTTTAATTTTATAGATGAAGACCCAGAGAGAAATTGACCCAGAGAGACTGGTAGTTTTCTATATTCCCTTACCTTTGTAGAGATGGGCTTGGGGCTGGGGCCCTTGATCACTAGTGCAGGGTTCTTTTCATGATAGTGCAGCTACCTTTTGCATGAGGGTTAGGTTCTATAGTCAACTTGTGGGGCAAAAATCTGATTGTAAAAGAAATTAACCTAGGAAATTTCTTAATTTCTTATGAAGCACAATACAGTTTCTTTAAATAGCTATAGCTGCAAAACATTGAGGGTCTTTTAAAATATGGTAGTCTATATCAAAGAGCAAAGGTATTTGATGTGTTGGTCATGCAAATAATTGAAAATAAATTTTATTTTTCACAACATCCAACTAAGCTAATCATTAGAAATGTCTGGCACATAGTAAGCATTTAATACATGCTTTAAATAATTTAATAATGTTATTCTTAAATAAATAAATTATTATGAAATAATTTAATAAATCAATTTAATAAGTGAGTGACTTATCCAGTGGGAAAACTTTTCATTAAAGGGAAATACCTTTGAAAGGGTATGTGTGTGTATAAATATACATGTGTGTATACACATATTACAAATACTACATATGCATATATTTACATAGGTGCTTTATATAGTGATTATATTAGTGGATAATCACATCATGTAACAGTTTTTTTCCCCTGCTTTATTTTAAGGCAAGAGAGGACAAAAGAAAGTCAAAGAGAACAGAGCAGCAGACTTTGAGCTGACCAGCAATGCTAGTGGACCAATATTCTGAAGCTACTCTAACAAAAGCCACTTGCTCTATGGGTTGATTAGCATTTATTAGTCAAAATTTATTTAACTTAGAAAGAGAACTTACTAAGATGGTATAGTCAGTGTGGGACAACTGGGTGACACAGTGGAGAGAGTGCAGGACCCGAAGTCAGGAAGATTTACCTTGGTAAATTCAAATCTGGCCTTAGACACTTACAGTGTGATCCTGGGCAAGTCATTTAACTTTGCCTCAGTCTTTTCATCTGTAAAATGAGCTGGAGAAGGATATGGCAAACCACTTCAGTATCTCTGCCAGAAAACCCCAAATGGGGTCAGACAAAAAGAGTCAGACACAACTGAAACTGACTCAATAAATAAACAATAGTAAGAGTGGTTGGCATAAAATATCCTTCCCATCTTGCTCCCCACTAAAAAAAAAATTAAAAAATCCTTGAGCTACTTTTGGAAGATTTAATACAGAGTCCAGAAGAAAATTGACTCAGGCTTTGTAAGCACATTTGGAAGAAAATGAGCTTTCAGCCCCTTGAAGTCCCTTTGTTGGAGTTCTCCAGTTGAATGGATTGAATTCTCATAAAGTAAATGCATTTATGTTGTTCTTAATAATAATGATCATGAATAAATAAATAATATTGAACATGTAAATAGTGCCTTAAGGTTTCTCCAGTATTCTACATATACGAACTCATTTGATCCTCACAACACTGAAAGGCAGATATTATTTTTCTTCTCATTTTTTTTCAGTATCCTTCTTTTTGTCTTAGAATTAATACTGTGTATTAGTTCCAAGATAGAAGAGCAGTAAGGAATAGGCAATGGGGGCAATGGGAACTGTCTGAGATCACATTTGAGCTCAGGACCTCCTGTCTCAGAGCCTGGTTCTCATTCCACTGAGTCACCTTGCTGCCCCCTTTATTCTCATTTTACATCTGAGGAAATCGAGACTGAGAGAACTTAAATTATTTGCCCAGATTGCAACAGGGCAAGAACAGAATTCAAATCCAGGTTTTCCTAGCTGTTTCACATTGCCTCTCTAGGTTGTAAATCCTCTGCATTTACTAGATGTTAGTACATTAGCAAAAAAACCAAAAAACTAGTTGGTGAAAATCCATTCATTTGGAATCACTAAGCTGAGGAAGTACAGATATATGTCTAAAGGGAGGGACAAGAAGAATCTAACCACCTTGGTCTCAAGGAGTGCCATGCAATTAAAACCTTTGAAAATGACATTGATAAACTACTTCTGCAATCAGAAAACTAGAATGAATATTCAGTTGGGGGTCAAAAAAAGGGGGAAAAGATGAGGAATGAGAGATGAATAGAACTGAAGTTCTTTGTAGAAAGGGCTTAATTATGGAAAGGTGAGTAGGAGTCAGCAGCAACGGTTAGCCATGAAACTGTGTATTGTTTAGTGATTCTTGAACTCCTTCTTACTGATGGAAAAGAAGATGCCCTTGCCTGGGAACATCACAAATCTGTAGAGGGCAGAGCCAATTTCAAATAGAGCAGATAAGGAAGTGATTATTTAACTCTAATACCTAAAACAGTCTCATTATCGACAATATTGGCTAATTAATTAAGAAACCTATTAGTGATAATGTTAATAACACTGGCATATTCTCAATTCCAATCGACACAACTCATGAGAAGGGCATAATTAACTTTTGTTCAGTCATACTTAGCTCTATCACACAATTTCCGAGAGAATGGGAGATGAAAATTAGTTGCGGGGGAAAATAGGTTCTTTAGAATTGCAGGTGTTTTTCTCCAACTAAATATTTAAACCTCAAAGGACATGGGCACAGGAATAGGTTTACAGAAGGGCAGCTATAGTGTAGCAACCTTGGTGCTTGAATCTAGCCACAGACACTAAAGATTCTAAGATCATAGATGTAAAAGAAGAGGGAGCTAGGTGACTTAGTGGTCATTTACTAGATGTGTCACCTTAGGCAAGTCACTTAACCCTTTTGGCTCCAGTTTTCCTTATCTGTAGAATGAGCTGGGAAAGGAAATGGCAAACCACTCTGGTAGCTTTGCCAAGAAAACCTCAAATGGAATCACGAAGACATGGACATGACTGAAACAACTGAACAAAATCACCTTCTGACTCTAAATCCATTACCCTCTGCTACTTCCCCAAGAGGCAGTGTGACTCTGGACAAGTCCCTTAATCTCCCCTCACCTCCATGTCCTCATCTACAAAATGAGAATAATAAAACCACCCATCTCGAATGAGTTGTAAAGTGTTTTGAAAGCATCGTCGACACTATAAATGTGAGCTTTTACTTACCAACAAAAGTCAGCAAAATCAGTCTAGTCAAGGTCTCATGTTGTGTGTTTGCCTATTTTGAATCTGTTTATCGTTGTTATAACTTGAGTGTCATAGAAGACACTCTTTGGACTTTGAAGAGAGTCACTGAATAGAATGTTTGAAAACAACACTCCAGTGACTACGGCATCTGCTCTTATGGTTGAAATAAGATGATATTTGAAAGAGGCAACACTGAGAAAAGATGGCATTTTAATGGGAGCCATCTCATGCATGACTGGTGACAATAATTGAAACCGAATAATAATAGGAATAACTGACATTTATATAGCATGTGAAAGTTTGTAAAGTGTCTTACACATAGCAGTCAATCAATCAATCAACTCAACAAACATTTATTAAATGCCTACTACGTGTCAGGCTTTCTGCCAGGTGATGGACATAATGTGCCTCCAGAGAGGATTTTTTTTGTGTGTGTGTAATGGATATTAAGCTTGGTTACTCATAGGATTTCTTAGTACCTTGTCTGATGTTGGGAATGTTATTTACCTTTCTAAGCATCAATTTTCCCATCTGTAAAATGGGGCTAAGAATTCTTGTACCATATATAATATGAGGTGGTTGCAAATGAAGGTCTAAAAGAAGTGTTCTATAGCCTCAATGTATTTAACAAATCGGAACTCTATATAATTATTTTTAGTAATAAGTTGCAAATGACTATCCTGGTGGTTAGCTCGATAATATTACTTTTCAAATACCTCCAGATAACTGACATGGCCATATCATGGGTTCAAAGAAATCACACTATTATTGAGAGAGTTGTAAGAGACCTTAGCTCCCCCTATGCCAAATTCTGCATCTTTAAAAAAAAATTTTAAACCCTTATCTTCTATCTTAGTAAAAATTTTAAACCCTTATCTTTTATCTTAGTAAAAATTTTAAACCCTTATCTTCTATCTTAGTAAAAATTTTAAACCCTTATCTTTTATCTTAGTAAAAATTTTAAACCCTTATCTTTTATCTTAGTATCAATTCCAAGACAAAAGAGTGGCAAGGGCTAGGCAAATGAAGTTAAATGATTTTTCCCAGGATGATACAACTAGAAATATCTGAGGTCAAATTAGAACTCAGGTCCTCCTGACTCCAAGCCTGGCACTCTGTCCACTATTCTAGCTCCTGCTCCTCAACCTCTCTATCTTAGAAATGAGGAAACTGAGCCCCAGAGAAGTTAAGCAACTTGCTTCAAGTCACAGGACTTACAGTGGAGAACTTTCCAAAACAACTCAAATATAAAAGTCAGCATTAGGACATTTTGGCAGTGCTGTTAAGTGAGCAGAAGCCTTCATGAGCCAGTGTCAAAAAAAATCGATGTTCTTCTAGGAAGTTCTTTACCTGAAGTACCTAAGTAACTGAAAGGGGGAAATGGATTAAGAAAATATGAATGACAAGTCTGTAATACCAAATGAAAAATTCAGAATAAGAATCTAAATGTTATTCACCTCTTTGAAGAGTAATTGAAAGTGCCTTCTCATTTTGTTCCATACTGCCCAAGTCAGTTAAAAAAACAACAACAACCTTATCTTCAATCTCAGAATGGATACTTACATTGGTTCCAAGGCAGAAGAACAGTAAGAGCTAGGCAATGGTGGTTAAGTGACTTGTCCTGCATCACACAGCTAGGAACTTGAACCCAGGATCTCTCAATCCACTGAACCATCTAACTGCCCCCTCCCAAAGTCAGTTTAAAGGTGCTGATTTCATATGCAGAAGTGTTGTTTTTAGGGAGTTGCAATTCCTTCAAAATATTTTATATACTTTTTTTTTTGCTTGAAAACAGCTTAAAAAATTTTACTGACTTAAT
This sequence comes from Monodelphis domestica, assembly GCF_027887165.1. Classification (NCBI taxonomy): domain Eukaryota; kingdom Metazoa; phylum Chordata; class Mammalia; order Didelphimorphia; family Didelphidae; genus Monodelphis; species Monodelphis domestica. The sequence continues at coordinate 145,814,929 of NC_077229.1, forward strand.
TAAAGGATAATACTGGGGAGCCAAAATGGCCATCTAAGATTAGAAAGGGGAGCTAAAAGATTTTTCTCCTGAATGATAAATATTGTAAGCAGTTCCTACAAAAAAGAATGAAGATGGAAAAAGAGAAAGACAAGAGGCTAGTGTTGTGCTAAAGTACCACAAATTAAAAGCAAAATCCGTCCAGCATTTATTAGCTACTTAATTTGTGCTTAGCATCATACTTAGCTCTGAAGAGGATGATAATAATAGCTCATCATGGGCAGCTAGGAGGACCCAGGATCAAATCCGACCTCAGACACTTAGTTGTGGGACCTCAAGCTCCATTTGCCTTAGTTTCCACATCTATAAAATGAGCTGGGGAAGGAAATGGCAAACCACTCCATTATCTTTTCCAAGAAAATCCCCAAGTGGGGTCACAAAGAGTCAGACATGATTGAAATGACTGAATAATAACAAAATGGTTGCAAATGGCATTTCAAAATATTCTACATACTTGTTTTTGCCTGAAAACAGCTTAAAAATTTTAGTGACTTAATGAAAGGATAATACTGGGGAGCCAAAATGTCCATCTAAGATTTGAAAGGTGAGCTAAGAGATTTTTCTCATGAATGGTTCTTATTGGAAGCAGCTCCTACCAAAAAAGCTATAAGCTGGGAGAGGAGAGAACAGTCCAAACAGCCATCACAAGCCCAACAATGCCCGGCAGAACATGGTCAAAGGAATCATCCTTAGACTTTGAGCAAACCCCCCTTTTTTATTCTTATTTAACACAGGTAGCCAGTTGGGATGTACATGGGAGGATAGGGGAAGGTGAATGGACGGGGTCCTGGGTGCTGGCTGGTTTCCTGAATCAAAACACTCGTTGTCATCTCACTTTTACTGACTTGTTTCTTTGTGTCTCTCTACTTTCAAGAGCAGCCTGGGGTATGAATAAATCAAAGATAATACAGAAGAAATCCTCTCTTTAATTGGCTTGCCCCCACCTTAGCATTCCCTTTTGGGCTGTCTTTACCTTTCTATGAATCTCAAACCATATATTTATAAATTTGGCTGAAAATCAATGCAAATGGCTATACACTTTAATAGCAGCTTTAAGTAACAGAGCAACACAAATAAACATTTGAAGGTGTAGAGTTCAACCTCCAGGCTATATAGCAGTTGTTGCTAGAATGATGGGGAAGGGCTTGAACTCCTTCTTCCATACCCCTACCTTATTCCCCACTGGTCAGAGGGGAAATGGAGAGTGGTTTTGAGCTTTGAAAGGAAGATGGATTCCCTGGGCAGAGTTTCTGGGAAACCAGGGAAAGAAAGCTTCTGTGGGTTGGATTCTCATCATTTTATTAATTATCCACTGCTGCTGCTGGCTCTCCAGTCAGTTCTCTACTACAGTGTGATCTCAATGGTCAAAACATATGATTATTTATTTATCATAAAATCACTGGCTTAGAGTCAGAAGGATCTGAAAAGGTCATTTAGTCTAATATTCATCTAATCATATTTTGGGGATAGCTAGAGGGCACAGTAGATAGAGTTGCAGTCTTAAAGTCAGGAAATATTTCTTTCTGAGTTCAAATCTCGCCTCCAACACTTACCAGCCCTGGCATCCTAGCAAGACATTTAATCAGTTTCCTCAACTGTAAAATGAGCTGGAGAAAGAAATGGCAAACCCTTCTAGTACCTTTGCCAAGAAAACCCCAAAGAAATAATCTAATATTCTTGTGTGGCCCATGAAGAAACAATAACTCAAAAAGGTTAATTATTTGCCCAGGATCACGTAGCTAAGAAATATCAGTGTCAAATTTTGAATCCAGGTCCTTTTCATTCGAATTCCTCAGTTCTTTTTCATGCTGCTTAGAAGCACTAAATTAAAAAAATTGGGGTGACCTCTAGAGGCGGGTATTCTAATAACAGCCATACACAGCCACTGAATTCCAAGGAGATGGAAAAATTAAAATATTAGGCACAGATTCTAGGTATTTTCTTCACTGACTTATTTAGAAACAGCTTGTTAAAATATAGTTAATTAAAATTTTGTTGATGTTGGAGTGATTCATTAATTTTTAAAAAGTAGGCACAGAATTTCAACAACCCTGAAACCTGGGACTACTCAGTATAAGAAAAAATAGCCTCTCACGCCTTAATAACTGCTCAGATCATCGTTCTTTCATGGCACAATATATAACTGATATTTACAGTGATGGCACTGAATCATTAGGAAAAGATGAAATTTTGTTCTATGTATACTTTATTTAAGTAGGCACAGATTTTTAAGAACATTTCCCCACAAATAATTTAAATAGCCTCCTTCAAAAAGCTTTTGAACTTACTGAGAATATACTTTGAGATATTTGTATTATGGAAAGTCACGATAGGAAGGAGAAAGGGAGAGAGACAGACAGACTCATAGATAGAGATAGAGAGATAGACAGACACAGAGTGGGAGAGACTTGAATTTGAATTCTACCTTTGGCACTTAATAACTGTAACAATGGACAAGTCACTCAACTCCTCATCTTCTCTATGCCTCAGTTTCTTCAACTATAGAGCAGGAAGATTGGCATAGGTTGTATGGGGGTGGGGAGGATTCGAACCTCTGAAGTGAGAGCTTGCCAAGCCCTTTACAGGGCTGCTCATCTTCCTTTGGGGTCCACCTGGCACTTAACTCTCACCTGTGGCACCAAGAAGCTGTAGTATGTGAAGCAGGCATACCCCTGTAAACTGTCGGTGAATTAGGGGGCTGTCTACCCCAAGCTGGGAAGACTTTTCCTAGTGGAATGAGCACATGAGAACAATTTGTTCTAGTGGTCATGAAGGTGATGGAAGCAGGAACTGTGGAGCACTTAGAACTTGGTCTGCCATGGAAGATGCCAAGGCCATTCCCTGCATGCCTAAATTTTGCCAGTTGTCTTGACTTTTGTTTTGTCACTGGAATTTGATGACTCTGGAAAAGAGAGGGAGGTTGATGACTTTGTGTAACTCTGCCTCACTTAAATCCAATTCATGCATAAGTCAAGATATCACCTTGTGATGTCACTGATACTCTTTGAAAATGAAGGACAGAAACCAACCTCTAATATATAACTCATGGGAGTTGTGAGGATCAAATGAATTAACATAGGTCCAGTGCTTAGCAAACCTTAGAGAACTTTATGAATGTCAAGAATTACTGTCATCTCAAAATTAACTTGTCAGTTATCCAGTGACACAGGATAGTTTAGGTGATTTCACATATAAATGCCATGTGTAAATTAAATGTAATTTAAAATGTTACATATAAATTGGTGTTGTAGATTATAAATATTATATGAATACTGGATTTGACAAAATATTTAAATTATTTCTTATTAAAATACTTTGTTTTGTTTGGTTTGAAATTGTTTAGCATTAAAATTTAAATGGTATTAAAGTGCTTTGGTATTTAAGTATTAAAATAGTATTAGTATTAATAGCATTCAGCATTAGAATATTTGTTTTGCTTTGTTTAAACTGAAAGCTTTAAAGCAAGAACTATAAACATGACAATATAGTCAACTTCCAATCTTGACAAATGGTGAGAAGCACTAGTATGGATAATCTAAAATTTGAGAAAATACAAAAAAGTATGGATTTTGAACTTATATTTGAATATATATATATATTTCTGATGATCTGGAAAATTCATAGTCCACATTAAATCTTATGACAATAAAAAACTGTTTCCCATAAAATAACTGGATTTCAGAGTTGGGAAGAACCTTAGGGACCACCTAATCCAACCTGAAATAATAAATTCATTTTTTTAGTTTATTCAATTAATTAAATTAGAATATTATTTCCATAATTACATGAATCATGTTCTTTCCCCCCTTCTAGGTCAAGCAGACTTGTCCAGAATCAAACAGCCAGAAAGTGTCTGAGACCACAGTAGAACCCAGGACCTCCTGTCTCTAGTACTGGCTACCAATTCACTGAGCCACCAATTGCCCATCTTAGATACTCAGAGTTGAACACAATATTCCAGATATGCTCTCAGCAGGGCAAAAGACCGTAGGACTTACTGTCTCTTATATGCTCTGCTTCTTTTTATGCTGTCTAAGATTGTATCACTTTCCCTGGTTTAATTAGTTTTATTCTCCCACTATTAACATTTTGAGCTTGTGTTCCATTAGAGCACCCAAATCTTTTTGGAGTAGGTATTCGTTAGCTACCTTGTATATCATTATCATCACTAACATTTATATAATGCTTACTATGTGCTGGGCACTGTGCTAAGTACTTTATAATTATCTTAATTTGATAAGGGAGATAAGTGCTATTACTATCCCCATTTTACAGATGAGGAAACAGAAGCCAACAGAGGTCAAGTGACCAGCCCAAGGTCATACATCTAGTCAGCATCTAGGGCTATATTTGAACTCAGATCTTTCTGACTCCAAATCCAGCCCTCTATCCCATGGATCCCCTACATGCTTTGTATATGTCTGAGTATAGGTTAGAGAAGGGTCAAATGCCTCCAAACTTTGGGGTCTCTCTAAATTCTGTGATTTGGACTTGGTTGAACCTTAGAGATCCTGAACTCTCACCCTTTTTTAATACTCTGACTCCTTTTGCCCTAGACAGCAGCATTGTCAATCTTTTACCCTCTTCCAGATCAGCAAATCTGCTTCTAGCCCATCCCCAGAGCCATCGTAAATGTTTGGAAGCCATCGTTCATGAGAATAACCCTAGTGGAGAAGGCCATCCCCACCATCAACACCACCTGTCAACCAAATACTACCACCAAGGCTGGCAAGCTTAACGAAAGCAGCCACATACTCTGAGGGAAAGGCACAAGGCAGTAAATCTCAAGGGGGGTGGGTGTCAAACCACTGCCACCATCTTAAGCATCACCTTCCCCTCAGTCCCCCATGGACAGTCCATGGACTGTCCACAGACCCCCGCCCCACCTCCATCCACATTCTGTAATCACCATCTCTGGAAATAGCTCCAACGTAGAAGGAGCTGAGATCCCCACCAACTGCCAACCAGCTGTCAGTCATGGACCCCAAAGTCCTGTTTCCATCCCAACTCTCAAAGCCATAGTCCAGGGAAATGAACCTTAAATAGCTGAGACCTGGCAACGGTTCTCTAGTCACTCACTTCCAGACCTAGAAAAGAAAGTTCTCTTCTCCAAAGTCCTTGAAACAATAAAATAGATCAACGTAATAATAATCATGACTATTTAGATGATTTTGCTATATACCAGACACTGTATTATCTTATTTGATCCTCACAACAACCCTGTGGAATAGGTGCTATTATTATCCCCATTTTATAATTGAGGAAACTAAGGCAGATAAAGGCTAAATGACTTGCCCAGGGACATACAACTAGTAATCATCTAAGACCACATTTCAACTCAGATCCTCCTGTCTCCAAGTCTGGCTTTCTATCCTCTATGCCCCCCAGCTTCCCTCTGGGTCCAAGTTTCAAAGAAACAAATAGTGATTTGCTAGGAAGAAATGCTTCCTATTAATGCTATCTTCAAACTGAATGGGTTCCACCTCACTGTCCCAGAATGTTAAAATGCATTATTCACTAGCTTGCTGCTGCCCCAATAACTCCCATTTGAATGGACTTGCAGCTAAATCTTCCTCTATGTGTTGATTACCCTTATCAGAAGAGCTCCTTGAGAATAGGGACTGTCTTGGTTTTCTATGTATGATTAGTGTATGTAGGGCTTGACACATAGTAAGTTCCTAATAGGTGCTTTTATAATCAATCAGTCAATCACTTCAGGGTCCCAGGGGTGGATGGAGGGGAATTGCTTCAGACTTAGATTACAATTCACATCTGGGTCTTTTAAAAATGGAACTAAAAATGGCACTCATTGTACAATATTAATAAGGTATGGGGTGGGTAATTGATTCTTTCACACAAGCAAAAAGAAAAATCTCACAAGTGTGCATTAGTAGAATTGAATTCAATAACTTAATTTGTGTAACTACTAAAAAAATCTTTGAGGAAGATGATATTTAAGATTCACTATAGGCAGCTAGATGGTGCAGTGGATAGGACTCTGGGACTGGAATCATGAAACTGAGTTCACTTTGGGTCTCAGGAATATACTTAATATATTAAGATATCAATAATATATTAATAAACTTAATATGGTCCCAACTAAAGTACTTAACCTCTGTTTACCTCAGTTTCCTGATTGTAAAATAGAGATAATAATAGCACCTACCTCTCAGTGTATCTTTTTAACCATTTAAATAATTTATTTAACTTTGTTCTGGTGGGATGATTCTGAAATCATGATTTTGAGTATCAAATGAAAGTATTTTAATGATCAAATGAAAGTCCACAATGGTTTTGAACATGCTGAATATTTTTACAGTTACAGTTTTTTGGTTTTGCATCCTTGTTTCTGCTAACCTCCTAGGGTAATTAGGAGGATCAAAGTAGATATTTGTGAAGCTCTTAGTGCAGTACCCAGCACATAGTAGACTTTAAATAAATGCTAACCCTTCCCCCCTAGAACATAAAACTATTTGTGTGTAGGGATTAAATGTATGGTTGGACTAAATATATGAGAATTTTAAGATAATACTATGGTCGCCAATTTCAAAATTTATACAGTCCAAGTAAAAAGGACTTTCAGTAGCTCTATTTACAAAGAGGTGGAATGAGTGAAAGTAGAGAAATGTGAAAGAAGGTAGAGTAAGACTAGCTTATAACCTTAAATGTTGCTCCAGTCCCTGGATCAACCCATGCAGGGCTCATTAACCCCTCGGCCAGAGGACTTGGTGATAAATTAAGCAAGGGCTCAATCCACTTGGCCTCATTCAAGAAGGGGAAGAAGGGGAGATCTCTCTGAAACTAATCTCTCCAGAAGCCAGGAAAGGAAGGTCAGCTTTCACTCACCAGGAGAAGATTGAAATAAAAAAGAGGGTTAAGTCTTTCAGAATTGAGAGAGAAAAAGAGTGGAGACCTCCCTTCTCAAAGTGGGATTCAGGGGAGACAGCTGATGTTTAGGGTTGGCTCAGAGAGAAGAGAGGGGGTTTGAATGTTTCCCCCCTTCTGCCTTTCCTCCTTAGCTATGGCTGCCCTCCCAGATTTGTTCTTGTCTTTCTTGCCCCTCCTCCACTACTCAAGACCAAAGGGTCTCCCCTTGATCTGTTCACTCACACTTGATTCACAGCTTGGGGAAAAGATAACTATTTTAATGTCAACTCAATCAGGGCAATACAAAGGAATAACTGGCAGGGAAAGAGTGGGAAAGGAAAGTAAGAAAAGGGGGTCCCTGTCTATATCTAAAACCCTTTTCCCTCCCTTCTCGAGTTTGAGGGGAACTTAGGCTTTGGCAGTCTAAGCCCCCTGAGAGAAAATCAGGTTGACTCACCCTGGGTTTGGCCCCTTGGCCACAGTTCAGACCCAGAGTAACAGGAGCTGAGGTAAAGTTTGACAGAGATTCAAAATGCCTTATCTCAAGTTTCTCTTCTCTGGGTCCCTTTAACTGGGAAGTGTTGGGGGGAAAGATTTCCAATCACAAGCAGGAAAAATGGGTAATCCTCAGGATAAAGTCTTAATCAACTTTCTCTCTTCAGCTCCTCCCAACTGAGAGACCAACTCCTCTCCCAGTCAGAATCTTCTGTTCCTCAAGATTCCAAACTCCTGGAGCCCCTTCCCCTGTTGAGGTGATTAGTTCCACACACTCTTCAGCCTGGCACTTTTTTCTTTAGTGCCAGCCTCTGTCACAAGATCCAAAGGAGAAGATTGTGAATTTTAAAACTATTCCTCCCTAATCAGACCTTACTTTAGAAGATATGATTTAGCTATTTCCTGATCAATAACAATAGAGATACTTGGTTTAACAGAATCAAGTCTTGGGAACTCTACATTTCTCCACCCTACTCAGTTTAACAAGGTCAGGATGCCTGCACCATACTCAAAGATTTAATTATCTGAGAAAATGGCCTTCAACAGACATGTGCAGAAAAAGCAGACAGATCCCTGGGCTGTCCTAAGTCAAGCTAAGCTATCATTGGTACAGATGAGATGCAGGAAAGTGACATAAAACTGTCTATATAAGGCACGCCACTTCCTCTTTCTTCCTCTTTCCCTGGAGAGGCAACTCTGGCTGGCAGCATGCTAGGCATCCTGACATCTTGGAGTGGTGGCAGTTATTTATCTGGGTTTGGCGGTGAGTTTTGCCCTTGAGGTAATTCAGGTTTGGGCATCTTAGCTGAGCCCCTTTGGAGGTCAGGCTGATTCCTTCCTCATTCAAACTCAAACCCTTACTTTCTAGGATCTCCTAATCTTCCCTCCAGCCCCTTCCTTCTTCTTAATCTCCTTCACTATATCAATTAAATCACTATTATTTGGGATTTTCCCTGGCGACCAAATTAAATTTAGATTTTTAAGTCACAATGATAAAATTATCCTTTACAAGATCCAGGGGCAGTCTTACAAGAAGCAGTCTGAGAGCCAGAGTTCCAGGTCTATGTCGTAGCTCCAAACTGCAGTTCCAGGCCCAGTTCCTCCAACCCAAAAATTCAAAACAAATACCTCTTGCACAGGAAGTTCATCATCTTTTATAGTCCTTTTTTATATAACTTCTTGTCCCTTCCTCCACTTGCAATCTTTAAATTTTCTTAGCACTGCCCTGGGGGGCAGTGTTTGTAGGTATCTCATCCTATGAGGGTATAAACTCTCATCAAAGGATTCACAAGTTTCTGACTGGTTGAGTTGAAAGGGTAGAGCTCTTTAAGTCCCTTGTGAACTCCCCTACCTAGTGCCCAGTAGGGATGTTCAGGTTTTGGTTGATTTATTAAAAAATAGGCAAGGAGAGAGTCAATCCCATCTTCACATGTGGGATTGCTGATTCAGGCCTTTTACATTTTATCATACCTCTATACTATCACTCTACTCCAAACCCAGACCTCCTCTTCACTTCATGCTCATCTACTCCAACCAGCCATTCTTCTAAGTGGGGCAGAACCTCAAGACCTTTTTGAGCTCACAACATTGCCTGAAATCCTAGATATATTCACTTTGAGATTGATGGTTGGTTACCTGCTCAGGAAATGAAACTCAAAGTGGAAAAGTTCATTGAGTCCATTCTTCACATGGGGCTAATGGAGGGAGAAGGGAAAGAGCACTGCTCCATCCTTGAATTGGACAGTCAAAGCAAAGAGCTGTCCACCTGCCATGCCAGAGAATTATAGTCAAGAGGGAAGAATGAATGAACAAATAAAACATTTATTAAAGCATTTACTAGATGCAAAGTACTATGATAAACTCATTTAGTCATTTTAGTTTTATTTGACTCATGATGACTCTTTTTGGGATTCTCTTGTCAAAGATACTGGTGTGGTTTGCCATTTCCTGTGGAAACTGAGGTCAACAGGTTAAGTGACTTGCCCAGGGTCACACAGCCAGTAAGTGTGTGAGGACACATTGAAGGTCTTTATGACACAATGCCCAGCATTGAAAGCACTGAGCCATATAGCTTCCCATGCTAAGATCTAGGGATACAAATAAGATAGCCCTGCTCTCAGGGAGCTCACATTCCTCAGGAAGGGATGACACCTATTGAAGCTTCAGTTGCACTCTAGATGTAAAAGTCCCATGGTCCTTAGAAAGTAGTTGTAAAGCAGATATTAATGATTTCCCTTTTATGTCATTTCCTATTTCAAAAATTAACAATGGCAAGGACTTTGGTGGCAATGTCTTTCTTTCTGAGTCTTGAGTAACTGTGACTGTAGGGTCTGCAGGAGCATCTGTCATGCTTCATCTCCATAGCTAAAGGGAGTTTTACTACTTCAGCCAACCTTGCTCTTATGCCCCACATATGGCATTTTTCCAATACAGGAAGAAATATTTAGCTTCTTCAAGGAGTTACTCCAAGGGATGATGGCTATGAGGGCAGAGTTGGAAGCAAAACCTGACCCTCCCAAGTCTATTGCTAGACCTATTGCTAGCATTTGGTCAGCAGCTGTTGCTGGTGTAATGAGGAAGGTGGGACCCTTCTCTACGATATTTCCCCCTCTGTATGGCTATGGTGCTGGGCTAAAAGCAGGTTTGGTACTTTGGTAGACAGTACTATTCCCAAGGTTCTTAGGCTAAGGACCCTGAATTGCCTCCATCTGGGTCTGACGGAATATGGTGATCAAGGTGGTTGGGATGATTTTACATGCAGCCTCTCATCTCTCTTTCAGAATGCCTGGTTGTTTTAAACCAGGTAGGCTTGCCAGAAACAGAAACAATTTATTTTCCTTCCTTCCTTCCTTCCTTCCTTCCTTCCTTCCTTCCTTCCTTCCTTCCTTCCTTCCTTCCTTCCTTCCTTCCTTCCTTCCTTCCTTCCTTCCTTCCTTCCTTCCTTCCTTCCTTCCTTCCTTCCTCCCTTCCTTCCTTCCTTCCCTTCCTCCCTTCCTCCCTTCCTCCCTTCCTCCCTTCCTTCCTTCTTCCTTCTTTCTTTCTTTCTTTCTTTCTTTCTTTCTTTCTTTCTTTCTTTCTTTCTTTCTTTCTTTCTTTCTTTCTTTCTTTCTTTCTTTCTTTCTTTCTTTCTTTCTTTCTTTCTTTCTTTTCTTTCTTTCTTTCTTTCTTTCTTTCTTTCTTTCTTTCTTTCTTTCTTTCTTTCTCTCTTTCTTTCTCTCTCTTTCTTTCTCTCTCTCTTTCTCTCTCTCTTTCTTTCTCTCTCTCTGTTCTTTCTCTCTTTCTTTCTCTCTTTCTTTCTTTCTTTCTTTCTTTTCTTTCTTTCTTTCTTTCTTTCTCTCTTTCTTTCTTTTTCTCTTTCTCTCTTTCTCTCTCTCTTTCTCTCTTTCTTTCTCTCTCTTTCTCTCTCTCTCTTTCTTTCTTTCTTTCTTTCTTTCTTTCTTTCTTTCTTTCTCTCTCTCTTTCTCTCTCTCTTTCTCTCTCTCTTTCTCTCTTTCTTTCTTTCTTTCTTTCTTTCTTTCTCTCTCTCTCTCTCTTCTTTCTTTCTTTCTTTCTTTCTCTCTCTTTCTTTCTTCTTTCTTTCTTTCTTTCTTTCTTTCTTTCTTTCTTTCTTCTTCTTTCTTTCTTTCTTTCTTTCTTTCTTTCTTTCTTTCTTTCTTTCTTTCTTTCTTTCTTTCTTTCTTTCTTCCTTCCTTTCTTTCTTCTTTCTTCCTTTCTTCTTTCTTTCTTTCTTTCTTTCTTTCTTTCTTTCTTTCTTTCTTTCTTTCTTTCTTTCTTTCTTTCTTTCTTTCTTTCTTTCTTTCTTTCTTTCTTTCTTTCTTTCTTTCTTTCTTTCTTTCTTTCTTTCTTTCTTTCTTTTCTTTCTTTCTTTCTTTCTTTCTTTCTTTCTTTCTCTTCCTGAACTCCCACTGCTTTCAAGGGAAAGGAGAGAGAACTAAATGACCACTCAAAGTTTATCACATCATTCTGAAATGTGAAGTCTTTTCAGTATTGGTCCACCACATAATTGGAAAGAACCATGAAGTTCTTTCATTTCCCAAAGCTTGAAACAATAAATTACTGTCTCCTCACAGACCCCAGAAGTTTTCCATAGGAGCTCTGGGTACATGTTCCTTGAAATGAGTCCTATCAATCAATCAATCAATAAACATTTATTAAGCACATACACATGCCTGTAAAACAAGACTACTATAAATCCATGCTACTAACTACAACAGTATTTGTTGGATTTTTATTGCAGTGAGAGAATCTGCTCACAGAAATGAAGCAGGATGGTTTTCTTGGGATGGGCTGCTGCTGGTTTTCTCATTTTTCATTCTTTTCCCAATTTTTTTTCAACTATAAGAGTAAAAAGAAATAAATCCCTCAATGTGTAGTTGAATAAAGAAGTAATCTTTCCCCACCTTTGATAAAATTTAATATAATAATTCCCTCTTAATAATTCTTTTGGGGATCTAAATTATTATATTTTTGCTTTGATTCAATTTAATAAACATTTGACAAGTGCCTATCACTGTCATAAGTGTAAGGAACTGTCATAAGTACTAGAGCCATGAGAACAAAATTGAGATTGTTTGTGCCCTCAGAAGGATTTTACATCCTACCAGGGGAGTATAACATGTACACAGCTGAGTAAATAGAAGGTCATTTGAGGAGAGAGGAAGCACAAAGTTTGTTAAATTGATATCAAGAGCACAAGTCTTTGTTTATTTGATGGGTGTTAGTCACAGAATATGTGCCATTTCATTCACACTTTTCAGATAAACTTTCAGTGGATAAAAATGAGCTTAGAATTAGGATGACTAGAATTTATGAGTTCTAATCCAGCCTCACATACATATTAGCTGTGTGATTATGGACAAGTCATTTAACTTGTTTGTCTCAATTTCTTCATCTCTAAAATGGGTTAGAAAAGGAAAAGGCAAACCTCTCCAGGATCTTTGCCAAAAACAAACAAACAAACAAAAAAAAAACCAAATCAAAAAACTCCAAATGGGATCACAAAAGACGAATATGATTGAAAACAACTGATAAAAACATGCTATACACTAGACGAATAAAAAGACAAAGAAGACATGCCCCATTTTAACATGATTCATTGAATGACATAAACATCAGATTTTTATCTAAAATAGACTTTGACAGACCATGTGGTCTAGCTGCTTGCCTTTAGGAAAGTCAGGTATGATTGTCTTTATTTAACAGATGAAGTAATTGTGTTTCATGGGCAAATTAATGATTTGATCAAAGTTGTCTACTTATTAAGTTATTAAACTGAGAACTAGGCATCCTGTCTCCTACTTCCAATTGCTGCTATCATACTGAATTTTATGGAAATGGAGGAAGGATTAAATTTTCATTCTAAAAGTTATTATGGCCTGGAAAGGACCCTCACATGTCAGAGCATATATTTCTGATTGGTCTAACCAAATTGGAAAAGTTTCATTTGGCAACTATGTGGCAGCAGATAGTGTTGGACTGACTTCAAGTCAGGGAATCTGATGCCAAGGTCATCCACTGCATCCCAGGCCATCTCCAGTCATCTTGACCTTTGTCTTGCCTCTTTGATGACTCTGGAGGAGAGAATAAGGCTGGTGACTTTGTGCAACCCCTGCCTCACTTAAATCTAATTCATGTGGGAGCCAAGACATCACACTGGATGTCATCAGTCCTCTTCAAAACAAAGGATCAACAACAGAAGATAACCTCATGAGCTTACTCAGCAATATAACCTACTTCAACTCCTTCAGCCTCAGGTCCCTCATCTATAAAATATAATAATAATAGCACCTACCTCCCAGGGTTAAGGATCAAATAAATGAACAAATGTAATTGCTTTGTAAACCTTAACATGCTATATAATTGTTAGCTACTCTCATTGTTATTATTGTCATCATCATAATCAATACTATTACTTGTAAGTCAGGTGATAAACTATAAGTCTGTCATCTGATGACTAGCCTATTTATATAAAAAGAAGGTAATCACCATTGATCAATACAATTTAGTAAGTGTTTATTAAGTCCATATTATGTGCTATGCACCATACTAGCTGCTAGGAATACAAAGGTGAAGCATTTCCTGTCCTTAAGGAACTGATGTTCTACTTGCAGAGGGAGGAGGGAAGAACAACATGTATTTGGATAATAATAGCTAATAAGTAAGATTTATATAACGTGTTAAGATTTACAAAATGCTTTATAGGTGTTATTCCTTTTAGTTTTTGCAACAACTCAGGAATGTAGGTGTTATTATCATCACCATTTTAAAGATGGAGAAACTGAGGCTAACAGCAGTTAGATAATTTCTCCAGAGTCATATAGCTAGTATTTTAGGCAGTATTTCATTGCAGGTCTTCTGAATAACACTATATACTATAGTATAAACTATGTATATGGCATTTACTAAATATATTTACTCTTGTCCTCTACAGACTATACCATAGAAAAAGCATGTATATGCATACAAAGATACAAATATGTATCTTCTAATAATGGAAGTAAATTCATTTTCTATAAGTTGTAGCTACATTACAATTAATTTTTCTATAACTTGATATAATAGCCTTGTTTAGGTTTGATTTAAATGAAGTCAAGGTTGAATGATTTGCCCAGGGTCACACAGCCAGTATGAGTCAGAGGAGAACCGGAGGAAAACTTGATTCTAGATCTTCCTGACTCCAGTCATCTATCTCTTTTCTTTCTTTTTTCTTTCTTCTTCCTTCCTTCCTTCCTTCCTTCCTTCCTTCCTTCCTTCCTTCCTTCCTTCCTTCCTTCCTTCCTTCCTTCCTTCCTTCCTTCCTTCCTTCCTTCCTTCCTTCCTTCCTTTCTTCCTTCCTTCCTTCCTTCTTTCCTTCCTTCCTTCCTTCCTTCCTTCCTTTCTTCCTTCCTTCCTTCCTTCTTTCCTTCCTTCCTTCCTTCCTTCCTTCCTTCCTTCCTTCCTTCCTTCCTTCCTTCCTTCCTTCCTTCCTTCCTTCCTTCCTCCCTTCCTCCCTTCCTCCCTTCCTCCCTTCCTCTCTTCCTCTCTTTCTCTCTCTCTCTCTCTTTCTTTCTTTCTTTCTTTCTTTCTTTCTTTCTTCTTTCTTTCTTTCTTTCTTCTTCTTTCTTTCTTTCTTTCCTTTCTCTCTTTCTTTCTCTCTTTCTTTCTCTCTTTCTTTCTTTCTTTCTTTCTTTCTTTCTTTCTTTCTTTCTTTCTTTCTTTCTTTCTTTCTTTCTTTCTTTCTTTCTTTCTTTCTTTCTTTCTTTCTTTCTTTCTTTCTCTTCTTTCTTTCTTTCTTTCTTTCTTTCTTTCTTTCTTTCTTTCTTTCTTTCTTTCTTTTCTTTCCTCCTTCCTTCCTTCTTTCCTTTCTTCCTTCCTACCTTCCTTCCTTTCTTCCCTCCTTCCTTCCCTCCTTCCTTCCTTCCTTTCTTCCCATGTTCCTTCCTTCCTTTCTTTCTCATAAAAAACTAGGGGTAGAGGTGGCAGGGTGGGCTGCATTTATTAAAAAAACAGAAAAGAACGAAGAGAAGAAAGGAAGGAAGGAATGAAAGAAAGGAAGAAAGGGAAGAATGAAAGAGAGAAAGAAAAAGAAAAGAAAAAAGGGGGAAAATTCAACTAGATCCTAAAGAGTACTGGATTTGGAATCAAGTTCACATTCTTTGCCAAATATAAGGTCTATTACCTAGCAACTATGTGATATTTAGAGGGGTTGCAGGGGATGTATGGGAGAATCAGAATCACTTCCCCTACATGAGTATCATTTTCCTTTTCTGTATCTCTTCCAATAAGAAAGTTGAGTTTGAAGATGCCTATAGTCTATGGGGTAGAAGCAACATCTATCTCACATAACCTAGGCTAAGTTTTTCCTAAAAAGACAAGGAAATAATTCTCTACACTTAATTCCAGGGAATTAAGGCTCCATCAGACCCTCCCAGTGGTCTTGGGGCTTCTCAGGTTGGACAGACCACTTGCTTCCTTGCAGGTGAGTCCACAAACTTTCTTGACTAGATCGGCTTTCCTATGGAAGTGAAGGGAATTGTGTCCAATTGAAACAACTCTACCTTTGCTGAATATCTTTTTCATGCTAAGGTTAAGTAATCTTTTGTAGTATATTAAATGGTTTTTAAGTACCTCATTTTGTCCTCATCTCAAGCTTGAACTGTCATCTGACTTGAGTTAGTCCTGACCCAGAACAGTGTCTAAATTCCATTGTTAGGTTTTCAAATTCCATTGTGTTTTATAAATAAACAATAAATCATCAAGCATTTATTAACAGACTACTAAGTAAGTGCCTGACACTATGCTCAGCTCTGGAGATGCAAAGAATAAAATTAAACCTTGTCTGCCTCCCACAAATTTCTATTATTTTTGAAAATAGATTTTATTAGTTTTTTGTTTTTAATGTAACCTAGATTTCCCCCATGCTCCTTCCCTACCTTCTCATCCTAGAGCCATCTTTTATAACAAAGCTTTTGTTAAGAAAGAAAAAAAAGGAAGAAGCAAAAATTCTATAAAAAATAATGTTTTAGGGGGCAGCTGGGTAGCTCAGTGGATTGAGAGCAAGGCCTAGAGATGGGAGGCCCTAGGTTCAAATCTGACCTCAGACACTTCCCAGCTGTGTGACCCTGGGCAAGTCACTTGACCCCCATTGCCTAGCCCTTACCACTCTTCTGCCTTGGAGCCAATGCCCAGTATTGATTCCAAGATGGAAGGTAAGGGTTTAAAAAATAATAATGTTTTACACTTGTGGATTCTGACTGCAATATTTTGGAAGGTGAGAGGAACTATACTATGCACATAGAAATGTATAGAAACTCAATACAAATTAGTTTTCAGAGGAGACCTCAGCAGTCCAGTGAGGGGAGGCATCAGGGACAGCTTCCTGTAGGAGATGGCATTTGAACTGAACTTCAAGGATAATAATTGTGGCCCATTTTGGAGTGGGGTTGTTGAGGACAAAGAGTTGAGAGAACTGTGGAGGAAACTCCAGTGGGAAACAGCTTCTGAGTTCCAAGATCAGAGGATTCCATATGGGAAAGTCTGAGTTCTGAAAAATAGGAAGATGAAGTATGGCTCAATGACGTAAAAAGACAGCTTGGAGAATCAACCATGCGTGGATATTTTCAGTCCTAGCAACAGAGAGGAAACCTCCTGTGGGGAGACCATCTGTTCAGGGTTTTAGGACTAACTGATTGTGCTCAGTCAGGCTAGACACTGCCCCAGGTGAGAATTTTGTTTGGCCCCAGAGGGCAGAACCAATATAAGAAGTGGTAGAGAGGTAGGAAAACCTTCCACAAAATGAATATCAAAGTGGAATGGACCACTTCAGGGGGTAGATAATTCCAACAAGGACTCAAAGGCTCTCTGTGAATATTGCAGAATCATTTCTGCTTTTAGTATGAACTGAACTAGTTAGCTGCTGAAGGATCTTTCTATTCTGAGAGTCAGTGATCATCTGATTCAGTTGTCGTTGTAAGGTGCATATGTCCCAAAAGGATGCCATTGGGTCTGGCTTTATTCATTGAAGACCCATGAGCAAGCATTGTTCCTTTCTGCCTTTAGCCCTCTTTTTAATCTACTATGATATTCTCTCAGACTTTGGGCTTAGAAACTTTTAATAGATTTAGGCAAGATTCTCCCAAGCTCTCCTCCTTTCCTATCCTCACCTCATTTTTATTCCTTTCATTTTTCTTTAATAAATACAATTATATTGAAGGAGAAAAGAAAACGAGAGCAAAGAGTCGGCTTTATGCTGAGGGTCGATTGATGCTTTTAAAAAATTCCCTTCATTATTTTTGATTCACATCTTCTGAAGACAGACATGATGGTTCTTCAGCATGAGGGGGAAAGAAGAGTAAAGAGAATGGAAAAATCTTTGTTGTTCTATTGATCTGTTTTAATTGCACTCTTTCATCTTAGAGATAACAGTAAGCACAGTGCTGAAGGAGTGTCTCAGTGGACAAACTCACAGAATGTTAGAGACAGAACGAACCTTACAGAACATCAAGTCCCAACCTTAGGTTTTACTGGGCTAATGTGGACAGAGGTGCCCACCTGCCCATGGGTATACCTCTAGTGAGTTTCCCAGCTGAGATACAAACTCAGGTCTTCTGAGGCTAGGGTCAGTTCTCTTCCTAGATACTATACTATTACTACCTCTCCAGTTAGTTATTGCCTGGAAGAAAAAAACAAACAAACAACCTAAGCTATTAGTCCTTGGACAGATTTGAATCTGTCCCTGCAAGGAGTGGAGTGATCCTTTCATCTTGAAATTCAAGTGCTTTCAGTTACATGTGAGGCCAGTATTGTTTTTAAACAATGGTATCATTAAGTCAAATATCTCTGATAAAGCCTTAATATCTAAGATATATGAAGAATGAATATTTAAATACATAAATATATAAACGCACAAACACATAAATATGCACAAATATGTAAACAACACATGTATAACCGCATGTATGCATGAATATAAATACATAAATATACATATAAACAGAACATATATATATAAACATATATTTGCATCAAAATATAAGTACATAAGACCAACAGTCATTCTCCAAAGAATAAGAAAAAAACCGTGCTCAAAAAAGGAATTGTAAATTATGATTTTTCCAGAAGAAAAACTGTTCTGTCTAATAATGAGGCATTTTATTATGCAAATTAAACAAGTCTGAGGCTTTAGTAAATTAATAAAATGAATAAAATATGGAAAAAAGCAAAGACTGGAAGGACTACAGGAAGAGAAACAGACTAACATTTTGTCTATGGGTCTATAATGTGGTCCATCCAACCTTTCTAAAAATAATAGTTAAAAGAAAGACAGAAAAATTATAATTATATGGCAGTGGGAGGGGGTGGGGAGAATGACTAAAATGCCTAGACTATTTGACCCTGAGTTTCCCATTGCCGGCTACACATCCCAAGTAGGTTAGTGACAGAAAGAAATGTACCACATTTGTTAAACTGTTCAATGCAGCTCTTTCTAAGATTAAAAAACAAGAAATATACCTGGATCTTATGATGGCCCTCTGAGAGAAGTAGGTAGTTTTATTAGCAGTAGCACTATAGGTAAAGGTCTTACCCATTCAGAGATTATTCACTTATCTATAAAATATCTATTTTCACCATCACAATGGTGAAATGAGACAAAGATATGGGAGTATATTATAAAGTACTATACAAATGTACAATTTTATTTAGATTAGTCATGATTATTAATACAATTTTGGCTAGGGATCAATCTAATTAAATTTTTAAAGGTTCATTATCAAGAAGTAGACCAACACATATTGATGTATTTTAGCCCAAGCAATGCTTGAATGACATCTACTAAAGTGACAATAGGTTGTAATCTAAATTGATCAATTCACAAGTAAAATTCCAAATCTTTTGAAGCATTGAAGTATTAATAGCATTTTTGTTACAGAGAGCATTTTATTCAAATAGTCAATAAGAATTTTTAAGCACCTACTTTGTTCCAGGAACCGTACCAAGTACTGGGGACACAAAGAAGAACAAAAGATAGTCTCTGCCCTCACATAGCTCACAGTCTGATGGAGGAGACATTCAAATACCTATGTACCAACAAGATATAGAATGGATAAATAGGAAGTAATCAAAAGAGGGAAGGCACTAGAATTAAGATGGATTGGGAAAGGCTTCTGTAGAAGATACGATTTTTAGTTGGAACTTGAAGGAAGCCAGAGAAGGGAGATCAGGAGGGAGAGAACTAGGCATGGGAAACATGAAGGGAAAATGCCCAGAATAGAGAGATAAAGTAATTTATTCATGAAACAGGAAGAGGGTCAGTATCAAGAAAACTGCAAGATGGCAGGGCTAGATTATGAAGGGCTTTGAACACCAGAGGATGCCATATTTGGTCCTGGAAGAGATAAGGAGCTACTGGAGGGAACATGGTCAGACATACATAGGAAAAGTATTTTGGTTGCTAAATGGGAGAGAGTTTGGAGTGGGGAGAGATTAGAGGCAATCATATCAATTAACAGGCTATTTTTTAAAACAAACTTATTTATTTGTTTGTTATATTAAAACACTCAGGTAACACCCTCCCTCCTTTTCTCCTCTCCTTAGGAGAATGCATCATTTGACAAAAATATAAATGTATATAAAACTATGCCTCACTTATTTCTATTTATCAGTTCTTTCTCTTGAGATTGGCATACATGAGTCACTCTTCACCCCATATTTCTTTTGCTTATTATATGATGGTCTCCTGTTTATGGAAATTTCATTCTTCATAATTTCATGTAGGTCTTTCCATATTTTTCCAAAATTCATCTTTTCAATATTTCTTATGGCACAGTAGTATTCCATCCCATCTATATATTATGATATGTTTAGCCATTTGACAATTTATGGGCATCCCTTCAATTTCCAGTTCTTTGCTTCTGCAAAGAGAGCTACTATAAATACTTTAAAACATATAGGTTCTTTTCCTTTTTCCCTGATCACCTTAATAAATAAACCTAATAGTGTTTTGTTGAGTCAAAATGTACACACAGTTTTATAACTTTTGGGGCATAATTCCAGATTGCTTTCCAAAATGGTTTGAGCAGTTGACAGTTCCACCAACAGTGTATTAGTGTCCCCATTTTTCCATTACCCCTCAACATTTGTCATTTTGCCCTTTTATCATTTTATTCAAACTGATAGTTGTGAGATGATATCTATGAGTTCTTTTGATATGCATTTCTCTTATCAGTAATGATTGAGAGCATTTTCATATAATTATATACATATTACATTGATTTATTCATCCAAAAATGTCTATTCATATCTTCTGACCATTACAAAATTAAGGAATGGCTCATACTTTTATAAATTTGACAAAGTTCTCATTGGAAAAAAACTTATAAACTTCAAAGGACAACATGATTTGAACTTTAAAAATCATAATCCTATAAATTTCTCCAGAATGGTTTACTTGATTTCTCTATTGGAATCTGAGACCAATCTAGGTAGACTGAGGAAAAACAACTTTAAGGAGCATATCAAAAAGTTACCATAATGACTAAAAAGATCTTTAAGAGTAATCAATCTATGGAGGGAAGGATTGGACTTTGAGCAACCAGAAAATGGGAGTTATGCTTTTTTCACATATGTTATTTGAGTTTGAGTCTACTTTCTTTTGGACTCTGTATAAACTAGTAAAGGATCAGGTCTCAGCCTTTTGCAGGGGATGGGGGATGGCATTTGAGAAATTTTAAATCTTTGATTTACCGTTGCACATCAATTAAGGAATGACTAAAAAAGAATTGGCACAAAGAAAGAGGCAGCTAGGTGGTACAGTGGATAGAGCACTGGGCCTGGAATCAGAAAAGCCTGAGTTTGACTTTAAATGTTTCCTACTTATGTGACCCTGAACAAATCACTTAACCTCTGCTTCATTTTCTTCTTCTGTAAGATGGAGATTATAATAGCACCTACTTCTCAGAATTATTGTGAGCATCAATGAGATAATTAAATAATCCTTAGCATAGTGCCTGGTACATAGTAAGCCCTTTACGAATGTTGGCTATCATCATTATTAAATTTATTAGAATATTATTTTGCTGTGAGAAAAATAAAAATTCTCTGAGGAAGTTGGAGAAACAGGGAAAGACTTGAACTGATACAGAACAAGGTAAGGAGAAACAAAACAATATATCATAATATAGATATAAATGGCTAAAGATAAATAAATAAAATGAAGACAATGCTTTGTAATTATAATGACTGAGTTTGATTCTTAAGAAGAAATATGAGAACCCATCTCCATTCCTTCTTTGAAGAACCAAAAACTTTATATGTAGTTGGTTGTTAGTTTCACTAAACCATTTCTTTCTTCTTTCTTCCTTCTTTTTTATTTTAGAGTTATCTCTCAGGGTGGAAAAGGGGGTGGAATGTATTGATAAATAAGGTAACATGAAAATAAAAGGTGTCAACACAATTATTTTTATGAACAAAAGAAAAAGTACCTCTATCCCTTCATTGATGAAGTAGAAGTTTACAAATGTTGAATTATGTTCAATGTCAGACATGGTCAATGTGTTGGCTGGTTTTGCTGAACTGTTTTAAAATGTTTGCTACTTGGGAAGTCTTACTGTGTATTGAGAAATACATTTGGGAAAGACCAAGGTATAAAAAGTAAAGTAATCGATACAAAATTCTAAAAGAAGCATGATAATAATCCACTCCAAAAAAGGGGCAACTTTATGTATCTGTTCAACCAGAAAATATAGATAACTAATTAAATGAAAAGGAATGAATTCTCTTTAATTTTGAGCAAAGTTACCCTACTCCCCATGACCAACAACACTGAACACATTTTCTGAAGCACTATTTTCTGAACACTTTTTTCAGTAGCTTTCTGAGAGGTGCTCTGGGCATTCTTTATAGAGAATTAGCAATCACAGTTCTGCCCTCTGAAAGCTTATAGTATTTTACTAGGGCTGTTAACAAGGATGGAAGTAAACTGAATTCTGCTTTTTCACTCCATCACCTCTGTCCTACGTAAGTTATACGACCCAAAGTATGGTAAAAAAGAAGGAAAAGCTAAGAAAAGAGGGTTTACCTTGTTAAGTAAGAATAGATAACTTACTAGTCAAAAAGAGTTTGTTAGCTCAATGTTAACTTCTCAGGTGATCTCTGTGCTTGGAACTTTGCCATTTAATATTTTTATCGATGATTTAAATAAAATCATAACCAAACTTGCTCACAAAAGTAGCAGGGAAAATTAACACACTAGCTGACAGCATCAGAATCCACCCCCCCCAAATTAATTATGCTGAATATAATAAATTAAAATTCAATAGGGATGAATTTAAAGTTACAGTGGAATTTTAAAATTCATTTCAAAAGTGGCGGATGGGGGAGGTATCATTTGAATTCATTGGTCTGAAAAAGATCTGGAGATGTTAGTTGACTATAAACTCAATGTGAGTCAATATCTTGATGTGGCAGCCCAAAATTCTAATGCAAACTTAGACTGCTTTATGAGGGAAATAGTTTACAGTAAAAAGGAGATAATATTGATATATCCAGCTCTTAGACTAGAGACTTGGAGCATGATATTACTCTGAGCACCATAGTTAGGGGGAATATTGATAAGCCAAAGGAAGCCAAAGGGGATAGGTCAGGGATCTGATTCCATATCATCTGAGGATTGGTTGAAGGAACTAGACGTGTTAACTGGGATAAGAAATCTCAAGGGGGACATGATAGTGATATTAAAGTATTTTGAAGAGATCCTATGCAGATTTGTTCCTTTTGGACTTAGAGGGAGAGAACTAGGAGTCATGTTTGGAAGCTACAAGGAGACAATTTTGGGTTTGATCTCAGGAAAAGCCTCCTAATAATTAGAGCTGCCCTAAAGTGGAATGGGCTGCTGTGGGAAGTGGTGGGCTACCCCTATTTGAAGGTCTTCAGTGGCTGAGTGACTAGGGATCTGGTTTACTACGTGAGAATCTGGGAGCATGTCTCTCCATAGAGAAATTAAAGAGCTTGCTTTTAAGGGAATTGTGACACAAAATGCCTTAGAGAGTCTGGGGAGTATGCATAACTGGTTCCGTTTGGCCAATCACATGATCAAGAGGAGTCTCAATAGAACTCAATAGACCAAAGAATATAGCCAGAGCTGAAAGTAGCTTTTAAAAGGCTTGAGTCAACTTAGACAGGATTTTTGGGTTTCATTTGGTCATTCTTTCACCCATGGCAAAGAATGAGAGATCATGCTCTAAGGATAGAGGGCTTATGACCATGAAAAATAGGTCTTGTTCTTCGCCTTTTTGTTTATTTTCCATCCTAGGTGAAAGGAGTAGTTCCTGGTCTGGGTTTCCAGACTAGACATTTTTGATAGGTTAGGAGAGCAAGTCACAGAATTTGGGAGTGAGGATCTAGGCTAGGTTTTGCAACAAATGCATCATCAGTGCCTGAAGAATTGAGAATGATCAATGACAGCTAAAATAATGATTCATCTGGCAGAGATGATACCTTTGGATGTGAAGCTGGTGGAACCAATGTTATATATATATATATATATATATATATATATGTTATATAGAAACTGAGCTAAGTTTTGGGTTTGATATCAGGAAAGACCTCCTAACAATTAGAACAAAACCTTCCCACCCAAAGTCCAAGGGGATATATGGAAAAGTATCCCTATCTGAAAGGATTTGGTGGGGATATATTTGTTATTTTAAGTAAATATCCCTTTGTAAAAGATAATTAAGGTTAAATTATTAATGTAACTAGAATGCTAATCACAGACTCTCAAAATGGAAGGAAGTATTCATGGTGGGGGATGTAGCTGATGGCAATACAGAAGAAGCATCTCAACATTTGAACATACCCTAGAAACCAGATGTGATATAGTGAAGGAACAAGAGTGTTTGATACTAAAATGTGGGATCGAAGACAAAATTGGGCACTTTGAATCTATGAAGACTCCTGAAGAGAAATTTTATCCAGGACTTGTTTTGTGGGGGGAGAGAATACAATTAGTTTGCAGCACCCTAGAGAAATTGTCAAAAAAATTTGTTTATAATCATAAAGTTGGTTTCTCTGGTGTGTGTTTCCTTAAAAGTCAATCACTTTGAGGTGATCAAGAAAACATTTACATTTTTTGGTTCAGTGAATGCCTAAATACTGATACTTGTAATAAATATTACTGAATGCTGTAGAAGTATCACTTTTGAGATTAATATAAGATACATGGAATTAGCATCACTACTATGCTGACCACTACTTGAAAAATGTTCATCATTTTTGTCTTGTGTTTAAACAGGGCTACTCCCTAGCACAGCATTAATAACCACAAGCAGCAAGGAACACATTTTGGAGACTCCAAGGGTCACAGAATGTACTGTCTTAACCTATAAAAGAAAAAAAAAGACCAATGCCTATTTCTCTAGGCCACATGGTCTCAATGGGGAGGAAGATTTATGTCTCTCACTACAGTATCAGATACTCTCTCTCCTTTCCAGAGATAAACTGACTACATCCCCCCACAGGGACCAAGGGTATCTTCGGAGGTTGGGGTATTTCTTTCCTACTGCCATCAACTACATTATCTACCACTTAAGTCTCTCACAAGAACTGTGAGCAAGGAATTACCTGAAAAGACAAAAGATCTGGTCAAAGCTGCTAAAGGACTTTTTGAAGATGTTTATAATTCTGGACCTATAGTCAACAGAAAAAGAGTCTTCCCAATGTAAGAATTAAAATAATATTTCTACCCAGATTTATATTTTATAAAGTTTATTGGAAGGGTAGACAAATGTTCCTATAACTTATCTGACCATGTGGTGCCTAGCTTGCCAGTCTCTTTCCTCTTTCCCCCTCACCTGCCTCCTCCATTCTCTTTTCGGTTCTCTCCCAATTCTCTCTCTTGATTCTCCCCCTAAGAAGCCCCCAACCTCGATCTTTATTGATGTACAACACATTGACCAAGGCAAAACCTGGCCCAACTGTGGTATGTCAGGAATGTTTGATAGATAGGTAAAACTCCTCAGGAGGGAGAGGGGATAAACTTCCTTGACACACCAGTCACATGGTAAACCCATCAGAACCAGTTATAGAAGTCAACAGTCTCTCCAAGGCACACTCTTACACATTATCATGATTTTCCTGGGAACATGTTTCCTAGCTTCTCTGTTATTCTCTTCTATGAATGCAACAAACTTGATTATACTATTATAAGGAGTCATTTAGGATGTATTTGGACTAAATGCCCAGGACTGTACTATTTTTTCCCATTTTGTGGACATTTTTCTTGTTAATGATACCTCTATTAAAAAAGAAGTTGAATTCTGATGACCATGTTTATGGTCATGAATGTTGCTGCCCAAGGTAGAAATGAAACATTACATTTAAAAAAATTTTTCCATTTGAATTTGTTTATTTAGTCAATTTAGAACATTATTCCTTGGTTACAATAATCGTATTATTTCCCTCCCTCCCCTTCACCCACTCTTCTCGCAGCTGACGTGCAATTTCATTGGGTATTACTTGTGCCCTTGATCTGAAAAATTACATTTTTAAATGAGCTAGAGGAATACCTTCTGGACACTAGGTAGATTGCTCATGGGGAATTTATGGAAAAACATGGATAACAATCAGTGAGGAGATGGATTAGGATGAGTACATGAATGGTCTTGGAACATATTGATCCCATAAAATGAGGTCCCACTGTAAAAGATAATTAGTAGGGGAACATCACTAACAAAATATGCAAAGTAGAAAAGACCTCATGTAGAAAGTGGCCATTGCAGTCCCTTGAATTTTTGTAAGGAACCATGGATTCTGAAAGGTGGAAGTGAGAATGGAAAGCATTCTAGGTATAGAGGAAAAGCCAAGTGTAAGGGGTAAATTTAGGGGGTTTTGACTGCAATATAAATTTAGTTGGTCACCAGGGATTAATTCAAATCCCAATAAAAATACTCAAGTCATTTTGGGAATTTTGATGTTGGTTTAATTAATATAGAGGGAAGGAATTAAAAAGAAGAGAGAGGGAAATGGGTATAAGATTTCTCTGGCCTAGCTTGAGCCAAGGGGAGTTCAGAGACCTTCCAGCCATGAGGCCTCCTCCAAGATGAGGGGCCTCCTAGGAGGATGGTGTTTTTAGGAAAGGTAAAGGAAAAAAAAAAGGGGATCAGACTAAAGTCCGAGAGATCTCAGGGAAGATACCTCACCTGAACTACACTACTAAGCTTCTCCCAGTATTGTATCAAGGATGCTCACTGCCAAACCTGGACAATAGCTGCAGCCACGCCAAGATGCCAAGATGCCCAGCATACTCTCATCAAGCACCTCTCCACCAAAAAGAAGAGACTGGAGAGAGGAAGTGACGCAAAATATATAGACCGTTCTTTACATCACTTCCTGCGTCTCACATGTACCAATGGTAGCTTAAACTTGACTTGGGACGACAGCCTGGGGGGTCTTTCAGTTGTTTCTGATTTGTCATTTGCTAGCAAATGTCTGTCATAGGCCATCTTTCTCAACACTTAATCCTTAAGTAGGGGTATAAACATTCCTGGTTTTGTTAGACTAAGCAGGGTGAAGTAAATCTAAAATTCACACAAGGCAAAAGCATATAGGTAGAAGATTGGATGCTATGTATGAGACACAGTAAGTAGGTTAGTTTGCATGGGTCATAGTTGTTGTAAAGAAATAATGTGATAAAGCTGGAAATGTAGATTGGAGCTAGGATGAGAGGAGCTTTAAGTGCCCAATATCAATTTATATTTGATTATATTTGATGCTAGAGATAAGGAATTCTCAAGTTTATTGAGTTGGGAATAACATAGTCACTCCTCTTTAGACAAAAACATGTTGCTGGCTGTGAAGGGAGAGATCTGATTTAAGGAGACCAATTAGAATGACCCTGAGACAATCTAGTTTGTAAAGTGATTTTTATTTGCACATCAGAGTTTAGCAAAATAAAAAAAAAATTGCTGTTGCACTATGAGTATAACACTGATTTCCATGATTTATGAAGATTCTGTTTGTTTTATTAGCATAGTCAAAATCATCATAAAAGTTTTCATTCCTAAAGTATTTGTTCATTGAAGCATCACTCTAGCTCATAGATATTTTATAGTTAGGATCCTAGCTCTAGAACTGGAAGAGACTTTCTCAGAGGTTGTCTGGTCAAACTCCTTTGTTTTACAGATGAGGAAACTTGAGCCCAGAATATTTAAAACCTAGTTTCCTTCAGATCTCAAATAAAATCTCACCTTGTCAAGAAGCTTTTTCAGATCTCCTTTAATGCTTGTGCCTTCCTTTTAAATCCCTAATTTATCCTGTATATAATTCTATTTGCACAGAAGGCAGTTGTAGCTCAGAGATTAGTGCACTGGGTGTGGAGTCAGGAAGACATGAGTTGAAATCCACTATCAGATACTCACTAGTTGTGTGACTTGGGGAATTGATCTAATCTCTCTCTGCCTCAGTTTCTTCATTAGTAAAATAGGGTTATAATAGTACCTATCTCTGAAGATTATCAGGAGATTCAAATACGTAGAGCACTTAGCTCTACAATACCCAGGGCATTATAGGCACTTAATAAATGTTGCTTCCCTTTTTCCTCCCACACACATCACTGTTTTCATGCTATCTCCACCATTAGTTCCTTGAGATTAGGAATAATTTTGTTTTTTTCCTTTCTTTGTGTGCTAGCATTTAAAACAATTCTAGGAAAAGAATAGGCAGTTATTTAATGCTTACTGACTTGCTCAAGATCCCAGAGTTCGTAAACATTAAAAGTGGAATTTGAACTCAACTTGTCTGACTCTAGTTCCTGTGCTCTTTCCCACTATACCACAGGCTCTTAAAAATAACAAACTTCAATATTTCAAGGATATTTTCAATATTCAATATTTTAATAATTCAATTTTGGAGGAGCAAGTGGTCCTTCCCCAATGGCAGGTACCACCCTTTTTTCACCCTTATCAAATGTTGTTGCTGAAGTTGGGAAAAACAACAGCATCCAAGACTAAGTTTCTTCAGACTTAGTTATCCTCAGATGGCAGAAATGCAGTCAATTACTATGTTTCCATTAATAGCCTTTCCTGCTTAATAGGAACTGCCAGAGATTGATCTCCACATGAATTCTCTGAGAACTTAGAGATCATGTCCAGTCCACCCCAGAGAAGGAATCAGAAAAGAATTTAAGGGACAACTTAATATGTTCC
This sequence comes from Monodelphis domestica, assembly GCF_027887165.1. NCBI lineage: Eukaryota > Metazoa > Chordata > Mammalia > Didelphimorphia > Didelphidae > Monodelphis > Monodelphis domestica. Next base: position 145,843,008 of record NC_077229.1, read on the forward strand.
AAGAAAATTCAGGACCAGGTTCAGGTTTTAAAAGAGAAAATTTTGAAAGGAACAATCTATTTCACACTTCTCACTGAGCTCATTAGTGGTTTGTCAGAGTTAATGTGACTGTTTTTTTCTCTATGACAGAGAATTTCAGATATGAGAGTCTGTCCCTGCAGTGTAGACACAGAGACATCTTCCAAATGGTTTCAGGTTCCTTGGCTTTGGTGGGAGTTTGGCTGACTTGAAGTAGGAGGCTAGAAACAAATAGAGATGACTGGTTTTATGTTCACCACCCCGAAACCATGGCTGTAGTATGGTAGGAAAACCCTGTTCCAGGAATTAAGAGATCTGGGTTTTATCCATAAATCCAGAATCATGAAATGTTTAGATGACTTTAGAGATCAATTAGTCCAACTTGCTCATTTTACAGATGATGAAATTGGGGCTCAGAAATGGGAAATGACTTGGGAAAAAGCACATATATAGTAAGTAGAATAGCAAAGATTTGAAAACAAGCTCTCTTAATTCCGAATCCAGTGCCATTAAAATAACAACAACAAAAATTATACTTCCTTGGAGGCAGTCTGGTGTATGATTGCTGTATTTGGAATCAGAGGATATTGATTTGGTTCCCAGTTCTATCATTTACAACCATGTGATTTTGATTTTTACTACAAAATAATTTACTACAATTTTATTTATCATTTAATCTCTCTTGACCTTTCTTTCTTCATCCATAAAAGGAGGCCAGTTGCACAAGAGGACCTATAAGGTTCCTGGATCTATGACCCTATGACCCTCTCTACCACTGGCTCCCAGTTACCTCTCCTTCATTCCTTGCTTTTCTCTTCCCCTCCCTTGCCTCAATTTCCTAATGTTACCCCATTAATCATGAACTGAGAGTGAACTGGACAAATCACTCTCAGCTTTGGTTTTAACACCTGTAAAGTGAGAAGGTTGAACTAGATGGTCCCTAAAGCAATTTCTAGTTCTGAGAGTATATGAACCTTCACTTCCCCCAACTTGAATCATTTGCTGGTGAGCAGCTGACTGTTTTCTGCTGTTTTCTATTTGATGGCTCACAAATTCTTAAGTCTTTCTGGCTGATCTGATGCATTATTATGTGTAATGGCTGCTGTTGATGTTTTCTGGGGAGGAATAGGGTACCAATCATAAATGATTCTAAAAACCTAGTAATATAGGAGGCAATCCTATTAAGGAGTATATTCTCTATGAGCATAGCAGTAATAAATGGTGGTGCAATCTTGCTGATGTGGCATAAAAATTAATTTTAAAATAATACATATTTGATGAACCTGGCAAGCACATAGACTCAAGCACAGGAAGGACCCATTTACATGAATATCAATCTTTTCAGGGAATATACCAGTTCAAGATAAGAATATGACTCTGAACCCTGCTTCTTCATTAGAAAGAGTTCACCTATTCATGGTGGTGGAGTGGGTCCTTTTGTGAGTTTGCACTCATATGCATGCATGCAGGGTGGACCCTAGGAAAAACAAACAATGTATATGCTATAAAAATAAGTCAGACAGGCAGCATCTCTCTTCAGATGTCACATTTCATTCATTCTTTATATTCTAGCTCAGGAAAGACTTTATTAATGAGATTATATTTAACCCAGGCTTTGAAATCTTTGGGAATGTTAGCGCAGTCCCCTCTCTTTTCTTTGCTTTTTCCTTTCCCTCTTCTGCCTCCTTTTCCTAATGTTACCCATTGACTTTATGCTGCCTCAGATTTTCCCAGAGCCCCTTGTTTAGGTGCCTGGAATATAAAAGGCATTTATAATGTTGGTTGACTAATTGTCTGCTTGCTGACCATGGACAGTGCCTCCAGTTCCATTCTGCCCTCTGGCTTTTTCTCCCATCAAAATTTACCTGACCCTATATCTCATTCCTTCAAACTGTTGGGTGACTGGTTAAGCTCTGAGAAATCAATTTAAATGAATCTAAGGCATTAGAGGCAAATGATAGCTTAATGTGATACCTCTCCCAACTGACGTTTGCATTTTAATCAGTGTCTTCAATGTCTCAATCCAAAGAATCCACTAATCTAAGAATTTTCAGGCCTTTGATAGAGCCTTTGGGAGATATATTTTGGGACAGGGAATTGAGGGTCCTTTAGGAATCCTAAAGTATAGTGAGGCAGTGCATTGGGAATCAGAAGTCCGAGTTAGACTCCCTGCTTTGCCAATGCTGTTTTACCTTGGTCTGGTCATTTAACCATTATGGGCCTAACTTTCCCTCATCTTTAAAATAAGACAGTTGAAAATCATTGATTTCTAAGTTGGAGCTTGTGGCAGGACCTGCCTTCCCCCCCTCCCCCAACTCCTGTACTCATCTGGACTTTGAAAGGTACCTTGATCCTTCCTTTTTCAAATGTGATTATAGTTAATATATGGATGAGATTCCTGTGGCCAGACATCCAAAGGAGAACAAGCTTTTTATTCTTTGTTTTGGTTAATTCAATGATAAAACAAACATAATGTTCCCACTAACTCTGAAATCCTTTGATCTCTGATCCTCTAGAATAGGGGTTCTTAAGCTGAGATTCACGAACTTGGTTGTTTTTTATCTTTTAACATTTTGATAACTGCACTTCAGTAGAATTGATTTGATTTGTAATCCTTTGTATTTTATTTTTTGCATTTAAAAACCTTATTCTGAGAGGTAGGCTTGACAAGAACTCCAAAGGGGTCCATGACACAAACAAGGTTTAGAACATCTCTACTCTAGGATTGATATTCACGTAAGTGGGCGCTTGAGTCTATACTTGCCAGGTTCATCATCTGTATTTTTAGGTCCTGGCCTTCTAGCATGGATTCTTAGAACTGTCTCTACTGCAAGGGAGACAGTGCCCAGAAATTGGGCAGAGTTCCTCACCTAAAATTCTACAAATGGCTCATATTCATGCTTCTGCTTTAAAAAAAAAAAAAGCTGAGAGTGAGAGAAAAGAATTAAACACATTTTCACACGTTTGTTCCAAATATACTTCTGTCTTTTACCCTCTGTTAGCAAAACTGTAGCTGTTAAAGGAAGCCAAATCATGTCTTTTTCTTTCTCTGCCAAATTGTTGATGATAATGATTTTACAGGACAGAAGTGGCAAGAGTTCCTGTTTATGTGGATGGAGTTTGATGCCCAGCCATTGCACCTTGATCTTATGTACCCAAAAGTAGTCATATTAACTCCTTCTTTTCTCCTAGCAATCAATCAGAGGGGAATGAAGCAGCTCCTGATTAAATGACTGAAGTCACCAGATCTACTCAATACTAAGTAATGGGCTTGTAAAGATGTGGTTAAATTGGATGCAGAGAGCCAATCTATTTATTTATTTGTTTGTTTGTTTGTTTTCCTTTGGTAATCCCATCATCTTCTACTTTGAGAAGTCCAAATCTATAGAATGTTACATACCACTACAATTTAGGAGAGACATTGACAAAGAAGCCAGTGGATAGTGAGAGAATTCCAAACTATGTGCAATGGATAATTAATTCCAGGAGGACAATAGGGCTAATTAGCAGGCTTGAACCCATTTAAATGCTTCTGTGGAAAAACAGAAACTTCATCAGACAACCTTGAGTCTTTGGTTGCATTTGAGGGAAATAGCCAAAAGAAAGATGATATATAGGGTCCGCTGTCAGGAGATTTTAGGAGAACAAAGTGAACATCATTGCTTAACTGTACCTTTACCCCTTGCCAGGTGGGCCCAGAAAAGCATGTGGGAACACAGGATTTAGAGAAGTAAGTGAACTCAAAAAATATCATAAACTTCTTTGCTCTACCAATTACACACATCATAGCTGGCTGTGCACATCCTTATTAGGAAGTTTATTTGCCAAGATGAAATAATAATGATGATCTTTGTCATTTCTAAAGAACTTTAAGGTTTTATGACAAAGTGTTATACTCAGGGACAAAAAAATAACTTCACAAATGCAATATGGGGGAACATGATTAGATAGGAGTTCTGAAAAATTTCTGGTGATTTCAATGAATTGGAAACTCAATATGAGTCAGCTGTAAAGCATAGCAACAAAAAAAGGCTAATTCAACCCTGGGCTGCATTTAGAAATGCACAGATTCCAAGAATAAGTAAGAGATAATACTGCTATACTCTGGCCTGGTCAGATCACCATCAGGACCTTTAGAAAGACCTTTGGAAAGCTGGGGAGCACATAAGCATTCAAAGTAGTGAAGAGCCTCCAGTTCAAGTCATGTGAAGATGTGTAAAACAGTTAAAGGAACTGGGGGGTATTTAAACAAGAGAAGAGAAGCAGATGGGACAGGAAAGGGGGTGCAGTGAGGAATGAGATTGGTAGCTTTCTTCAACTGTTTGAAGACCTGTCATATGGAAAAGAGCTTAGATTTGTCCTTTTGAGCCTCAGAGGGTCAAATCAAGAGCTGTGATTGGAAGCTGCAAATTGATAAATTAGATTTGATATCAAGTAGAAATTTCCCAACTGTAGTCCAATTGAGTCCAACTCATGAACCAATTTTGAGTTGTTCTTGGCAAAGATACCATTATCTTTTCAGTAATTAAGGCTACCTTCCTGCCTTCTTTTTTGTTGTCAAGTTATTTTAGTTGTGTTTCTAACTCTTTGTGATCTCATTTCAGGGTGATCTTGGCAAAGATACTGGAGTTGTTAACATTTACTTCCCCAACTCATTTTTAAAGATGAGATACTAAGGCAAAGAGTGTTAAGTGATTTTCCCAGAGTCAAACAACTAGTAAATACCATATTTGAACTCAGGAAGATGAATCTTCCTAATTTCAGTGCTCTATCTATTGAATCACCTAGCTGCCCCCAAAGTAAAATGGACAAAGTAAAAAACTACATTGATGCATTCTCCCTTTTTTGAAATCCCTCAATAAAAGACTGGATGGATGGTTATGAGGTAGGTATGTCATTGTAGTGAAATCTTTTAGGTAAAGTTTAACTAGATGGCTATTGAGATCCTTTTCAACTCTAAATTAAAAAAAATTTTTTTTAAACCCTTACCTTCAATCTTAGAATCAATACTATGTAGCATTAAGGGTTTGTCATTAAGTGACTTACCCAGGGTCACACAGCTAGGAAGTCCCACATTTTTATGATCATATAAAATTTTACACAACACTTCATAAAATCCTGAGAAGTAATGATAATGACAATCACAACTACAGCACCATTAATATAGCACTTTAAAGTTTGCAAAGCACTTTACAAATAGTCTCCCATTTAAGCCTTACAACTACCCTGACAGCAAGGTACTATGATCCTCATTTTACTGATGAAGAAACTTAAGGAGACCTAGGTTAAATGACTTGCCCAGGATCATATAGTTACACTGTTCCCAAAGCTTGGCTTGAATTTATCTTTCTGACCCAGAGATCACAACTCTATCCACCACACAACTTCATTCATTTTAATCTAATTCTATAAGCATTATTAAGCCCCTACTATCTATGATGCACTATGCTAGACATGATAAAGAAAATATGAAGAAAAATCAAAGTCAGTATTTGTCCTCAGTCAAGGACTATTGCCAATTCATTGATTGGTTATTTGAGCTTTTAGGTCACTGAAACTCTCAGAAATTTTCAGAACTTCTAATGTCCCCTTTCCCCCATTGTATATTGCCTAAGTTAAGAAGCTTATATGACAAATTGTCATTTGGGGAGAGAGAACTAAAAACTGGGTGGCTGTGGTAAGGGGGAATAAGAAATCAGAGAAGGCTTCAGGGGACACTGAATCTGAAATGAATCTCAAAGGAACATCAGTATCTAAGAGGGGGATATCCTGTCCTGTCCTGTCAATTGTGGTAAATGGATCATAGAATGATAAAGTTAGAACTCAATGTTGAATTGAATGAACAGCTAGCAGTCCAGTTTGACCAAAATGAAACATTTGTACAAGGTGATCTATATGAAATAAAATTGGAAAGGTAAGACAAGAGTCAGATCATATAGGGCTTTAAACCCCAGGATAAGGGCTTGTTTGTGTTTTATCCTTGAGACAATAGGGAGTCACTGAAGGTTATTGAGTAGGGAAATCACATCTGTAGCTTAGGAAGATGGGTTTTTTTCAGTGATTCAGATAATAGATTTGAGAAGACAGTGACTAGAAGCAAAAGGACAAAGATGTAGGCTATCACAGTGTCCAAGCCCAAGAAGAGTGTGGGTTTTTAAATTAAAAAATCAATAACTAAATATTATATTTTGTAAATTTTTATTATTAATTACTAAAGCAAAGGAACTGCCTGAATTCAGTCTGCTCAAAGGTCAAAGAGAGTGCATGGGAGGAGCATACATCCACTTAAATACCAATAACATGATCTTGCAAATGTGGAGACATAGGAGAGATTATAGGTAATTTTGGGAAATACTAAGGAATTCTGGAGAATGAAGTCAAAGGTTCAAAATCTCCATTTATACAAGAGATTAGTACCAAAACAAGTGTAATGGCTATATGAGTGGATAGCAAAGGGATGACTGCAAGTAGAATCAGCTTGAAATTGAGGGGAATGGAGTGGGGACTTCTGCGTAAATATGGCGGCAGTCTAGACACAGGACTCTTCCTCTCCTCACCATCTACAGATACAGACTACCTCAAAAAGCCAAAAAAAACCCCACCCAAATTCATATGAACAAAGGGACTCTACAGTAAGGTGCAGCATTGAAGGTATGTGGGATTTGGGCATTTCCACACCATAAGGGGGTGAAAAAACCTCCACCAAAATGTGAGCTGATCCACCCTCCACCACCCCACCTATGGAGCCAGAGTCAGAGCCAGCAGGCTCTACAATCAGTGAGTGAGTGAGGGGCACCTGTGGAGTGATTGAGAGGCACCTCTGGGTCCTTGGTAGCTGACTGAGACCACTGAAAACCTACCCCTGAGAGCAGCTAGACCTGAGGCCCCAGCAGGCTGAGGAGCACAGACCTTGGGCACCAGCAAGGAGATAGCACAGAGAGAGTCAGCAAACAGTGGAACCTGCAGAGAATTGATCTGGCCTCAGCCAAAATCCTTGCTCCTTAGCTCCATACCCAGAAAGCTTGCCCATCTCAATCAGATTTCTAACTGCAAAGGGAAGGAAAAATCACCACAGTAATGGCAAACAGTGCCCAGGAACAACAACTTCCCAAAACCAAGAAAAAGAAGAAGAAAGTGTTGACCCTGGATAATTTTTACAGAGGAAAAGCACAGACTACAGAGGAAATAGAAGAGGAGATACAAATAAATGAACCAAAAGCTTCCAAAAAATTGGAGATTGTCCGCAAGCTCTTGAAGAATTTAAATTGGAGCTTATGAAAAAAATGGAAGACTTCTGTCAAGAAAAGTGGGAAATAGGTTAAAGGACAAGAACTTCCAATTGGAGAAATAGCTGGAAGCCACAAAAAGCAGTATAGACCAAATCAAAAAAGGAAAACCAGTCCTTAAAGACCAGAATTAGGCAATTGGATGTCAATGATCTTGCAAAACAGCAAGAATTAATAAAGCAAAGTCAAAACACTGACAAAAATAGAAGAAAACATAAAATATCTCACTGAAAGGATGATGGATCAGGAAATCAGAGCACAAAAAGACAATTTGAGGATCATTGGTCTACCTGAAAACCAAGAAATAAACAGAAATCTTGACATAATACTACAAGAAGTTATCCAAGAAAACTGTCCTGATATTCTTGAACAAGGGGGCAAAATAGACATTGAAAGAGTTCATAGAGTACCCTCTACACTAAATCCTCAAAAGACAACTCCCAGGAATGTAATTGCCAAGTTCAAGAGCTTCCAAGGTAAGGAGAAAATTTTACAAGAAGCCCAAGTGAGACAATTCAGATATCAAGTTGCACCAATCAGGATCACACAAGATCTGGCAGCTTGCACACTAAAGCACCAAAAGTTTTGGAATATGATATTCAGAAAGGCAAGAGAATTGGGTCTTCAACCAAGGATCACCTATCCATCAAAACTGACTATATACTTCCAGGAGAAAGTATGGACATTCAACAAAATAGAAGATTTCCAAGTATTTGTAAAGAAAAGACCAGAACAAGGTGGAAATTTTGATATCCAAACACAAAAATCAAGGGAAACATGAAAAGGTAAATAAGAAAGAGAGGGAAAAGGGGAAAATGTTGTTTTTTATTCAAACTTTCTTCTTTAAGGGCTTCAATAAGAACAAATTATTTATAGTAGTATATAGGGAAAATGTTATTTGTAACTCTCAAAATTATATTTACTATTATAGTAATTAGAGGAATCATTCACAGGAAGAGATTGAGATAATAAGTGCTATAAGATGATATGCAAAAAAAAAAGAAAAAGAAAAAGAGAGGGGGGAATCAAAGTTGGCGCCAAGAGATACTTGAAGAAATAAAATAAATAGGATAATCTTTATCACACAAAGATACACAAGGGAAGGGGAGGGGAAGAATACTCTTATAAGAAGGAGAGGAAAAGAGTGCTAATAGGTAATACTTAAACCTTACTCTCAGTGAAATCAATTCTGAGAGGGAAGAGCATCTAGATCCATTGGGGTATTGAATTCTACCTTACCCTATAGGGCAAGTAAGAAGGGAAAACTAAGGGTGGTAGGGGGGGGAGAGTACAAAAATGGAGGGAAAGAGAAGGGGGAGGAACTTAGACCCTAAAAAGATAAGAAGGAAACAAAAAGGGAGGGGGCAGAAAGGGAAGCTTATTAAGGGGAGGGATTAGAGGGACTGATTAAAGCAAACCACTGGTTTAAAAGGATATAGCAAAAGAAGAAAGGACAGAAGTAGGAGAGGATATCAAGATGCTGTGGTAAACACAAGTGGCAATAATAACTTTGCACATGAATGAGATTAACTCACCCATAAAACAAAAACAAATAGGAGAGTGGATTAGAAATCAAAATCCTACCATATGTTGTCTGCAAGAAACACATATGAGTCAGGTAGACACTCAGAAGGTTAGAATTAAAGGTTGAAGCAAAACCTATTGGGCCTCAACTGATAGAAATAAGGCAGCAGTTGCAGTCATGATATCTGACAAAGCCAAAGTAAAAATAGATCTGATTAAAAGGGATATGGAAGGTAACTACATCCTGATAAAAGGCAGTATAGAAAATGAGGAAATATAAGTAATCAACATGTATGCACCAAATGATATAGCATCCAAATTTCTAAAGGAGAAACTAGTGGAGTTGAAGGAGGAAATAAAAAGTAAAACTATACTGGTTGGAGACCTCAAGCCTCCTCTATTACATCTAGATAAATCAAATAAATAAATAAATAAGAAAGAAGTAATATATGTGAATGAAATCTTAGAAAAATTAGAGTTAATAGATATATATAGAAAAGTAAATATGGATAAAAGTAATAAAAATTCTTTTCAGCAGCACATGGTACATTTACAAGGATTGACCATGTACGAGGGCATAGAAACATGGCAAACAAATGCAGAAAAGCAGAAATAATAAGTGCAACCTTTTCAGATCATAATGCAATAAAAATAATAATCAGTAATGGCACATGGAGAATCAAATCAAAAATTAATTGGAAATTAAATAATATGATTCTCCAATATTGGTTAGTTAGAAAACAAATATAGAAATAATTAATAATTTCATTGAAGGAAATGACAATGATGAGACATCCTTTCAAAATCTATGGAATGCAGCCAAAGCAGGACTCAGGGGGAAATGTATATCCTTGAGTTCATATATTAACAAATTAGGGAGGGCAGAGGTCAATGAATTGTACATGCAAATAAAAAAAAACTTGAAAGCGAACAAATCAAAAATCCCCAGATGAAAACTAAATTAGCGATCCTAAAATTTAAGGGAGAAATTAATAAAATTGAAAGTGAAGGAACTATTGAACTAATAAATAAGACTAGAAGCTGGCATTTAAAAAAACAAACAAAATAGACAAAGCACTGGTCAATCTAATTAAAAGAAGGAAAGAAGAAAACCAAATTAACAATGTCATAGATGAAAAGGGAGACCTCACCTCCAATGAAGAGGAAATCAAGGCAATCATTAAAAACTATTATGCCCAATGATATGGCAACAAATATGGCAATCTAGGTGATATGGATGAATATTTACAAAAATATAAATTGCCTAGATTAACAGAAAAAGAAATAGAATTCTTAAATAATTGCATATCAGAAAAAGAAATCAAACAAGCCATCAAAGAACTCCCTAAGAAAAAATTACCAGGGCCTGATGGATTCACTAGTGAATTCTATCAAACATTCAAAAAACAACTAATCCCAGTACTATACAAACTATTTGATGTAATAAGCAAAGAGGGAGTTCTACCAAATTCCTTTTATGACACAAATATGGTACTGATTCCAAAGTCAGGCAGGTCAAAAATAGAGAAAGAAAACTATAGACCAATCTCCTCCATGAACAAAGATGCAAAAATCTTAAATAGAATACTAGGAAAAAGACTCCAGCAATTTATCACAAGGGTGATTCATTATGATCTGGTGGGATTTACACCAAGAATGAAAGGATGGTTCAATGTTTGGAAAACCATCCACATAATTGACCATATCAACAAGCAAACCAACAAAAACCACATGATTATCTCAATAGATGCAGAAAAATCCTTTGACAAAATACAATATTCATTCCTATTGAAAACACTAGAAAGTATAGGAATAGAAATAGAAATAGGAAAAGAAAGTCCTTTCCTAAAAATATTTATCTAAAATATGTAAAAATTTTTTAAATTTTTTAAAAAAGTATTTATCTAAAACCATCAGCAAATATCATCTGCAATGGGGATAAACTAGATGCATTCCCCATAAGATCAGGAGTGAAACAAGGATGCCCATTGCCATGTCTATTATTTAACATTGTACTAGAAACACTAGCAGTAGCAATTAGAGAAGAAAAAGAAATTGAAGGTATTAAAATTGGCAATGAGGAGACCAAGCTATCAGTCTTTGTGGGTGATATGATGATCTACTTAAAGAAACCTAGGGAATCAACTAAAACATTAGTGGAAAAAATCAACAACTTTAGCAAAGTTGCAGGATGCAAAATAAACCCATGTAAGTCAACAGCATTTCTGTTTATCTCCAACACATCTCAGCAGCAAGAATTAGAAAGAGAAACTCCATTTAAAATCACCCTAGACAATATAAAATACTTGGGAATCTATCTGCCAAGACAAACACTGGAACTATTTGAACACAACTACAAAATACTTTCCACACAATTAAAACTAGATCTAAACAATTGGAAAAACATTAACTGCTCATGGGTACAATGAGCTAACATAATAAAAATGACCATCCTACCCAAAGTTATTTACTTATTTAGATCCATACCCATCAAACTACCAAAAAACTTTTTTACAGAATTAGAAAAAAACATAACAAAGTTCATTTGGAAGAACAAAAATCAAGGATATCCAGGGAAATAATGAAAAAAATGCAAAGGAAGGTGGCCTAGCAGTACCAGATCTTAAACTATACTATAAAACAGCGGTCATCAAAACAATATGGTACTGGCTAAGAGACAGAAGTGAGGATCAGTGGAATAGACTTGGGGTAAGTGACCTCCACAAGATAGTCTATGACAAGTCAAAAGATCCCAGCTTTTGGGATCAAAATCCACTATTTCATAAAAACTTCTGGGAAAATTGGAAGACAGTATGGAATAGATTAGTTTTGGATCAACATCTCACACCCTACACCAAGATGAACTCAGAAAGGGTGAATGACTTTAATATAAAGAAGGAAACTATAAGGAAATTAGGTGAACACAGAATAATATACATGTCAGATCTTTGGGAAAGGAAAGACTTTAAAACCAAGCAAGATTTAGAAAAAAAAATCACAAAATGTAAAATCAATAATTTTGATTACATCAAATTAAAAAGGTTTTGTACAAACAAAGCCAATGCAACCATATTAGAAGGGAAGCAACAAAATGGGAACCAATCTTCATAACAAATACCTCTGGCAAAAGTCTATTTAATCAAATTCATAAAGAGCTAAGCCAATTGTACAAAAAAATCAAGCCATTCTCCAATTGATAAATGGGCAAGGGACATGAATTTGCAATTTTCAGTTAAAGAAATCAAAACTATGAATAAATACATGAAAAAGTGTTCTAAATCTCTTATAACCAGAGAGATGCAAATCAAAACAACTTTGAGGTACCACCTCACACCTAGCAGATTGGCTAACATGACCACAACAGAAAGTAATGAATGCTGGAGGGGATGTGGCAATGTTGGGACATTAGTGCATTGCTGGTGGAGTTGGGAATTGATCCAACCATTCTGGAGGGCAATTTGGAACTATGCCCAAAGGGTGCTAAAAGACTGTCTGCCCTTTGACCCAGCCACAGCACTGATGGCTTTGTACCCCAAAAAGATGATATGGAAAAAGACATGCACAAGAATATACATAGCTGCTCTCTTTGTGTTGGCAAAAATTGGAAAATGAGGGGATGCCCTTCAGTTAGGGAATGGCTGAACAAATTGTGGTATCTGTTGGTGATGGAATACTATTGTGCTCAAAGAAATAATAAACTGGAGCAATTCCATGTCAACTGAAATGAGCTCCAGGAGTTGATGCAGAGTAAAAAGAGCAGAACCAGGAGATCACTGTACACAGAGATTGACATACTGTGGTACAATCAAAAGTAATGGACTTCTCCATTATGTAACATTTAAATTAGTTTCTCTACTAAAAGTATTATATTTTTAGAGGTTTATTAAAGATTATTAGAAATCAAGGAAATAAGAAAATATGAAATAAGAAAAGCACGTGTCTAGGACTGAATAGCCCATTCACAGCCACTTACTCTACATCTTGAGAGACGCATATGCTTAAAAGCAGAAGCAGAAAGAGCAAGTAGGTGGTACAGTCAGTTTAAATACCCATTTTGTTCTTGGCCCAGGTGGGCATCTCAGGTGAAATTATAGGGCATTCTGGGAAGTGCCATGGACTTCTGGGGATTGAAGTCTGGGGTTCAAATCTCCATTTTTACCTAACCCCGTTTGATTGTTATTGGGAAAAGTTTCCCATCATGAAAACATAATCAACTTAAAGATTACAATAAATTTGAGGATAAGAGGAAAAGAAACAAAACCAATAATTGCTAGATGTATTGACAAAAAGCCAGTTAGGGGGAAGTCCCCTTTGGCATGAAAGTATACATACAAATAAATGTTCAATCAACCACACCCAAAGTTCATTCTTGATCTTCTCCTGCATTGAAAAACAAACATGGTTAGCAGGTAATTAATAATTGCAGGGCAGCTAGGTAGCACAATGAATAGAGTGCTATGTCTGGAGTGAAGAAAACTAATTTTTGTGAATTCAAATGTGGCTTCAGACATATACTACGTGATTTTGATTGTCACTTAAGCATTTGGTCTTAGTTTACTCATCAGACAAATGAGTTAGAGAAGGAAATGGCAATGTGTTCCACTGTCTTTGCCAAAAAAAACCCTCCAAAACCAAAAACTTAAATGTGGTCACTAAGAATTCTTCAGCACTGCAAAAACAGAACAAAGTAGGGAGCTGATATACAACATAAGTAGAAAGAAGATAGTTGCCCTTGGTTAGTTCAAACTTCATAGTTTACAAAGAACTTTACAAATATTACCTTAACTCAGTCTCCAAATAACCCTGAGAGATTAATACCATTATTGTCTTTATTTCAAAAATTAGGAAATGGATTTAAAAATTATTTTAAATTATATTTCCATTTTTCCATGATTTATTTTCTTTCCCTTCCCCCTCCCAGAGCTGACAAGCAATTCCACTGTGTTGTACAAAGGTTATCACTTGATACCTATTTCCATATTATTCCTTCTTACTATAGAGCCATCTTTTAAAGCCTAAACCCCAAATCACATACCCACCTCTACCTGTGATAAGTCATATGTTTTGCTTTTGCATTTCTACTCTCATAGCTCTTTCTCTCAATGTGGATACCATTCTTTCTCATAAGACCTTCAGGCGTGTTCTGGCTTGTTAAATTGCTTCTGGTAGCAAAGTCCATTACATTGGATAGCTCCACCATATTTTACTTTCTGTGTACAATGTTTTCCTGGTTCTGTTCATTTCACTCTGCATTAGTTCATGGAGTTTCTTCTACTTCACATAGAAATCCTCCTGTTCATCATTCCTTATAGAATAATAGTATTCCATTACCATCATATTCCACAATTTGTTTAGCCATTCGCCACCAAGGGGCAACTTTTCTTTATTCCAATTTTCTGCCACCACAAAGAGCACAGCTATGAATATTTTTGTACAATAATTTTTCCTTATTATATATTTGGGATACAAACCTAGTAATGGTATTTCTGGATCAAAGAGCATACCTTCTTTTAAAGCCCTTTGCACATGATTTCAAATTCCTTTACAGAATAGCTGGATCAATTCACAACCCCACTGGTAATGTATTAGCATCCCGATTTTGCCACCATTCCATTTATTATTTTACTTTACTGTCATATTGGCCAATCTGCTAGGTGTGATGTGTTGCCTCAGCATTGTTCTGATTTGCATTTCTCTAATTACAAGAGATTTAGAATACTTTTTCATGTGCTTATTGATAGTTTTGATTTCTTTACTTGAAAACTGCCTATTCATGTCTCTTGACTATTTGTCAATTGGGCAATGGCTTGATTTTTCATACAATTGACTTAGCTCCTTATAAATTTGAGAAATGATATCTATCAGAGGTTTTTGTTTTAAAATTTTTTCCCAATTTGTTGTGTCCCTTCTAATGTTGGTAGCATTTTTTGATTTGTACATAAACTTTTTAATTTAATATAATCAAAATTATTCATTTCATATTTTGTAGTGTTCTCTATCTCCTGCTTGGTCTTAAATTTCTTCTTTTCCCATAGATCTGACATGTATACTATTCTATGTTCACCTAATTTTTTTTTATGATTTCCCTCTTTATATTTAAGTCATTTTACCATTCTAAATTAATCTTGTTACAGGGTGGAAGTTGGTGATCTAAGCTGAATTTCTCCCATACTGTTTTCCATTCTCCCTGCAGTTTTTGTCAGATAGACGTAGGTTTTTGTCACAAAAGGTGGGATCTTTGGGTTTATTGAACACCATCTTGCTATTGTCATTTATCCCAAGTCTATTCTATTGATCTACCCTTCTATTTCAAAGCCAGGAACCATATTGTTTTTATGATCACTAATGCTAGACCTTCATCCTTCACAGGTTTTTTTCATTAGTTCCCTTGATATTAATGATCTTTTGTTCTTCCAGATGAACTTTGTAATAATTTTTTCTAATTCTATAAAAAGTATTTTGGTAGTTTAATAGGTATAGCACTGAATAAGTAAATTAATTCATATAGGATTATCATTTTTATTATATTAGCTCATGCTACCCATGAGTAATTGATGTTTTTCCAATTCTTTAGATCTAATTTTATTTGTGTGAAGAGTGTTTTGTAGTTACTGAATTTGTCTTGGCAAGTAGATCCCCAGGTATTTTATATTGTCTAGAGTGATTTTAAGTGGAGTTTCTCTTTCTAACTCTTGATGCTGGGTTTTGTTGGAAACATATGAATGCTGATGATTTTTGTGCGTTTATTTTGTACCCTGAAACTTTGCTAAAGTTATTGATTATTTCTACTAGTTTTCTAGTTGATTTTCTTGGAATCTTTAGGTATACCATCATATCATCTATAAAGAGTGATAATTTAGTTTCCTCATTGCCTACTTTTTATCCCTTAATTTTCCTTTTCTTCTCTAATTGCTACTACTAGTATTTCTAATATAATATTTTATTGGGAAGGCATCTAATTTATCCTAATTGCAGATAATATTTGCTAATGGTTTTAAATAAATACTGTGTATTATTTTGAGGAAAGGCCCTTCTATTCCTATATTTTCTAGGGTATTCAATAGGAATGGGTATTATATTTTATGAAAGACTTTTCCTGCATCTTTTGAGATAATTGTGTAATTTCTATTAGTTTGGTTATTGATATGATCAATTATGGAGATGATTTCCCTAGTATTTAATCATCCTTGAATTCCTGGTATAAATCCCACCTGGTCATAGTGAATAATTCTTGTGATAACTTGTTATAGCCTTTTTGCTAGTATATTTATTGAATATTTTTGCATCTATGTTCATTAAGTATTTTGGTCTATAGTTTTCCTTCTCTGTTTTTGATCTTCCTGGCTTGGGCATTAGTACAATATTTGTATCATAAAAAGAATTGATAAGATTCCTTTTTTGTCTATTTTGTCAAATAGTTTCTAGAATATTGGGATTAATTGATCTTTAAATGTTTGATAGAATTCACTGGTGAATCCTTCTGGCCTTGTGGATTTTTTCTTAGTGAGTTCCTTGATGGCTTGTTCAATTTTTTTCTGATATGAGATTATTTAAGTGTTCTATTTCCTCTTCTGTTAATCTAGGCAATTTATATTTTTAAATATTCATCCATTTTGCCTAGATTGCCATATTTGTTATCATATAATTGGGTGAAATAGCTCTTAAATTGCCTTAATTCTTCTTCATCAGAGGTGAGATTATGCTTTTCATTCATGTTATTGTTAATTTGATTTTCTTCTTTCTTTTTCTTAAATTGATTAACCAATACTTTATCTATTTTGTTTGTTTTTTCAAAACACCAGCTCTTAGTCATATTTATTAGTTCAGTAGTTCTTTTACTCTGAATTATATTAAATTCTCCTTTGATTTTTAGGATTTTCAATTTGGTCTTTATCTGAGGGTTTTTAATTTGTTCTTTTTCTAGTCTTTTTAGTTGCATATCCAATTTGTTAAACTCCTCTTTCTCTTTTTTGTTAATATGGGCACACAGAAATAGACATTTTTCCCTGAGTACTGCTTTTTCTGTATCCCATAAATTTTGATGTGTTGTTTCCTCCTTGTCATTCTCTTCAATGAAATCCGTAATTGTTTCTATGATTTATCCTTTAATCCATCAGTTCTGGAGAATAAGATTATTTCATTTCTAATTAATTTTATTTGCTTCTCCATGTACCCTTAGTAATTATAATTTTTATTGCATTATTTTCTGAAAAAGTTTCATTTATTATTTCTGCTTTTCTGCATTTGTTTGTAATATTTTTATGCCCTGGTACATGGTCAATCTTTGTAAATGTACCATGTGCTGCTGAAAAGAATGTTTATTACTTTTTATCCATATTTACTTTTCTCTATATATCAATTAACTCTAATTTTTCTATGATTTCATTCATATCTCTTACTTCTTTCTTATTTACTTACTTATTTGATTTATCTAGATCTGATAAAGGAGGATTGAGGTCTCCAACCAGTATAGGTTTACTTTTTATTTTCTCCGTAAGCTCCAATATTTTCTCCTTTAAAAATCTGGATGCTATACCATTTGGTGCATACATCTTGAGTACTGATATTTCTTCATTGACTATACTGCCTTTTATAAGGATGTAATTGAGGAAACAGATTTGACAATTATTAGGTGCCCAGGTTTTCACAGCTTCTGATGCTGGATTTGAAATCAGCTCTTTCTGACTCTAAATTCTACACTGTATAAATCAAGCCACTTAACTATCATTAACATTTTAGTTGTCTTTTTAGTCCCTATTTCACCTGATTTTCAGTAAAACTTTCTTGTTCTGCCTATGTGCAATATAAAATTTGAAAAGAACTAAATCATTGAGTTTACCATGCATGTATGAGAACAAATAGATTAATTTTTCATAAAACAATTTAGTAATTACTATTTGGTATTATAAAGTCATAATATATAAATCTTTATAAACACTGCTTCTTTTGGAATATTTCAAAAGTATAATATGAATAATTACAAAATAGTCTCTTTTCTCACTTTCAAACTCTTAGTACCACTAGGATTATATGTACTTCAGCTTGTGAACCAACTGGCTTGGTGGGGATAAAATAGATGGCAATTTTTACCTTTTTTGATTCCCTGTGCTTAGCTCAATGCCTGGCACATAGCAGGTGCTTAGTAAATGTTTGTCAATTGACTAACTGGTTGCTAAGAATAGAAGAGATGAAGCAGCACAAAAAGACTAACATCTTTATTTTAAAAAGGTGACTCTGTAAACTATTGGCCAATGATCTGGACTTTAATTACTGGAAGAGTTCTTGAACCTTTTATTAAAGAGATGGTTGGTGAATATTGAGAAAAGGAAGCAGTAATTACAAGGTGTCAGAATGCATAGCTGTATTGGCTTACTAGTTGATTGTCTATATGCATGTTGGTGAAGGTATGGCATGGGTGCCTTGGCATGCTGAAGGGATCTGCTCCATTCCACCTCTCTAATCCACCTGAGGACATTTTTTGCATGCCCTGACTCTGTCCAGCAGACTAATGGGATAACTTCCTCCTTCTGCTGTCAGGGTTATTGTGGGGGACTCACAGGCAGATTGAAGGTGAAGACAAAGACTTTTGATGAGAATCAGCAAATTGGAGAGGATAAAATGTAGATCTGGAAGCTGGAAAACATCAATTTAAAAAAAATAATTAATGTGATTCTTATTTTGTGTGTGTGTTACTACAGAGACATTCAGGAATTATTCTTGAAAAGTTGGGGGAGATACATACATTATGCCCACAGAATTTTAAAAAATATTCTATTTAGGCTAGTTGTAAATAATATTAAACACATTATATTACAAATTAAGTCAATAACTTCAAAATAGTGTTTAAGAGAACAAAAATTATACATGAATGCTTAAACTTGTTAGTTGTATGAGTGTGGTTAGTCATTTAACTGGTCTATTCCTCATTTTTCTCATCAGTAATATAAAAGTATTAATATCTATAGTATCTATTTCACAGGGTAATAATAAGGCTCTAGGGAAATGTTTGCAAAGTGTTCAACAAATCTGAAGTCACTATGTAAATGGCAGCTCTTGCTATTTATTAACTTGGAAGATCTTCAGTGAAATATTATCGGAGTCTCTACCATTTGACATTTTTGTCAGTGACAGATAAAGGAATAAACAACAGACAACTAAAATTTTTCAAATGACACAAAGCTGGAAGAGAAAGCTAACACTAGATGAAAGTCAGGATTCTAAAAGATCTCAATAGGTTAGAATGCTATGCAGAATCTAAGAAAATGAGGTGGAAATGTAGAGTAACACACGGAGGCATAAATTTACATCTTTACACGTTTTGAATCCTTCTTTAGGAGGGTTATTGGTCAGAGTGAAGGATGTTTTACATGCACAATATAGGACTTGGATGGAACATGATAGCTATCTGAAAGCATTTATAAAGCTGCCCTTTGGAAGAGTGATTAGACATATTCTGCTTAGATTGAGCAGAATTAAGAGCAATAGAGAGAAATTTCAAAGACAGATTTTTTTGGCCCGATGTAATGAAAAACTTCCTAACATAAAAATGGAATGGGCTACCTTGGGACATAATGTATTCTTGTTCACTTTTGTTGTTTTTCAGTCATGTCTGATTCTTTATGACTCCATCTGGGGTTTTCTTGGCTAAGTTATCATAGTGGTTTCCATTTTCCTTCTCCAACTCATTTTATAGGTGAGGAAACTAAGGCCAACGGGGTTAAGTGAGTTGTCCAGAGTCACACAGCAAGTAAGCATATGATGCCAGATTTAAAATCAGGAAGATGAGTCTTCCTGACTCCAGACCTGACTATCCACTGGGCCACCCGGATGTTCCATTCCCCTTCACCGGAGAACTTCATATGAAAGAATAGCCATTTGTTAAGTATATTGTAGAGGAGAATTTTTTTCTCCCCATACTTTAGTTGTGAACCTTTCTTTCTCTTGAGATTCCATGATTCTCTACTACTACTACTACTACTACTACTACTACTACTACTACTACTACTACTACTACTACTACTACTACTACTACTATTACTACTACTACTACTACTACTACTACTACTACTACTACTACTACTACTAGGCACTAAGGAAGGTTAAACTTAAGAAGAGAATTTTAGAAAAATGAGAGCTTTTTTCAACTATCTTAAGTGCTTTAATACACTTAGAGTGTGAGAGAAATAAAACTTATTGTCTGGTCTCTAAAGGGTGAAAATTATAGACAAGGCAGATTTCAGCTCAATGTAAAGATAAATTTCCTGACAAGTAGAGCTATCCCAAATTAGAATGAACTTCCTGCTGTGATAGGGTTCACCATGACTAGATATACAGTTCATTGAGAAATTAATATATTTCATCAAGAAGTATTGGAAGAATTGGAAGATTAATTCACTGGAAAGTGGAATCTAGAGCAGTGGCATCTAACTCAAATTGAACTGAGGCACTAAACTATAAATATGGATATTTGTGAGTTGCAGATTGACTTAGAAAACTACATCTTTGACTCTATTTTTAATTTGTTTGATATTTCCCAGTTATAATTTATATTTACATTACCTTTGAGGCTCAGTTTGCTCATCTGTTAAATAGGGCTTAGAAGTCAGAAAAGTTATAAGATATTTGGGTACAGGGAATATCTATAATAATGAAGACAGATCCATTAAGTATGGAATCACTAAAGGAATCATATTTACCTCAAAAATAAGCATAATGGTTTATTAGGTTATTGGGATGAAAACCCTTTGTAATCTATAAAACATTGTATGATGTGAGCTACTATTAGTGTTATCACACAGGAAATAGGGCATTTAGATTGGTGGAGGGCAGGAAGGAAAGCATTTCCAGGTTGGGGAACAGTATGAACAAAAATCAGCATGTCAGCATTAGGAGAGCGTGACTTGGGTAGGAGGTAGGCTGTAGAACAAAGGTAATGATTTGATTGGAGCAGAGAGTCTGTTGTAAACAAATTTTGTGTGCAAAGTGGGACAAATATAATGAAATTTTGTCAGTCTACACAAGGGGAGGCAATTACAGAGAGAAAAGTGAAAGAAGAAATTGAATAGGTGAAATGACAGTTACTATAAGAGCCTTGAATGTCAGGCTAAGGGATTTATAATGAATTCTATGAGTCACAGAGTGTCATTGCAGCTACCTTTAGAAGGGAAGTAGAGTAATAAAAATGGGACTTTGCCTAGATTTACATATTCCTTTCACTACATTACACACCCTACCTCTGGAGAAAACAAAACAAAACAAAACATTACCCTGTATCCTATTCCTCAAGGACATAGCAAGGAGTCTGAAAAGAAATAAAATTCTTCTGGTGAAATAAATAAAGACTTCAATAAGGCTACCATCTTACTCTTTTCATCCCTCTAGGTTGTACCCAGCTTCCTTATGATGGATCAGAAATTTCCCAGCAGTGAGGAGAGAATCTAAATTGGGACATTTGAGGAGAAAAAAAATACCTCAATCCCATCTCACAACTTTAACAACTTCAAGGTTCTGTAGGCATTTGTTTTCAGAAGTAGTCAATATCTATTCCAGTGGGGTTTGGGTGTCACTGCAATTTTTTTTAAGGTTTTGATATACTGTTCAAATTATTGCCGATGTAGGATGAAATGCATCCTTAAACACCGAGTTGTCAAAGTAATATCTACAAATCATTCAGAACACCATCACTGGCAGGTAGTAAATATTTTATATCTTATTGAAAAATAATATTTTTTCCATGTAAAGAATTGCTGTCTTAATCCCTTTGGGATTCTCTTGAAATTCTCCCTTGGGAACATACAAAAATATAGATCCCTTATTAAGTCTAAAACTTTATTAGAGAAACAATGCAGGGCAATTTTTGCATGGATAGTGATAGAGTTTTTATTTATATGGATTCTTTTAACCAAATTCTCTGCTCCATTAGCCACTCTGAATCTTCATGTGGAATACCTTTTGGAACTGTTTTATGTAGCAATCTAAACTATTTTGTACAAAGAAGTTACAGTCTCAAAATTTCAGGTTTAGAAGGGGTCCCAAAGACCATTGGTATATCTAATATGGGTTGGATTATGTGATGTTTATTAAAAACAAATAAACCAAAAATATGGAAGAAAAATGGATTTAGAATGAGAAGACCTATTTTTGAATGCAAGAAGTTTTATTTTTTTTTTAAATAAACACTTACCTTTCATCTTGGAATCAATATTGTGTATTGGTTGCAAAACAGAAGAGTGGTAAGGGCTAGGCAATGGGGATCGAGTGACTTGCCCAGGATCACACAGATAGGAAGTGTCTGAGGCCATATTTGAACTCAGGACCTCCCATCTCTAGGCCTGGCTCTCAATCCACTGAGCTACCCAGCTGCCCCCTCCAAGCAGTTTTTTTTGAGAATAGTTGTAGTCTAAAAATTCTCCAACCTGTCAATTACATTCTACCTGTCTCTCCATTAAGATATTAGCAACTTGGATACAGAGTCCTTGATGTTAGTACTCCTTTTTATCCGATTTTAAAAAATAGAAGGAAGAAGTAATTACCCTCTAGCCAAACCATCAATTTCCTCATTTAAAACTCCTTTCCAAAGTGTTCTCCTTCATGTCACAAATCCTTTAAAAATTTTTATTGATGCTTTTATTTCTTCATAATGCAATCCAATATCCTTTTCCTGAAATTCAGAGCCATATACTTCACAAACCTCAGAAAGTTAGAACCTAAACCCTTTAGATGTACCATCAGCATTATTGAAAGGTAGGCAGAGATAAAGACTGCTTTCCCCCTGCTCAGCAGAAATGTCAGGCCCAAGTATCTAGTAATGGTATTTCAAGCCAAGAAAGACCTAGATTCAAATTCAGCCTCTGGCATTTAGCAGATAACCACTCAATTTCCTCATCTTCAAAATAGGGATAATACCTGTTGTACTTACCTTGCAGAGTTATTAATATGAAAGGTAATTGACATGCTGTGAATAAAGAGCTCTGAAAAATCATAGAGTGTTGTACAAATGTCATATATTTATTATTGCCACATAACTTCAATGTTTGCTTAGTTGGTTAGAACATTGCACTAAAAAAGTAAAAGCTTAGCTCCCACATGATCCAGCTAACTTCCCAAGAAGGAAAAATGTTTTGAAGCAAAACTGCCCTCGCATCTACTCATTTTGAAAATGTGTGTCATGATCCAGGGATGCTATTAGCATAAAATTTATCCTTGAATAACTAACATACTTTTCCTAAGTAGTCGCTAGAAATTCTATGCACCCACAGTAGTTTTTTGCTCTCTGACTATGATATTGTTGAAAGCTACTCAGGATTTATCTGTCTCCATCCTAATAGCTTAGGAGTCATCTTAAATAAATGAACCTTCTCTAGTAGATTTAATTTTTTTAGGTTTATAGGAAAGAAAATATTCATCATTCAGAGTTTTTGAGCCACAACATTCTATGTTCTTAGAGCTTACCTGGACAAAATTCCATTTGTTTTATATTTTTAAAGTGTTTTCAAATGAGCCTCTTCAATATGGCCCTTGTCTGAGCACACCCCAAGTTTATGGTACTGGAAAGATGATTATCTCTTCAAATTCATAGCTCTGAGCCCCCACTGATGCATCTTTTTTACATCAGACATAGATGTTGTATAAATTCAAACCAAAGAGGTCTAATTCAAACAAAATTTCAGTGGAATAACAAGGACATGCATTACCAATTACATTTTTTCAGGTTACATTACTAGATGGCTCCCACTCCCAGTATGCCTCTTAAAAAATTTAGCTGGCTCCCACATTTCCCCTTTGACTCCTTAAAATAGTGGGAGCAAGAGATATCAATCCATTCCCAGAAATGTACTAGAGAAAAGGTTTTAGAGACAATTGTCAAAGCATCAGTCTTGGAAGCTCTGTTGTTCCAACATGGCAAGTATGGAACATTCTAGAGATCATCATTGTCTTATTTTGGCAGAGCAGATACAGTCTAGCATAATGATGGCAAACCTTTTAGAGGGGTAGGTAATGTGAGAAATGTCCTTAGACAGTCATGGAGAGGGGGAAGGGAGCAGCCCAGTCTTGCATCACTCTGGCTTTCTAGTAATAAATTCTGGTGAACCCTGTGCTGGGGCAATAGTGTGTGTGCCCACAGAGAGGGCTCTGAGGGCCCCCTGTGGCATGGATGTCATAGGTTTGCCACCCTGGGTCTAGGGTATTCTGAGTTGTAGTGCTGAAATGACTTTTGTCAGCCTGGCATGGTATAGATGCAGCTGACAATCTTCCTCATCTTTCTTATTTCCCCTGCGCTAAACTGCCTCAAGGAATTAATCAGCTTTTTAAACAATAAACACTGGCAATTCACCTACTTATTTATGCTGGATGACACTGCTGAGAAAGCAATGAATGAGGTTCTGGGTAATATAGTTAAAAGACAATTATTTTTTTCAAAAAGTAAAGCTTAACAGGGGCTCTAGAGATAGCTAGGTGGTGCAGAGGGTAGAGCATTGGGCTTGGGATCAGAAAGCTCTGAGTTCAGATCTATTATTAGACACACCCTAGATGTGTGACTCTGGGGAAAACACTTAACCTCTGTCTGTCTCAGCTTTCACTACTGTAAAATTAGGATAATGATAATAATAATACCAATTTCCCAAGATCAATTCCAAGATCAAATGAGATAATATTTGTAAAGTGCTTAACACAGTGTATGATATTTAATAGGTGCTTAATAAATGCTTATTTCCTTCCTTCCTTGTGAGAACACAAAGCTCCGGCATATATACACACTTCTCCATCGATATTATTTAATTTTGTCTTAATAACTGTCCTGTGATACAGGTAGTGCACTCGTTTTATTCCTATTTCACCAATCAGGTAATTGATGCTTAGGGAGGTTAAATCATTTGTCCAAGGTCAAATAGCTAGCAAGTGGAAGAACTGAGACTCATTTAAAATTATTTATTAAGCACCTATCACTTGCATTGCTCTGTCCTACAGGTAATGGGAAAAACACAAAGATAAATAAAACATGCTTCTGGCCCTCAAAGTGTTTACAATACAGCAGCAGGAGAGAGAAGCTACAAATCTTCCCAAATCTACTATATCATCTATGTGAGTACTCCTTCCACCAGTGAAGATTGCAATTCATCCATGCATTCTTCTCTTGGGCATTTTTTCTCTATTTCTTAACATAAATCCTCAATAGAGAAACTTTCCAATGCAGCAGAAACCTCCCTCTAGTTCTTTTAATATTTCATAGATGCCAAGGCTGCATTCAAGCTTTTTGTCTATATTCCTTATTCATGCCCAGCCCATTTCTCACATCATTTCCAAAATGTGTTCAAGTCTAATTTCCTCGTGATCTTCTGTTTAGAGACCCCTCTCATTGCTCATCTAAGGTGCCCATTTAGGACTGAAGTAATGATAGACCTAAGCAGTAGGTGGCTCATTCCATTATGCCTCATCATGTTGGCAATAAGCACCTGTTATTTTATTCTCATGTAGACAGAAGATAAATCTCTTGTAAATGATTAGGATCTCATTGAGGAGATGGTATCATGCTCTGAGGTTTAGTGCAATCAGCAAGATGTCATCTACGAAAATAGGGACCTGGATAGTCTCACCATCCATAGTGCCCTTTCCTCTATTGTACTGTGTACATCAGAGGCAACTAAGCGGCACAGTGGGTAGAACTATGAGCCTAGAGTCATGGAGGCATATTTAAATCCACTCAGATACTTACTAGCTCTGTGACACTGAACAAATCACTTAACCTCTGCCTGCCTCAGTTTATTCAGTTACAAAATAACAACAATAATAGAACTTAACTGCCAGTGTTACTGAAAGAATCAAATGAGATAATACTTGTAAAGCACTTAGCACAAGTGCCAATGCATATAGTAGAAAATTAATAAATACTTATTATTCCCTTCCTCTTTTTTAAAGACATCCCTCATGACACTGATATTCTTCTTCTTGGGCTTCAAGTCTAGCAGCGGAGATTGTTGTATCAAAGTGCAGAAACAGTTTAGAGAATTTTCTTTCTTTCTTTTTTAAACCTTTACCTTCCATCTTAGAATCAACACTGTGTATTGGTTCCAAGGCAGAAGAGTGGTAAGGGCTAGGCAATGGGGGTTAAGTGACTTGCCCAGGGTCACACAGCTGGGAAGTGTCTGAGGCCAGATTTGAACCCAGGACCTCCCATCTCTAGGCCTGACTCTCAATCCACTGAGCCTCCCAGCTGCCCTCCACTCCACTAATTTTTAATAATGTGGCTTTTGAATTTAGACGTATCCATTTGGAATTTGTTGTGGAATGTAGTATAATAGTTTGGTCTAAACTCACAATCTGTTTTCCATTTTTGCTTATCAGTTCTTTTCAAATAAAGATCCTTCCTTCTGTAGTCTGTTCTTTGCAGCTATATCCATTTGGTTCTAAGTCTTGACTATCAAGTATATTCCACCCACAAAAACACAAATCATTTCAGTCATGTCAGACTCTACATGACCATATTTGGGGTTTTGGGGGGAAAAGATTCTGGAGTGGTTTCCATTTCTTTCTCAGCTTCCTTTTTACAGATAATGAACTGAGACAAACAGAGTTAAGTAACTTGTCCCAGGGTTACACAGCTAGGAAGTATGCGAGGCCAGATTTGAACTTAGGAAGATGAAGCTACCTGATTTTAGGCCTGGCACTCTATCCTCTGTGCTACCTAGCTTCCCTAAGTATATTCTACTGATCTACTCTTCTATTTTTAACCTAATACCAAATGATTTGAGTAATTACTGCTTAATAAAATATAGTTTGAGAGTTGGTAACAACAAGCTGTCTTCATTCTTTTTCCTTTTCTTTAACTTTTCTCTTTGTAGCTTTTAATTTTGAAAGTAAAAATAAATTTAACTATTATTTTACAAAGTTATATTAAATGATATCATGGTTCTTTGATTAATATAGTATTAAATCTATAGATTAATTTGTATGACAGTATGGCCATGAATGGGACACTTCATAGCTTTCCAGTTATTTTGATTTTCCTTTAATTCTATAAAAATAGTTGTATTAATATTGATTCTTAGTTATTTTATACATTTTAGTTCTGTTAAGTAAACAGATCCTGCTTTATTTTCCTTAGTTAACCAGTTAACAAGCATTCATTATACCATTACTAGGTGCCAGACACTGAGCTAAGAACAGAGAATAAAAGGAAAGATTAAAAAAAAATTGTCCTTGCTTTCAAGGAGCTCACAGTTTTGTGGAGGAGATGTGGAAAACTAAGCACAAACAAGATATATACAGAATGAATCAAAGGTCATCAGTCAGCTTAGGATTGTGAAAGGCCTTTGGCAGAAGTTGGCATTTTAACTGAAACTTGAAGGAAACCAGGAAAGCTAAGAAACAGAGATGAGGAGGGAAAGCATTCTGGGGATGAGGTCAGTAAGGGAAAAAGTCCAAAGTCAGGAGATGTAGTCCAGATCAGGGAATAGCAAGGACACTCTTACTATATTGCCAAGAATATAGAAGGGAATAAGTTATAAGAAGATTGAAAATGTTGGGAAAGAGCAGGCTATGGAAAGCTTTAAAAGTCAAAAAGAGGATTTTACATTTGATCCTGGAGATAATAGTGAACAATTGGAGTTTATTGAATGGAAGAGTGCTATGATCAGTCTTTCAATTTAGAAAGATTCATTTGACAGTAAAAGGGAGGTTGGACCTCAGTGGGTTGTGGAAGAAACTTGAGGCAGGGAGGCCAACCAAAAGATGATTGCAATTCCAGAGGGTAAAACCAAGATGGTGGAGTAGAAAAAGTACTAAGCTAAGCTCTTTCAACAATTCCCCTCCAACTTTAAAATAACACCTGAAACAGTTAAAATTTAGGGAAACTGAGGCAGGTAGAAATTAGTTTATCTCTGCAAGGAGTATGATATTTTTAGAGGTTTATTAAAGGTTGAGAATTTAAGAAAAATACAAGTAAGAAAGGCATGTGCCAAGTGGGCCAAGAGGCCCAATTCAATTTCACTCACATCATGAGATGCGTCTGCTTGCCAGAAGAGACAGGAAGAGAAGAGCCCCCACCTACAGTGAAGACCCTTTAAATCATAATTTGTTCTCGGCCTAGATGAGAATTCAGTAAGATTACAAAGCATTCTGGGGGAAGTGGAGCAAGGACTTCTGGGGATTGAAGTCCTGGATTCAAGTCTCCATTTTTACACACCTCAAGTTGAATTCTAGAGTGGCAGAATCAAAAAATAGTCAGAATAAATCATTCTTCCACTCAAAACAACATAAGAGGTAAGAAAGACAGATCTGTGAGATGGGGTAGAGTTTGACCTGAGATCATTATGGATCAAACACCTGTGGTGGGACTTGGTGGTAGTGACAAAAGGAGAAACAGTTTGGGGAGAATTCAGGCCAGATGGTAGGGGGACCTAACAACTGGTCAGAAAAAAATTATAGGATACCCCTGTACTAGCACTGCTTAAAGGACCAGATGTTATTTGGCAACTCCATTGTCTATATCCACTTCTGGGTTCATGGGTGAGTTGGGAATCTTTTAGTTGAAAAGAAGTGGAAGCCCTGAAGGTCAGTAACACTTCCAGCACCAAGAGATAAGGGAGGAGAAACCCAGAGTAGCAGTACTGACTGTAGACCCAAGGGATCAGGAACCCTTCTTGGGTGAGGACCAGAATGGAGACCAAGAGAGCAGTGACCACCTCTTCCCAAATCATACTTGTAAGCATTAAAGACTCCCAACCTCCTAGAACTAGCTCAGAAAATAGCAATGTAGAAAAGTCTGAAGCTTGAGATAGGCTACCCCCCTTCTCAATAGCAGACTCACATACACTGGGAACAGAGCCCAACATTAACATAAAGTTCTAAATCAAGAAATAGGGTAGAAAATGAGGAAACAACAAAAAAAGGAAATCAACCATTAAAAGCTATTCTGATGACAGGGAATGTCAAGACACAAACTCAGAAGAAGACAATGAAGTCAAAACAGCTTTAAGCAAGTCTCAGAAGGGGGGAAAGGGTGCATTCGACACAAGCCAATAATAATTCCTGGAAAAGCTAAAAATTGAATTCCAAAATCAAATAAGAATGTTACAGGTAAAATAAGGTAAAGAAATTAAAACAAAGGAAGAAGTTTATGAAAAGGCAATTAATAATTAATAGCTTGGTAAAAGAAGCATAGAAATACTGAATAACATAACATCTTAAAAACAGAACTAGACTTAAAAAAAAAAAGAACAAACCCAAAATCCCCCACAAAAAGAGATACAAAAGTTTATTAAATAAAATAATTACTTAAAATTAGAATTGGGCAAATGGAAAATAATGACTCCATGAGATATCAAGAGACAATGAAACAAAGCTAAAAAGATGAAAAAAAATAGAAAATGGGAAATATCTCATTGGAAAAACAAATGTCCTGCAAAATGATTGAGGAGAGTTAATTTAAGGATTAGTAGACTAGGGGGAAACTGGGAAGCTCAGTGGATTGAGAACCAGGCCTAGAGATGGGAAGTCCTAGGTTCAAATTTGGCCTCAGACACTTCCTAGTTGTGTGACCCTGAACAAATCACTTAACTCCCACTGTCTAGCCCTTAACACTCTTCTGCCCTGGAACCATTACATAATATTGATTCTAAGATGGAAGGTAAGGGTAAAAAAAAAGAATTATTGGACTAGCTGAAAGCCATGATAAAAATAAAAGAGCCTTAACATCATATTTTAAGAAATTATTGAGAAAAACTGCCTTGATATTCCAGAACCAGAAGGTAAAATAGAAATTGAATCCATTGATTGCCACTGAAAGAGATCTCAAAGTGAATACTCCTAGGTATAGTATAGCCAAAATCTAAAACTTTCTAGGTCAGAAAAAATTACTTTAAAAAACAAGAAAGGAACCATTCAAATACCATGGAGCCATAGTTAGAACCACATAAAGTTTGGCAGTTATCACATTAAAGGAGTTTAGGGTTTGGATTATGATATTCTGGAAAACCAAAGAGCTGGGATTACAAGAATAACCTACTTAGGAAAACTCAGTATTATCATCCTTTGAAGAAAAAGATATATATTTAATGAAATACAGAAATTTCAAGCATACTTGATGAAATACCATAGTTGAATAGGAAATCTGATATTTTTCATCCTCTAAATTATTTTGTACTTATCTCATATTTATTTTTAAGTGGATATTTTTTTGTACTAATAGAATATGAGCTCTTGGAGGGTAGGGACTTTTTATTTTCTTGAAAACCCTTTGCTCCTGTCAAAGAATCTACTGAGTATCAGTTTCAAGGCAGAAGAGGGCAAGGCAATTAAGATTAAGGGACTAAAGGCAGGGACTTTCTAACTTTTATATTGGAATATACAATGACTGACATGGTGCCTAAAAGGCACTTTTAATCAAATTCATTATCTTCTCTTTGTGACCTTCATACAAGGTGAGTTTTCTGTTAAATGAAAGATTTGCAAATATCTTTTTGTTAATTTGTTTGCTTATGTTCATCATGAGTATTTTAAGGAATGGTAACCATGAGTTCCAGTGTCCCACAAAATGGTGTGTCTTGTTGGCTTTGAATATATGATTTAAATAACTCATTAACATATTTATTTGCATCTCTAAGGAGAAAGGTTAATTAACCTCCCTCTTATCTTCACTCTCTTTATGTCTTTTAGTTTCAATGATGGCAATAGGTATGTCACTCAATTTCTCCAAGAGAAAAGGTATATACAGGTAAAATATAATAAAAATAAGGATATAAATGTATAAGATTTTGTGGCACTCCTTCTTGAGATTCTTTGTTGACTCTTACTTGCTTTGGTGATTTAGGTTCCCAAAGGTTGGCTTACTATTTTTCAGAGTTCTAGAGATTTCTTATACTGTCTCTTATGAGCCCCCATCAGTGTGCTTACCACTAAAAAAATTTAGCCTTTTCCCTAACAATTAGCAGGACTTAATTACTTTCTCTTGAAAAAGGAAATATATTTCCAGAGAGAGCAAGAACAGTGGTTTAAAAAATTACCCTGGTGGGCAACTGGGTAGCTCAGTGGATTGAGAGCCAGGCTTAGAGATGGGAGGTCCTAGGTTCAAATCTGGCCTCAGACACTTCCCAGCTGTGTGACCCTGGGCAAGTCACTTAACCCCCATTGCCTAGCCCTTACCACTCTTCTGACTTGGAGCCAATACACAGTATTGACACCAAGACAGAAGGTAAGGGTTAAAAAAATTACCCTGAAAAGTCTGGGGTACACTCTCCCACAAATGCAACAAATTCTGTGGGGATAAAAGGGGAAATAAACCTTGAAATACAAAGGCAACAATGCATACACATCTAGAAAACATGTATGACAAAGACTAATGTCTGGTTAAATTCTTTTTTCCCCTCAAACTCCTCAGGAATTCTTTTTAAAGTTAGCTATCTGGTAGGTTCCAAGGGTTGGTGCTTTTGTAGTTTGGAGGTGGCATTTCTGCTGGATGGGGTTACACATGCTGAAACTATCTTTCTTTAGGTTGCTATCAGTCCTGTATGAAGATTTTACCTCCTATCATCTCCCTGATTCCACCTGGATACATTCTCTGTTGCTAGCCCAGTCTGCCCATTAACAATGGGAGTTACGGGAGAGGAAAGAGAAACTCTTTTCTATTGCCCAGTTCCTTTACTTCGACTAATATTTTTTCCCCCAGTTTTGGTTTCAACTTTCAAATTGAATTTCTCTGACCTGAAATCTTATCTCACTAGATTAGATTACTATTTGACCACTAGATTCTGACCAGACTACATTTCAGGCACAAGATATTTCCTGTGTGGCATCATTGGCATCATCTTGATGTTCATCTAGTGACAAAAACCTGTAATGTATCAAATTGATTACAAGCCTGTTAACATCTACTTTATGCTAAAAAAACAAACAAACAACAACAAACCTTACCATCTATCTTGGGATCAATACTGTGCTATTGGTTCCAAAGGAGAAGAATGGTAAAGGGTAGGCAATGGGAATTAGGTGACTTGCCCAGGGTCAAAAAGCTAGGAAATGTCTGAGGCCACATTTGAACTCAGGAAGTCTTGTCTCTCTAACCACTGTGCTCCCTCTACTTTATGCTTTTGATTGATTAATTGATTCAATGCACATTTGTTGTTAGATTAGTCAAGATGGGGGCAGAATCCTGCCTTTATAATTATAATTTACTGGACAGAAAGGTGAGAAATAAATAATTTCTAGCTAGAAAAATCAGCAAAGTCCAAATGATTATAGAAGTATTTGAGCTAGAGTTTTAAATGTTCAGGGAGCTTTCACTTCACATTCTCAATGAGATGGAGGACTAGACATTTTCTCTGAGCCACATGACCCCTCAAATCTCTCAAAAACAGAAATTATGTACTAAAGATAAAGAAATTTCAGATGTCAGAATGATAGAATGATATAGGAAACATGTAACCTAAAAGAAAGGGGGAAAAAAGGAATTGATGCCTATAATAAGCTTATACAACATCACATCTCCCAACACTCACCATACTACTAATAGTGAGACTGACTGTCTTAAGGACCTTATACATGAGCCTACAGTAACTCCCAACCTCAAAAGCCCAATCACCCTCCCACTTTTCAGTAATTTGGAGATCCTGGTGTTAGGGCTATGGGAATTTGCTGGGACAGCAAAAGAGAATCATTGCCCAAGTAATAGAGTTCTATGCTGCAAAATAATTGTGCAAGAGAATGAAGGAACAGCATTATAGTGACAGAACACATATTTGAATTTGAAATGGAATTTAACTCCAAGCCCTAATTCCCCTCCCCAAAGCCTTGGAGAGTCAAATTATAAAAATCTCACAGTAGGAGAACTCTGAACTGCCAGTGCCTGGCCAGAGAACTGAGAAACAGAGAGAGTGGTACAGGTCGCCAAACAGGATGCTATGTGTATGGGTGAGGGGAGGGTGCTCTACAGCACTCTACCAGACCTGAGGTAAGGAGCCCAGTATGGAGTCAGTTCTATTTCTCCCACCAGTCACTTGGGGCAGAGATTTAGACTGGTGAACTATGAATGCCCAGGGTAGGATAAGATGATCTAGCTCCTAGAGAAACCACAACTATAGGGGAAAGAGTAAAAAAATGAGCAATGGGGGGGGTGGTATGGAATAAACCAGGAACTGCTAATATCAGAGATCTCAGAAAGAAGCAAATTCAAGGACCTTGAATATATACAGAAATATAAATAAACAAAACATTAACAGAAAAAAAGGAAATGTGGCTTGCAAAACTAGTAAATGAGTTTAGGCATCTCTGATTAAGTACTAACAAAGGAAAACAATCCAATACTTGATGAGACAGAGGACCCTATTGAATATGTCAGGAACATGGAGCAACACAATGGAATTTCTGAGTATTTAAAAAAGAAATGAGAATTATAAGAAGAGAATTTATGGTCTATTCAACAAAATAATTTACACAGGGGAAAAAAACTTTAATCTTCAGTGACAAATCTCACCAAAGAAACAAAAGAGAAAATAATAGATTGGGCATGTAAATAAAAAGAAGTGAAAGACTATCTAGAAGAAGAGAACCCTCCCCCATAACATTAAAATAAAACATTCTCATTATCTAAGTAAAATATATCTGATTTCAAAAACAGGATGCATGGAGACAACCTATGGATCATAGGTTACCCATGTAATAGCTATAGAGAAAGATGAATGGATATGAAGAACAGGGGATATGGAACGTTTGTAGCAGGGAATGGAGGAGTTGAAGGGAGAGAGAGAATATGGCTGCCAGTGAGGCAAAAAGAAAGAGATGCTCCCTGCTGAGAGGCTATTTTTGAACAAAATGGGGTGTCCAAGAAATGGGCCACTTATGATAGCCTGTGGGGATGTCTTCTCTCTGAATTTATGCCAAAGATGCCCCAGAGCAGGAAAAAATGGACCCTCCTGAGGGACAAGCCTTTCCCCAGACTTTGGACTCCCAGCAGGGGTCCAATAAGGACTGTTTGTAGTTGAATGATTGTCCTGAGGTTCAGCTCCCTCTATGCCCCCTGAAAAGATAGTCCTCTTATCTGACTGTGATATTCAAATAAGATAAATTTTAATAACCATTTCGGATTGGTGAGGTATCAGGGAAGAGCGATTTCTCTAGATAAGGTTTGAGTCTCTCTCAGCATTGGAACTGAGGCCAAGTCTCACAGGCTGGTGGAGGGTTTCTCTTATTCCTGTCTATGCTATATCTATGCTAGTTTTCTTAATTTCAAAATCTTAGCAGTAGACAGCAAGCAACAAGAAAAGTTCTGACTTTCAGAGCTGATTGGGCCTATCTCTTCGGGCTGAAAAAATAGAGGCACTTCTATCCAGAGACTGATAAGAAAAGCTCCTCATACTTCCCACACCAGTAAGGAAGTGCTAGTCACAAGACCAACTGCCACTCCCAGTTGCCCCTTCCCCCACCAACTGTCTGTCTTGTCAATTTCTTCTCTCTCTAATATTCCCACTATTGCTTGTTCCCACACAGTAGAAGAAAGTCCAAAACTTGTTTTACTTTCCTTTCCACACCCAGAAAAACAACTCAAAAAACTTGAACATCAGAACGGAAGAAATAAAACATGAGAACTACCCAGAACACAGAAAAAATAAATTTCAATTGAAAATATTCATAAATTTCCTCAAAAAATCCTGACTGAAAATTCCAAGATATACAGTGATTAAACTTAATAATCCAATTCAAAAACAAGTTCGGCAAATGATCAGGAGAAAGACCTTCAAACACAAAGTAAAGAAAATTCAAATCACACAAGATTATTCTTCATCCAAAAGAAAACATACAGGGAATGGAGAAATGTGTTCTTAAGAGCAGTGGAGTTCATAATTCAGCCCAGAGTGACATGTAAATAAGAGCTTAAACACAAATGAACAAAGATAGATAATAGGTATTTGGAATAGTCTTATAAGGTAAAACAAACATGAAGAGGTTATTTACTTCTTGAATATCCCAGACAATAGAAAATGAAGAGAAATGAACAAATGTGTCAACCAAGGACAGAAATAAGACCAGAGAGACTGCAAAGATATGAATAAGAGACTTCTTTCTGAATATATACAAGGAGACAGGGGTAAAGGTAGAAGGAAGTGAAAGAAACAGTGAAGAAGTGTGCCTGGGTCATTATGGAAAGAACCTAGTCATACCTTGTCTACCAGTGAATCAGTATTTTTTGTGCTATGACATTACAAAATGTGAGGGTACATGAGAGAAAGGGAAGAGATTGATAGAAAAGAGTCTGTAATGTGTTTTAGGTCAAATCAAAGGCTAGTAATAGAGGAAGGTGATCTAGGTGGTTTCTCAGGAAGAAAACAATTTACAAGAAAGTGAGTAAGGAGGAGTGGAGTATGATTGAAAATGGGAGGGAAATGAGGGAGGTCTTACTTTGTTAAAGGTAGTATGGGGGGAAGCTGGGTAGCTAAGTGGATTGAGAGCCAGGCCTAGAGTCAGGAGGTCCTAGGTTCAAATCTGACCTTAGACACTTTCCAGCTGTGTGACCCT
This sequence comes from Monodelphis domestica, assembly GCF_027887165.1. Classification (NCBI taxonomy): domain Eukaryota; kingdom Metazoa; phylum Chordata; class Mammalia; order Didelphimorphia; family Didelphidae; genus Monodelphis; species Monodelphis domestica. The sequence goes on from NC_077229.1 coordinate 145,878,341, forward strand.
GGGCAAGTCACTTGACCCCCATTTCCTAGCCCTTACCACTTTTCACCTTGGAACCAATACACAATATTGATTCCAAGATGGAAGGTAAGGCTTTAAAAAAAATAAAAGGTAGTATAGGATACACTGATGAATGCTCCTGGGAGTGAAGAGACAGGTTCTATGAAGGAATATGGTGAGATTTTAGTGGGTGTGGTCTAGGGGCTTTGATTCTTAAAAAGATTATCTATCCTACATCAAGATGAAGAGAATTGTATCTGCTGGGACCAAATGGTATCTGGGTAGGTGATTTGGGGACAAATATTTGCCAAAGAAGAAAGATAACATTGATGAAGGGCTTTTAACAAAGTACAGCACTTTTTATGCTAAAAATTCTACAAAACATAGGCATAGAGGAACCCTTTTTAATGTCATAAAAATAGTTTATCTAAAACTAAAAGTAAATATCACATGCCATGTGAATACAGGGAATACAGAATACAGACCCTTTTCCAATAAGTCTATGAATGAAGCAAGTATGTGCACCCTCACTATTATTTATACAGTTCTGGAAATGCTGGAAACAGCAATAAGCAAGAAAAAGTAATTAAAGGCATAAAGATATGTTAAAGGAATAAAAAACTATCCTTGTTTGCTGATGATGAGATAATACAAAATCTTAGGGAATCAACAAAGTTACTAATTGAAGCAATAGATTGAACAAAGTTGTAGCCAAAAAATATACTCAAAAATCTATAGCATTTCTCTATAAAAATAACAAAACCTAAAAAGTAAAAATAGAACAGAAAATCTCATTCCAAATAATTACAAAATACATAAAATATATTTAGATTGACCTATAATGCATGCAAAAAATTGTGTAAAGTTTAAGTTACAAAATATTCTCTAAAGAAATAAAGACTAGCTTAATTTTTTTTTGAGAAATATTCAGTGCTAATGGCCAGATTGTGCCAATTTGAAATGGCAATTCTACTAAATTTGATTTACACTTTTAAATCAATACCAATCAAATCATCAACTAGACACTTTAAAAATTTGATAAAATATGACAAAATTCATTTGGAAAAAGAAAAGTTCACAAATATCAAGGGAAATGATGAAAAGTAGGGAAGAAGGAGGAATAGCACTACTAGATCTCAATCTACTTTATGAAGCAGCATACATCCAAATCATCTGATATTGGATTTTAAAAAGTATAGATTTAGAACAATGGAACAAATTAGACAAGGGAGAATCCAAAGCAATGGAACCCAGTAGCCAATATCTAATAAAGTGGAAAACATAAATTATTTAGGAATTAACTCCCTACATGAGAAAAACCACTGGGGGGACCAGAAAGAATTCTGACAGATATTTGACCTTTACTCTGTATTCTACAATCCATTCTAAAAGGATATGAGACCTTAATATTAAAGAACATACTATACAAATCAGAAGAGAAATAGATCATATACCTTTCACAGCAAAAGGTAGGAGGTATATTCTTAGCCAAGTGAAAGATAGTCTTTACAAATATGAATAATTTTGATTACATGAGACTTAAAAACTTCTATGCAGACAAAATTAATACACCTAGGATAAGTGAAGAAGTAGTCAAATGAGGGGCAAAACTTTGTATCAAATTTCTCTCATAAGGGCTTAGTATCCTAAAGATATGTATAAATATATATATATATATATATAGATATGTGTGTGTGTGTCTGAATGTATGTATGTATGTATCTATCACTATTAAAAATGAATATTCCTCCAGAAATGTTTATATAATATACATATACATATTTGTATACACATAAGTGATAGGTTAATGTATATATATATGCTTATGTATATATATATATAAATATATAATCATATATGTGTGTATGTAGATAGGTAAATAGATAGATATAGATATGACAAACAGCCATTCCCTAATAGATAAATGTTCAAAGTGTGTGAGTAAATAGGTCTTAATGGAAAAGTTATAAAGTATTCCTAACCACATGAAAGAATGCTCCAAATCAATAATAACAGAAATTGATTTTACTTCACAACCAGCAAATTGACAAGAATGGCAAAAATGGGAATAGTCGACATTGGGGGAATTGTGAAATCATAGACACTAATACATTGTAGGTGGAACTCTGAAATGACTTAAATATTTTGGAAAACAATTTCAAATTATGCAAATAAAATGACTAAAACATCCCTAGTTATTGAGATAGAGACTATCATTGGGCTTAAGCCCCAAGGAAACCATCAGTAAGAAGAAACTCTTCATATATACCAAAATATTTACAGTAGCACTTTTTGTCATAGCAAAGAACTGGGAAATGGTCAAACAAATTATGTTGCATGAATGTATTAGAATATTACTGTGATGTAAAAATGTTTGTATGTAATAAATACATAAAAGCATGGAAAAATATTTGTGAGCTGATGCTAAGTGAAGTAAGAACCAAAAAACTAAAAGTCAAGAAAACAATATCTATAATATTTACAAAAATGTAAATGGAAAAAATAACTTCCTCCTCCAAATCAAAATTATGTATAACAAAATTACGAAGATCAAATGTGACTCAAATGAAGAAATATGAGAGAACATCCTGAATCTACTCCTTCATAGAGATAGGCAGACTACAGGTATATAACACATTATACGTGTTTTCAGACTTTTAAATGTATCAAATCAACTGTAGATTTTTTCCTCTTTAAAAAGAGGAGAAATGAAAAAACTACTATGATAATGTAAAAACCAGAAGAAAATTAAAAAAAAAATATTTTTAACAAATGGTAAGGAGAACCTTTGAAAGTCAGAGACAGTGGCATATATTGGTGAAAGTTGTAATAAAAAAAAGTCAGGAGATTTGGATTTAATTGCTGGCTCTAGTTTTATGACATTGAAACATTTACTGATCTGTATTTGAGTTTCTTCATCTGTAAAATGGGGGAAATAATATTAATACTACATACCGTATACAGTTGTTAGGAAGAAAATAGTTTGTAAAATTTAAAGTATTAAAATAATGCAAGTTATTATAAAGTTTAAAAGTTGAACAAATTGATGATTGCTTGATCCAGGATGATTCTGAGGGACTTATGAGATAGAATGCTATTACCATTCAGAGAAAGAACTGTGGGAGTAGAAACACAGAAGAAAAATAATTGCTTGATCACATGGTTTGATGGGGATATGTTTGGGGATATAGATTCTAAACAATGATACATGTAAAACCCAGTGGAATTTCTTATTGGCTACAGAAGGGTGGAGAAGGAGGGGAGGAAAAGAACATGAATCATATAACCATGAAAAAATATTATAAATTAATGAAATAAATTTTTAAAAATTGATGATTGCTATTCCAGGCATAGGGAACAAAGGGAACAAAGATTATAAGTCAGAAAAGTGTAGAATGTGTTGGGGAACAACAGTTATCCTTATGTTTCCTCACTGTCCACTATAGCTTAGGAATTTGTTCTTTTTTCCAAATTGTTAAGAACTCTAGAAAATTCAGAAGATTTCTGGGAGCAAGTTCCTCTTCAGTTTACGGGTAATTCTGTTTTTGGTTATAATCTACCTAGGTAAATTGCCCCTTGTTCTGATGAAGACCAAGCAAAAGACAATTGATGAGAGTCAAGTCAACAAGGATTTATTAAGCACATTTATTATGTGTCAGACATTGTGCTAAGTACTGGGGATATAAGTAAAGGGAGGGGAGAAATCAGTTAATGTGCTCAAGGACCTCATACTCTAATGGAGGAGACAGCATGTAATTAAGTAAATATAAGAAAAACTTAGAATAACTTGGAGTTAATCGAGAAAAGGTGTGAGCAATAAGGGCAAGATCACTCCTTTCCAAGCAACTAATTTTTTTTTCTTTTATTGATAGTGAGCCAGCATTATCATTTTCACACATGGATAGCACATATATGTAATTAATTTTTTCCTTTCAGTCATATTTCTTATAGGTGGCAGTAACAAGAGGCACTTTGAAGACTTGATCAAAGGAATTATTGTGAAATGAAGTACCCACATTTGTAGAAATAAAAAAGGAAGAGTGCTTCAAGAGGTATTGTCAATTAGTGTGTTTTCTCATTCTGTCACTTTTTTCTATCACTTCATTTCTTAATTTTTAAAGTATTTTTTCTAATTACCTTATAAAATTTTAGCATTTGCTTTTTAAAAATTTGACTTCTAATTCCCTCCCTCCCTCTCACACCCTATCATTAGTAAGGCAAGCAATTTGATATAGATTAGACATGTGCAATCATGCAAAAACAATGATGTAAAAGAAAACACAGGTTGAAAAAAGAAATCTAAAAAATACTATGCTTCAGTCTGTATTCAGACTCCATCAATTCTTTCTCTGGTGGTGTATAATACTTTTCATCATGAGTCCTGTAGAATGTCCTAAATTTTTGTGTTGCTAATAATAACTAAGCCATTCACTATTGATCATCAGACAATATTTTTGTTACTATATACAATATTCTCCTTATTCTGGTCATTTCACTTTATGTCAGTTCATATAAGTCTTTTTAGTTTTTTTCTGAAAGCATCTTGCTCATCATTTATTATAGCACAATTTGTTCAGTCATTTTCCAATTGATCAGAACCTCCTAAATTTCCAGTTCTTTGCCATCACAAAAAGAGCTGCTATAAATATATTTTGTATAAATTGGTATTTTCCCCTTTTTTATACCTTTGGGATATAGACCTAGTAGTGGCATTGCTGGATTAAAAGGTAGGCACAGTTTAGACTCATTTGAGTCTAAATTTGCCCTCCATAATGGTTGGATGAGTTCATAACTCCAATAATACATTAATCCCAATTTTCCCCACATCCCCTCCAAAATTTGTCATTTTCCTTTTCTGACATACCAGTCCATATAGGAGGTATTGAGTAGTATTTCAGAGTTGTTTTAATTTGTATTTCTCTAATCAATAGTTAATTAGAGCAGTTTTCCATATGACTATTGATATCTTTGGTTATTTTATTTGAAAACTGCCTTTTCATATTGTGTGATCTTTTATCAATAGGGAAATGACTCGTATTCTTATTAATCTGACTCAATTCTCAATATATTTGAGAAACAAGGATTTTATTAAAGAAACCTGTTTTAAATTTTCCCCAGTTTTCTGCTTCTTCTGATCTTGGCTTTTTGTTTTGTTCTTTAAAAGTTCTGTAAAAACTTTAAATTTAATGCAATCAAAAGTATCCATTTTATACTCTATAATGTTCTCTGCTCCGTTTTTGCCAATAAATGATCACCTTATCCATAGGTCTTACAAGTAAACTATCCCTTGCTATGTTAATTTGCTTACAACATAACTTTTTCTGTATTTCTATATCCATTTTGACCTTATCTTTATATAAATAGTATGAAATATTGCACTATGCCTGGTTTCTACCAAATTGCTTTTCAGTCTTCTCAGCAGTATTTTTTTTATCAAATAATGAATTTGTTTAATTGTTTCTTGATGTCTCATGAAGTCATTAGCATTCACTTGCTCAATTTTAATTTTTTAGAAATTCTTTTCTTCAGTAAATTTTTGTACATCTTTTTTCATTTGGCCAATTCTGATTTTAAAGAAGTTCTCTTTAGTGGATTTTTTAGTCTCTTTTACTATGTGTTCTATTCTGTTTATAAGGTATTATTTTTTCCATATTTTATGCCTCTTTTTACCAAGCTACTGATTCTTTTTTTCATGATTTTGTGGTGTCATTCTCATTTCTTTCCCCAATTTTCCCTTTATATCTCTTATTTGATTTTTTAAATCTTTTTGAGCTCTTCCAGGAATTATTTTTGGAACTGAGACCAATTCATATTTTTCTTTGAGGATTTGGATGTAGCTGTTCTGACTTTGTTGCATTTTCTGAGGTTTGTCTTTTGAGCTTCTCTGTCACTGTAGGAACTTTTCATGATCATCTTCTTTTTGTTGTTGTTTTCTCATTTTTCCAGCATTTTTTTTACTTTTAATTTTATTTAAATTTGGGTTTTGCTCCTGAGTTGAAGGGAGTACTGTCCTAAGCTTCAGGTTTTTCATACTGCTATTTTCAGAGCTATTTCTGGGGGCCAGTAAATTTTAAGTTCTTCCAACGTGGTATAATCTAAGGAGAGATGTGTTCATTGTTCTTCTGGCCTGTTCTCTAATCTGTGAGCAGCCACAAGCACTATTTTCTGCCCTAGAACTGTGACCAGAGTGCCCAATCCTGCTAATGCTCCTCCTTACCCAGGGACTGTGATCCCCAATCAAATATAGTTAATGCAATAGAATTCTCTTCCTTGAATTCACTCTTCTGATTAGTCATTGATCCCCTAACATCTGCTGGCTGACTACTTGGAAAGTTGCCTGGTTTGCTGGGTGCTGGAATAGACTTCCTGGACTGTGAGACAGACCTTTTTTGCTTATCTTATAAATGGGTTTGAAAACTGTTTCACTACTTTCTTTGGTTGGTTCTGCTACTCTAGAAATTTTTTTTTTGCTTTTATTTTAATGTTTTTAGGAGGGATATTTGGGAGTGCTCAGGTAAGTACTTGCCTTTAATCTGCTATTTTGGCTTCACCCAGACCTAGAGGAAAGTGCTTTGGGGGGTGATTCCATATGTGCCCTAGTCAAGAAACCTGGATATGCTTTTCTTTCATAGACAAATTCCTACCGTAAAATATCTGGCCCAAATACTTGAACTTCCATAGATTCACATGAACAAATGAAGTCTCCCCAAAGATTTTCACTCTCCCTGAAAATAGCACATGCCACCCGCTGTTGGTTCCCATGGGGGACAAGAAAGCCACATCAAATTTAGAATTAGATACCGTGCAAGATATAGAAACCAAGTTATTCCATTGTCCCTCATATCAAACATGAACAGCCATTAATCCATATAATGACTCCCAATGTACTATAGTTGCTCAAATATTTGTAAAGAACTTAGCAGAATGCCTTGCACATTTTAGGCTTTATCTATAAATGTTAGCTATTGTTGTTGCTGTTGTTGTTGCTTTTACTCTGTCTCATTATAGATTCAATAGTTTGAGAATCACCAGCCCTAGTAGCTATTTTATATTGATTTAAAAAAAATAAAACCCTATAATTATTCCCCAGGGTACAATTATCAATATCTCTCCCTAGATGTCTAGCTAACATTTATCTTGGCTATTTTTTAAAAAAAATCTCTGTTATTCTTAAAAGTTACATTCTATTTGGGGGTGGGGATAGGGTTGAGGAAGTAAAGTAGTTCATGGATTGAGAGCCAGGTCTAGTGATAAGAGTCCCAGATTCAAATTTGACCTAAGACACTTCTTAGTTATATGATTTAATGCCCATTGCCTATCCCTTTCCTCTCTTCAACCTTGGAACCAATAGACAGTATTGTTTCTAAGACACACACTAAGAGTTTAAATTTTGTTTTAATTTTTAAAAAATAATGCATTCTATTGTGGATATAATGGGACACACAACCCCTGACAACCCTATGGGCTTGTGCTTACCAACAGCTGTTACAGTGGTTAACTCTTCTAAGTCTTTAGAAATGCCTTCTAGACCACTAATAGATTTGTATCTCAAAGACATCAAAACAGGTGGAAAGGACTTATTTGTACAAAAATACTTATAGCAGCCCTTTTTGTGGTGGCAAAGATTTGGAAACTGAGGAGATGTTCATCAATTGAGGAAAGATTGAACAACTTGTGGGATATGATTGTAATAGAATATGATTGTACCATAAATTAAAAAATGATGAACAGGATGCTTTCAGAAAAATCTGGAAAGACATACATGAACAGATGCAAAAATAAGTGAGTAGAGATGGGAGAATACTGTATACATTAACAGCAAAATCACATGATGATCAATTGTAAATGACTTAACTCAGCAACAAAATGATCCAAGACAACTCCAAAGGACTCATTATGAAAATGCTATTCACCTCCAGAGAAAGAATAGATGAAGTGGAAATATAGATTGAAGTACACTATTTTTTCACTTTATTTTCTTCATTTTTTAAAATACATGTCTTATTCCACAACATAACAAATATAGAATTATTGTTAGCATGATAGTACACATAAAACCTATATCAAATTGCTAACTGACAAGGAGAAGGAATGGAAAGGGAGAGAATTTGAAACTCAAAATGTTAGGAAACAAATGTAAAAAAATTATTTTTACATATAATTTATATTATTCAACTAAAAAAGAAATTCCTATTTGGGTTGTGTTTATGAAAGTGTTGGATTAGCAGTGGATTAAGATCTATATAGTTGGGCATATGGCTTCACCTTAGGAGAGCAACAATGTAAGCAAACATGGCAATTATTGGTATTATTTTTACTGTCTTATAATTGCTATGGAGGTCTGATCTAAATATCATGTCAGATATTGGGGAAATCTAACTTCTAATCTCCAAATATTATTGTATGGTATACTGATTTTTCTGGTCTCAGTTTATCTAACTATGGAAATGGTTCATTTCCAAGTCATGATGTGAAACAAAAAAATGAGCCAATTAATCTTTTTGTTTTTTAAACCCTTACCTTCCATCTTGGGATCTATGAGTTGAATATGGGAACCAAACCATTCCTACCTTCAAGTCAAGCATGGGCAGCAATATGGCACAGGACAACTAGCATTAAATGTGGAATAAATGGTTTCAAGGCACAGTTGTCTCCTTCATTAGAATGTGAACTTCTTTATGGAAGGGACTTATTCATTCATTCATTTATTTTTGCTTTGCTTTGCTTTTAAACCCTTATATTCCATCTTAGAATTAATATTATGTATTGATTCAAAGGCAGAAGAGTAGTAAAGGCTAGGAAATGGGGGTTAAGTGACTTGCCCAGGGTCACACAGCTGGGAAGTGTCTGAGGTCACATTTGAACCTAGGATCTCTTTCTTTAGGACTGGCTCTCGATCCCTTGAGCCACCTAACTGCCCTCCTAGTTAATCTTTAAGGGATGCTCTGAAACAATAATGACAACATTATTGTTTTCAGAAGAAAAAATATTTTTTCTATCTCTTGTCTCTGATGTAGACTCTTCAGCCAACCAGAAACTAATTAATCATAATGATCATGACAACTATGTAGCACAATAGCTTTGGACTTTGAGTCCTGGAAAGTGGTGCAAATACTGCCTCAGACCTTAGCTGTGTAGCCCTAGGCAAGTCATTAAACTTCTCCCAATCTTAGTTTCCTTCTCTCTAAAATGAGGACAATAATAGCACCTTCTTCACAGGGTTGTTTTGCAGATCAAATGAAATAATGTGTGTAAAGTGCATTGGAAATTTTACCTGTTACTGTTATTGTTGCTGTGGTAGCTTGAAACTTAGCAGAACAATAAAGCAGGGACTCCTTTGTATCTTTGCAGGTACAGAAATACTTCAGCTCATCACAGCACTGAGACACAGCGCAGGTGGGGAGGAGATGGGCAAAGGGGCAGAGAAGAGACCACCAAAGGCTTTATTTTGCACAGGCTTCAAACTGACCACAACAACAATCATTGCCACTTTGGGGCAGCCTCCAGAGCCTGCCTCACCTTCTGAAGTACAAGGGAAGAAGGCTGAGAATCTAATTGGGCAAGTTTCTCAGATTTCATTTCGCAGAAAATGAGGCAGTTAGCCCCTGCTGCTCTCTGAGAGTTTGGGGCGAATGTTACAATTCCTCTGAAAATGGTGCCGCTCCCCTTCATGTTCTGAGGGCATTGCTCTGATCTAAGTGGGCATCTGGATGGCAGCAGTGACTACGGAAGAGAAAAAGTGAGAGCTGCTAGGGAAGAAGCTTCTCCACTCCCCTTCCAACCCTTCTTCCGGAGGTCATTGTAATGAATTTTGAAATGGTTTCCCCCTGACATCTGCTTTGCAGTTTGAATTAGGCAGTGAAATCAAGCTTCCCCTGAGAAAAATTGGAAAAGGCAACCTGGCTTCAGCTTTCCGCATCATGGACGTGTTCTGCAAAGGGCCAGGAGCTCTGTCTTCTTTCACCCACTTCTAGGGCTGGTGTTCTACATATTGGTAGGAGTTTAGCTGCTTTATGTCGTTCCCTATGGATGCTTCTATAAAGGGTTTTGTTTTTTCTTTGTCAGAAGATGCCTTGAAGCTGGCGATTAGACAGGAGGGAGGATTCCTGTGGCTTCCAGAGTTTTGTTTATGAGAACAGCCTACCATGATAGCCTTGAGACAGGGATCAAACAATATTGCCAGCATATCTGCTTCCCTTTCAAATGTCTGCTGCCCGCACTGGAATCACTAGGCAGATGTGAAGCTGGGTTTTTCTAACTCAGTAATTGCAACCTCACGCTCTTTGCTGCCCAAATGTACTCTGCAGGCTTTCCTTGGCCAAATCTAGGATTGGGGGTGGGTGTGTGGGCAGCAGACTTCTCCCTCAAGTTGAACAAAGGGGAAAAAAAATCTTGCAGCTGTTAGGACTCACCTTTAATGCATTATCCAGAATGGCGCTGATTGATAAAAAACCATCCTCAAGCAAGTTGAAATATACACTAGGAAATTCTGAGCCATTATTTCCAGTTGGAATTATTCAAGTCTTAAGTTTGCACACACATTCATTCCTCTTCTCTCCACTCTTCTTTTCCTCCCTCCTGCCTCCTCTCTGTCTTCTCTGGCTGTCTCTTGTCTCTCTCTATGTGTATGTGTCTCTGGAAATCATGGGATAATGGATTTAAAGCTGGAAGGAACTGAGTCTAATCCTCATTCCACAGGTAAGGAAACAGAAGCAGAGATTGATTAAATGACTTGTCCAGGGTCCCACAGCTAAATATCTATGTCAGGATTTGAACTCAGAGCATTCTATTTGAAGCATTGCACTTTATTTACTGTATCGCTTACCTAACTAACCATATATTTTGCACCAAAATGGGATTTTTGCTTCTTTAGATTTATTTCCTGTCACTTTTCTCCAGTAAGATTTTTTCCTTTGAAACATGAGGTTTTTTTGGCAAAGATAATGGAATGGTTTGCCATTTCTTTCACCAGTAGATTAAGGCAAACAAAGGTTAAGTGCCCAAGCTTATACAGCTAGTACATTTGAGACTGGTTTAGAGCTCAGGTCTTCTGCACTCCAGGTCCAGTGTTCTATCCACTGAGCAATCTAGCTGCCCTACCATATAGATGCTGCTAAATAATTGCTTGCTGATATATTGATTGTTTGATGTGGGCAGAATTACTCAGCTTGATTTTCTGAAGCTCTGGTGAAGGAACATAAGCTTTAATTTTTCTTTCACAATCAGATTTCTAGCTGAATTCATCCAGTTTTGATCAGCCCCAGAACATTCCTGAGAGAGATGTTCTTGAGGGGGAGGGCACTCAGAAGAGGAAAGCACCTTTACATGCTTACACACCTCGAGGGACGATTCGGATGGGTAGCCTGAATTGTGGGATCTGTTGTCAACAGGTAAGTATGGCTGAGAGGATTACTGCAAACTGTTTTGCTTGGGGCCAACTCTAAAAAACCACTCATGGATCACAGATGGGAATGGAATATCACAGCATGAGTTACATTTCAGAGTTTCTGTTCAGGAAGGAACCTCCTATCTCCTACCTGATCTAGTTTAGACTTGCATAGATCTACCTCTTCTAGCCTTGAGGTTATGAAGAACCTATACCAAATACACCATTATTGCCATTTAACCAAAAGAGTCCAGAATGCTTCACCAAATGATGAAGGGCAGCAATGGTGCTTGGTCCCACTGAGTCTCTCCATGACTTTGAGTAAGTGGAAGTTGGAACAGTGTATCCTCTATAGATCTGGATGCCTGAGCCACATCCGGATTAACCCCAAGCTCAGGATGCTCAGGCACACCTGAATTTGTAGCTTTTTATTCTTCTTTGAGAAAGGACCCAGGCATCTTTCAACTTGGCAATACCAGGTTGGAGTAATAATAGCTAATATTTATATAGTGCAATAAGGCTCATGAAATGCCTTTCATTTATTGTCTTGGCTAATAAATGATTAACAATAAGGTAGGTGTCATTATCATCCTTATTTTGTAAATGAAGAAACTGGAGATGAGAAAGAATAACTTGCTCAGGGCCAGATAGCTAGTATCTGAGGTAAGATTTGAATTCGGGTATTTCTGAAGTCGGGTTACAATTCAATTCCAGCTAGGTGAAAAAAATCAACCAAATTAAAATGGTAGAACAGGATCAAGGAGACTGGAGATGTGCTAGTGGTGATAGAAGGCTAGGAATTAGGAATATTCAGGGATACCCAAGGACACTGAAAGAAATAAGGTTATTGCCAAATGTATAGCATATATTGCTTTACATATATATTATCTTATATATGAGATTTATATGTGGTACTGTTGATATAATGCTGGTCCTTGAGTCAAGAAGATGAGTCTTCCTAAATTCTAATCTGGCCTTAGACATTTGATAGCCATATGATCCTGGGCAAGTCACTTATCCTTGTTTGCCTCAGTTTCCTCAACTGTAAAAAGAACTAAAGAAGAAAATGGAAAATTACTCCAGTATCTTTGCCAAGAAAATCCCAAATGGGATCATGAAGAGTCAGATACAATTGAAGCAACTCAATAACAAAAACCTTATACATGATATATATATATATATATATATATATATATATATATATATATATATCACTATATTTGTGCATGGGTGTGTGGATGTATTTACACACTATATAAGGTACCTTCAAAGAATGGATTCAGGTATTTTCTTCCCATTTTGTAAAAGAGGAAATTAAAGGTTAGAGAAGTTTATGTGATTTTTATCTGTTCACACAGGTAATAATATAAGAGTTTCAAGATACCTTCAAAGATCTCAGCAGCTTGAGCACTTAGAGACCTAAAGGACTCCCTTTAAGCTCTTTACAGGCTAAGGATGGACCATATCACTCTTAAACCTTACAAAAGCATTTCAGTCTTAAATTACTAAGTGATGAACCCATCCTACCTACCCATGCAGACATGCACACACACACACACACACACACACACACACAAAGAAGTTTACAATATTTGAGATGTATGTCTCAGTCCTTCTTCTGTTCATTTTTTAAAAAATCCTTACCTTCCATTTTAGAATTAAAATGAAGGATTGAAGACGAAATGAAAGGACTAGGCATTGAGAGTTAAGTGACTTGTCTGGGATCACATAGCTAGGAAGTGTCTCAGGCCACACTTGAACCCAGGACCTCCTGTCTCTAGGTCTGGCTCTCAAGTCACTTAGCTACCTAACTGTCCCTCTTCCTCTCTTTATTTTTTATTTTCTTTATTTTAAATTAAATTTTATTTTACTTTATACTATATATAACAACAGTTTTCAAAGAATATTAAGTTTCAAATTCTCTCTCTCCTTCCCTTTCCCCCTCCCACACCAAACCATGTTGAGATGGGTTGAGATGTTAAGCAATCTTATATAGATTTTATGTGTGCAATCATGCAAAACGTTTTTCCATATTAATCCTTTTGTGAAAGGAAACAACTTTATAAAAATTAAGAAAGTGAAACAAGTTTCTTTGATCTGGATTTAGACTACATCAATTTTTTTCCCTAGAAACAGATGGCATTTTTTATCCTGAGTCCTTTGAGTTAGTTTTGGATTATTGTAATCCTGAGAATACTTATTATTCACAGTTTTTCATTGTACAGAAGTCCTGTCACTGTTTTAAATGTTCCTTAGGTTCTCCTTATTTCACTCTACATCAGTTCATGTAAAACTTTCCATTTTTTTTTTCTGAGTTCCTTTACCCTCTTGAATATTATAGTCCAGGCCTTCTGATTCTTTAATAAAGAAGCTGCTAAATTTTATGTAATCTGACTGGGGTTCTATGATATTTGAATTTCTTCTTTTTGGCTACTTGCAATATTTTCTCCTTCACCTGAGAGTTCTTGAATTTGTCTATAATATTCCTGGAAGTTATCCTTTTGCAGTTTCTTTCAGGAGGTGACTGGTGAATTCTTTCAATGTCTATTTTGCCCTCTGGTTCTAGAATGTCAAGGCAGTTTTCCTTGATAATTTCTTGAAAGATAATATATAAGCTCTTTTAAAAATCATGGCTTTCAGGTAGTCCAATAATTCTTAGATTACTTCTCCTGGATTTGTTTTCCAGATCAGCTGTTTTTCCAATGGGATAGTTCACATTTTCCTTCTAATTTTCCATTCTTTTGACTTTGATTGTTTCTTAATTTCTCCTGGAATGATTAGCTTCCACCTGGCCAATTCTAAGTATTAAAGTATGATTTTCTCAAGTGAACTTTTGGACTACCTTTTCCATTTGGCCAATTCTTTGTAAAAGATTCTTTTCCTCAATGAATTTTTGTACCTCTTTTCCTAGGGCCAATTCTGCTTTTCAAGAAGTTTTTCTCTTCAGTGTATTTTTATATATCTTTTCCCATTGGCCAGTTCTAGTTTTTAAGGTTTTCTCCTCTTCATTGGACTTTTGTGCCTCTTTTCCTATTCTGTTTTTTTAACATTTTAATTTCTTCAGTATTTTGTGCTTCCTTTACTAAGCTGTTGAATCTTTCTGCATGATTTCCCTATATTATTCTCATTTATTTTCCCAATTTTTCTTCTACTTCTCTTATTTGATTTTTAAAATTCTGTTTGAGCTCCTCCATTAATTCTTTTTTGGGCTACAGAGCAATTCCCATTCTTCTTGAAGGCTTTGGGTATAGTAGTATTGGTTTTGTTGTCTTCTGATTTTGTATTTTGTTCTTCTCTGTCACCAAAATAACTTTCTGTGTTGAGTTTATTTCTCTGTTGTTTGCTCATTTTCAATTTTTTTCTTTTATTTTAATTTAAAGAAACTGTTAAAGTTGGGTTCTGTTCAAAGATTCAGGTTGTTTGTATTATTGTCTTCAGAGCTAGATATGGGGATCTATCTGCTTTCAGTTCTTCTAAGTTGGTATGATGTAATGAGAGGTGTGTGTAATACTCTCTAGCCTTGGGTTCTGGTCTGTGAGTGACCACCAAGCACTCTTTTCTCACTTGGAACTGTGACAAGGGTCCTCTGTTCCCCTATGGCCTCAAGTGCTGGTGTTTGCTAGAGCTTCTTCTAACCCTGAGACCTTGCCCTAGGACTGCTGCCAGAATGTGTGTATGAGCAGTACAGCCAGAGTCTTGTACCAAGAGCCAGCAAAGATCCTTGTAATCTCTTTATGAACAACTGTCCAACCCATTTCCCCCCTACTATGACTGAGAATTCCAATAGCCTTTTCTGCTTCATCAATTGTGCCCAAGGCCCATTGCTGTTGTGGGGTCCTTCCCTGGCAGACTGTACTCTACCTCCACCCAAGGGTACTAGATTTCTTATGCCAGTCTTCTAGGTTGTTTCTTGTTGGAAAATTATTTCACCTTGTCTTTTTGTGGGTTATGCTACTCCAGAATTTGTTTTAAGGCATTAGATCAGGTTTTTTTTTAAAGGATACTTTGATATAGATAAGATGAAGATCTGTATCTTCTCGGTCATCTTGACTATTCTTGAAATCCTGGAGGTGACAGAATCCTAGGACTTCAAAGTCAGAAGGAACATCAGCAACCACATAATCCAACCAAAAAAAAGCAATCACCACTATAACATGTTTACTATTTGGTCATATAGTCTCAGTTTGAAGACCTCCAAGGTGGTAGAACCTACCATCTCCAAAGGCCATGTATTCCACTTTAGGATAGTGCTAATCTCTAGGAAGGTTTTCCTAACATAAGGTCTAAATTCAACTCTTTATAACTTTTACCCATTGTTTCTTATTCTTTCTTCTGGGTCCAAATAGAACAAGACTAATCCCTCTTCTACATGACAGTTCTTCAAATGTTTGGTGACAGCTGTCATGTCCCCACTGAGTCTTACCTGTAGATATCCCCAATTCCATTAAGCAGTTTTTATATAGCAGAAACTTGATGTCTTTCACCATTTTCCCATCTTCACTTTGGAAACTCTTTACCTTATTAATGTCTTTAAAATATGGAGCTCAGAACCGAACACAACCTTCCAGAAGCAGTAAGACCATCTTTTCCCTGGAATTTTTGCCTCTCTTAATAAAGTTAAATAACACTTTTATTGTTATTGTTGCTGTCATATCATACATCTTGAACTTGCAGGCTATTAAATACCTCATATTTTTTAATTAAAAACAACTGGCATCTAACCATGTTTCCCTACCCATACTTTTGAAATCTATCTTTCTGAAACCAAGTATAAGCTCAAGGGGGAGAAATTTAGCCTTATTAAATTCTATTTTATTAGCTTTAGCTTAATATCGAGCCAATTAAGATTTTTTGGATACTTACTCTATCATGCTTTGTATTAGCTAACCCTTCCAATTTTGGGTCCTTCTACAACTTAGATAAGCTAGCCAGTTATGCCTTTAACCAAGTCATAAAAAAAAACAGCACAGGGTCAAGCACAGACTCATGAGACAATCCACTGGACCATCTCTCAAGGTGATGTTGAATCATTAACAACTACTTTTTAAATCTAGCTATTCAAGCATTTCTGAATCCCTATGATTTTATTGTTCTTTGATACCTATCTCTCCATTTTTCCACAAGAATAACAAGATATTTTATCAAATGCTTTGCATTTTTATCCATGTAAATGATACCTAAAGTATTTCTCTAATTTAATAAAATTTTAATGTTATCAAAATAGGAAATGGGGTTTTTCTAGAGTGATTTGTTTGTGACAAAGCCATCCTTGTTCTTTGTGATCATTGCTTTTCTGGATAATACCATCTTTTTATTTGTATATTATGAAATTTTCACTGTCACCTAGCCTCAAAGGCCTAACATAAAATGATACTAATATTTATGTGTTATGTTATATGTATCATCTCATTTTATCCTCACAGCAATAATAAAGGCTGGTACTTTGATTATTATTTCCTCATCATTTTACATTTGAGGAAACTGATCCTCAGAGAGGCTTGTATGTCTTGCCCTTGGTTATACAACTCTTAAGTATAGGAAGGGAAAATTTAAATATTAATGTTTAACTCCAAGTCTAGTATTCTATGTACTAAACCATATAGCCTACAAAAGTTTTATTCAGGTTTAGGTCACTACTAAAATATATCTATACCCAAAACCTATAAAATTCTGACAATGAATTTTGGCTTAGTTCTGTACTATAGATCCTTTGACTTCCTCATACCTCAGGTCTCCTAGACTTCAGTTGCTCCTGAAGTGAAGCTTTCTCACCTTCCTTATGGGATAATTCATGGACTTCTTCTATGGTTTTTCTGATTTCTAAGCATTCATCTTCAGAGCAAACCCCCATGCCATGTGCATGGGAACAGTTGACATAAATAAAGAAATAGACATATGGTACTAGATGAACACCACTAGAGGGGCTAGAGAATACTCTGTCCTATTAGAAAGCTGGGCACTAACGCTGAAGCTTGAAGAGTTTAAGAGATTACTTAAATTATGGATGCAGAAAGGGACCATTCTAGAGCAAGGGGAGGAAAATGAGGCTGCAATATTGCTGGAGTAAGCCACTTGAATCTCAATGTGGTTCACTTTAAAAAAAAAGAGATTTGGTTTTCCCATGTGGTATTCTGATCGTGCTATTATTAGCTTATGCCCAAGGACATATTGGTTTCTTCACTGGTTACAATAATAGGGCAAGAATTCTTACCTCTTTTTGTGCCATACACCCCTTTGTCAGGTAAAGCCTAGGACCCTTCAAAGGAAAGTCTTTGAAATCACAAAATAAAATATGTAGAATCTCAATGGAAATTAAATATGTTGAAATAAAATTATCAAACTTTTAAAAATAAGTAAGTTTCTAGACTCCAGATTAAGAATGCCTATTATAAGATATTTGATAATATTCTCATTATTTGACCCCTAAGTGAAGTGGGCTTTATGAAAAAGTGGAGAATTACAGAATTACAGAATCTCAGAGATTAAAGGGATCTCAGATACCAGGGAGAAGGGAGACAATCTGGATCTTATAACTTCAGAAAACATATGTGGAAATTTGTTATAACATTTAATCGGGAAAATAAAATATCTTTTAAAATGTAATTGGAAAATGTTCAACAAAATAAGGAAAAATACTATAATTTTTTAAAAATCACCAGCAACATCATCCTAAATTTGTCTCCTTGCAACTTCAATCAAATATTCCTAATTCTGTTCTCTAAGGCCAAGGAGAACAAGTCTAATCTTGTGTCCACAGGAGAACCCTTTAAATACTTGAGGAGAATTTCATATCCTTCTTGAGACTTTCCTTTACTGGCTAAATATTCTCAGTTCCTTCTCTATAGTTTCTTTTGGCATGAACTCAAGGTTCTTTACTGTCTAATCATCCATTGTCCACATTTCCCAGTTTTGAAGGCTCTCTCTGTTTATCAATATCCTTCCTATAGTACTGTGCCCAAACCAGATCAAGATAACTCCAGTGCAGAATATAGAGAAAATATTACTTCTTTATTTTTTTAAAGCTATGCCTCGGGGGCAGGTGGGTAGCTCAGTGGATTGAGAACCAGTCCTAGAGATGGGAGGTCCTGGGTTCAAATCTGGCCTCAGACACTTCCCAGCTGTGTGACCCTAGGCAAGTCACTTAACCCCCATTGCCTAGCCCTTACCACTCTTCTGCCTTGGAGCCCCAATACACAGTATTGACTCCAAGATGGGAGGTAAGGGTTTTAAAAAAAGCTATTCCTCTCTTAGTGTAGTCAAGGTTAGAATTAATTTTGTTTGCTATATTTTAAAATTCTTTTGGCTGCCATATGATATTATTGAATCATATTGAACTTTCAGTCCACTAACACTCTCAGATCTTTTTTCCCCCAAACTGCCATCTAATTATAATTCTCCCACCTTGTACTTGTGCAGTTGAATTTCCTGAACCCAAGCTCTCTTCATCTGAGCTTGAGTCAGTCTAGCCTTCTTTTTTGATTTTTGAACAAAATAAGAAAATCTTAAGCTGTTCAATAGTTAACAAAAAGACACTTAACTGCAGCAGAAGAATATTCCGTAAGGATAGGCACTGAGGACACTTCAAGCTGTTTTAGTGGAGTGAAGTTTTCCTGAATTATCCATTGTGTCTGAGTGTCCCTGAAAGTCCTCAGGGTTACTTTGTACTCAAGCAATGAGGAGGAAGAGAGAAGCATCCTTAGACTGAGCCTCTAGTTCCCTGAGCCAACCAAAACTTTTAAGCAAAAACTAGTTTGACTTAAATGGGGGGAAAGGGCTAAGATATTGCTTTTATCCCACAAGTATGTTTATCCCTATTACATTTCAAGAAGCCTGGGTTCAAATCCTGATTCTTTCACTTACTGTCCATATAATGCTAGGCAAATAGCTTGACCTCTCTGGACCTCAGTTTTCTCACGTGTGAAATGAGGTGAGTGGACTACAAGAAATTTAAAATAGCTCAAAATCAGTGGTTCTTTAATCTTGTCTACAACCTTCCAGTGGCTCCTGACACCTGTGGCTCAAATATGGGGTGCTTCAAAAAGTTTTGGTACAGTTTTAGTTTCAATACATTTAAATGTTTTCTAGGAACAAGAAACACATTAAGGCAATATTGATCTCTAACACAATAACTTAAGTGTGAATTTTTGTTGTGCTTCAGTGACATCCAACTCTGTGTGACTCCATTTAGGGTTTTCTTGTCAAAGATACTAGAGTGGTTTGCCATTTCCTTCTCTAGTTTATTTTACAGATGAGGAAACTAAGGCAAATTGGGTTAAGTAAGTTGCCCAGGGCCACAAAGCTATTAAGTGTTTATGGCCACATCTGAACTCAGGAAGATGTCTAGCCCATCTCTCTATCCCTGTGCCACTAGCAGCCCTAAGATTATTAATTCAAAAAAACATAGGATTGATCAATATCAGTTGGGAAAGTCTGGAGAAAAGAGTTCATGATGAAATGGAAAAAGTCCTAAACTTTAAGTCAAGAGTGC
Source organism: Monodelphis domestica (assembly GCF_027887165.1). Lineage (NCBI taxonomy): Eukaryota > Metazoa > Chordata > Mammalia > Didelphimorphia > Didelphidae > Monodelphis > Monodelphis domestica. The sequence goes on from NC_077229.1 coordinate 145,898,212, forward strand.
AAATCCCAGCTTAGACATTAGATCTATGACTTCAGAAAAGTCTTTTAGCCCAGTGGTATCAAATTCAAACAGAAATGGGGGCCACAAAAACACACCTGTAGATCCCCACAGGCTGCATATTAATATAGAAAATCTCATCTATCTATATATATGTATGTATCACATTTCTACTATTTTTATTTATAATATTAAATTTTAATCTGGTCCCCCATAGCACTCTGGGGTTGTGGACTGCATGCCACCTGAGAGCCAGGTTTGACACCTGTTTTAACCTCTCTGAGTCTCCCCATACTCATTTGAAATGGGGAAAATAATTGCACTATTTCCCTTACAGAGCTGTTGTGAAGAATTCAGTTTGTCATTCTTAAATGCAAGTTATCATGATGGAATCTTAGAGTGGGGGGGTGGACTTAGGTAATTCAGAGGCAGCATAAAAAGGGTCATTAGAAGGCAACATAAAAACATGGAGTTTTTACTCAAGAAATTATTCTTAGCCCTCTAACTCATACCCAAAAGGCATGGATCAGGTGAGGCTCTTGAAGGAGTATAGGATGCTAATACAAGCATATATTTTCAATTTTACCTGAGGGATGCACCCCCTCCTCAACTAAACTACCTTTTTTTTTGTCAGAGGAAGAGGAAACTAAGGCAAATTGGGTTAAATTAGTTGCCCAGGGCCACAAAACTATTAAATAGCCCATACTCTGTTTTTCCATCTTTTAAACCCTTACCCCTGAGGTAGGGTGATAGGAGATGATAAACAGTTACCATTTCCTGCCTATTGCAAATGGAAAGTGTGATTTACATCCCTGGTTGTAATTGGTGGGGGTCCTGGGTTATCTGCATTGGCAGTATTCCCATTCACTGGATACTTTGTTGGATGAGGCTCATTTAGAGTTTACACATCTCCCACATTCCCAATTAATGGGCAGTCAATAGAGCACCAGACTGGAAGTCATAAAGACATGGGTTCAAATCCTATCTCAAAAACTAGCTATATGATCTTAAGCAAATCATGCATTAGATTCTCTCTCTCTTTATATATATATATCAAGGGGGTTGTACTCAGTGTCATCAGAAGCTCTTTCCAACTCTACGTATAAGATCCAATGATATTTAAAGACCTTAGGACTTGGGACAGCTAAGTAGCTCAGTAGATAGAGAACTGTGTCTGGAGAAGGGAAGTCCAGGTTTCAAGTCTGGCCTCAGTAAGTCAGTTCATGCCCATTGCCTAGCCCTTAGTGCTCTTCTGACTTTAAACCAATATCTAGTATTGATTCTAGGATGAAAGATATGGGTTTAAAAAAGACAACAGGACTCGAATTATAGGTAGCCCACCACATCCTAAAGCATAGTATTTTTACTCTTAAATAGCTTTAATTGGTAGGAATTTTTTTCTTATATTGTACCAAAATCTGACTCCCTCACCAATTCCACCATTTAATTCTATTTCAGTACTCTAGGGCCAAGTAAAACAAGTCTAGCCCTTCTTCCACATAACAATCTACTAAATCCTTAAAGACAGTTCAGGCAAACTTTAAGACTTTTTTTTTTTTTTGCCTCTTGGCTAATCAGTCCCTCTTACCTTCTTTACCTTGTAAAACAATGAGTAGAGCTAATGTAGTAGAAAGTGGGGCAACGAGGTGGCACAGTGGATACAGCGCTCTAGAGTCAGGAAGACTTGTCACGAGTTAAAATCTGACCTTAGATACTAGCTTTGTGAGCCTGGGGCAGGTCACTTAACCTAGTTTGCCTCAGTGTCCTTATCTGTAAAATAATTTGGAGAAAAATGGTAAACGATTCTAAGATCTTTGCCAAGAAAATTCCAAATGGGGTCACAAAGAATTGGATATAACTGAAATGACACAACAACAACAAAGTAGGAAGTAATGACCTAATTTTATGGAACCCCCAAATTTACCTTTCTCCCTTGGTAACTTGTCTTTAGGGAACTTTCAGACTGACTCTTGTCTTAGACTGAACAATAAACCTTACAGCACCCAATGGTCTCAGTCTAGATAGAATTAGTAGTTATAATCAAATCTTAAGTACCCTTTTGTCTTAGAAATTTTTCCCACTGTATCTAAGCTTCTCCCAGGTAGTCCAGAACCCTGGCTGGAATCCTTCCCTAGTCTCCATAAAGTCAATCAATTGTCCTTCCTTTTCTTTATTCCCTAAAATGTATATAAGACTCCAAGTTGTTCAGTTCCTTGGAAAACCCTCTTTTGAGGTACATTTTCTGAGAGACAGAGTTCCCAGGGCCCAGAGCTTGTCTCTATGTGGTGGCCAGTAGAGCATTGTCTTTCTTGTTCTGACTAAAGACTTGTTCTTTCTAACTATTTTGGTGGTTCTGTGTTTTTCAAGACTGACAAAAGAATTCTACATTTGGGTTAAGAGAAACTACATCTGAATCTCAGCTCTTAAATCTTGGATATCTAAGTCATTCTGTTGCCTTACTCCTTCTGGACCTTAGTTTTTCCTCTCCTATCAAATGACTGAGCTAAACTCTATGGTCTATTCTTGCTACAGATGCAAAGAAGTAGGATGATGAAAAATAGCAGTGGCAATCATTTTAGAGTCCTCCTGACCAGTTATATTAAATAACAGGTATGGGAGTGTTATGATAGTCTTACAATTAAACTAGATGGGGTGATTTGTGGGGAATGAATGGGAGTGGGAGAAGCATATGCAAAATCTGTCTCTAGTTCAAGAATGCCTTCTTAGAAAAACTCTATCCTCCATCTCAGGCTTTGGACCTAAGCCCTTTTAAAGAGATAGACCACAGGGGAGATGATAGCTTGGAGAAACTGCTAGAGCCTTTCCTCCTAGAAGGACTATTCTTACATTGAGGTCTATGAACTTGTTTTTATTTAATATTTTGCTAACTGTATGTTAATATATTTGATTTCTTCTGTATTCTTTTGTATTTTATGTATTTAAAAACATTATTCCAAAGGTTCTGTCCACAAGGTTCCATGACACAAAAAGTTAAGAACCATCCCTCCCCAAAGAAGAGAACTAACTTTGTACTTGAGCCTTCTAGCCTAGGAATGAGAGGAAGGATTCCTTGCCTAACCCCTTCACCAACCTGTCCCAGAACTCAGTTATAGGTTCCTCCCTGAAATAGTTCTGGTATGCAGTCAAAAGAGAGATACACTAATTTATTACAATTATATTAATGGACCCTGGAGGCACAGCTGGGAGGGAGAGTTTATATGACGATGATGCCTGAGGTAGAAAATGGAAGGAGAAGAATTCTACAATACTCAGCCAGCTATAAAATGTTTTGGCTAAATAAACTATCCCCCTTTCCTGAAAAGAGCTCCTTTCCTCCATCCTTCCTCCCCTTTCCTTCTTCCTTTCCTTACTCTGTGCTCACTGACAACTTAAAAGCTGCTGCCTGAGAGGTCTATTGGTTGTGGCAGATGTAAAAGATAGTAAATGTAGGATGATTTTTCTTGTTATTCTGCATATGAGTAAACCTAGTACTTTTAGGCCAGCATAATAATTGTTGCCATTTACATAGAATTTAAGTATATGTCTAAGTTTATTTACATGTGTACAAATATAAATATATATACATAAACTCAGACATGTTGTTACAAAGCACTTTACAACACATTATCTCTAGACACTTTTTTATGAAGTAGGCAGTGCAAGTCTTATAACGCCCATGTTTTATATGATGAAAATGAACCAGGGGAGGGGTTAAAGTGAGTTATCTAAACACAGCTCTAAGTAGCAGAGTCAAATAAGCCCCTGATTCCCAGTTCAATGGGTTTTTCTCCCCACTATACCATACTGTCTTGTTTGTTTTCAAAGACCTTGTATGCTAAGGAAATGGCTTTAAAATAGTAATGCAACATGATGCTGTAAATTATTTGGCAATAGACTGTCATGCTGTGCCACCATAATTCTTCAATATTTAATTAAAAACCCCAACAACTTAAAATTCAAGACATGTCAAAGAAATTAATTGGGTATAGAGACCAGCTGTTGGAGAGCTTTGGATGTCAACTACAGAAGCTAATCCTGCTTGCTTGGTTCAGATTGTGGGAATGGCTTTAAAAGAGCTCATCCAATTGCTATAATAGATACCTATGGTCACAGCATAAAAGGCAGATATTAGTGTCTATTCTGTCATGTTCTTCCTGTTTGGTTTCCAAGATGGGTCTCTTCACAAGAGTGAGATGAAAAGAAAAATAGATGTGTGTCAAAGGAGATGGGCTTTTGTTATATAATGGAAGAGTGTCATCCTCTTCAGGGTGAAGGAGAGGCTGAATTTTGTGGGAAAAAGTGAAGTCAGGAAGAAAAGAAGTGGTAGAGAAGGAGGAAGAAAGGAACGAATGAGGGAGAGAAGGAAGGAATGAAGGAAGGAAAGATTGAGGGAATGAGAAAGGAAGGGAGGAAGAAACAAAAAAGGAAGAAAGGAAAGAGGGAAAGTGGAATGGAGGAGTGGAGGAAAGAAAAATAAGAGGAAGAAGAAGTAAAGGAAGGAAGAGAGGAAGAATGTGAGAAAGGAAAGGTGGGAAGGAGGGAGGAAAGAAAGGAAGGGGGAAGGGCAGAGAGAGAAGGGACAGATAGGATAAGGGAGAATAAAAGGGAGAGAGGAAAAGGAAAAGAGAGAAGGAAGGAAGCCTGGTAAAGGAGAATGAAGAGGAAAAGAGAAAGGGCAGGAGAAGAAGAAATAGAAAGAAATAAAGAAGGAAAGGAGAGATGGAGGGAAAAGAGAGGAGGAAGGAAAAGAGCAAGGAGAGGAATATTCATAGGTAGGAGGGGAGGAAGAGAGAGAGAGAGAGAGAGAGAGAGAGAGAGAGAGAGAGAGAGAGAGAGAGAGAGAGAGAGAGAGAGGGAGAGAGAGAGAGAGAGAGAGGAAGGAAGAGGGCATGGGGGAGGTAGAGACACATAGAAAAGAGAAATATAGGTTTTTTTAGTCTCTTACAGCATACTCAGTGTCATTTCTGGGCACAGGGACAAATCAGCTGACAAGTGATTAATGTCAGGGAAAGCCACCCAAATCCAAAGACATACATAATTCTGCCTCTGCCTGCCTCTGCCAGATACAGTCACACTGATGAGACATGTAATGCCAGAATGGTCAAGTGTGGTCATGGCGCCAGGGGAGTTCAAGGCTTTTCTCTACAACTAGTTTCACAGCTTTGCATCTTCCAGAATAAGTATGGGAAGGGGAAAGCTGGGAGCTATTTATATTCTCAGGTCATATCTCTAAGGTGTTCAGATGATAATTTATCCATGGTTTTACTCAGCTATTGTTTCAGTAATATGCCAGGTAAAAGGCCAACAGAGAAGGGATTAGACTACTCCTGTTACCACCCTAGTAGAGGACTAAATAAGAAACTAGAGTCAGGAAATTATAGTTTAAAAGCATTCTTGAGAAAGAAAAATATTGACTTTGCTAAAAGGAGTTAACAGTCAGATGACACTTGTCAAACACTAAGGGAATATTGGTTTTCACAATGCTACCCCTAAGATAAATGGGGCCAAAATAACTCAAAACTGAATTATTAGAGAGAGTAAATTATAGGGATTTAAAAAAAAAAGTAAATTAGGACTATTGTGCTCAAAGGAATAATAAACTGGAAGAATTCCATGGGGACCGGAATGACCTCCAGGAATTGATGCAGAGTGAGAGGAGAAGAACCAGTAGAACATTGTACACAGAGACAGATACACTGTGGTTCAATCAAGTGTAATGGACTTCTCCATTAGTGGCAATGCAGTGATCCTGAACAACCCCAAGGGATCTATGAAAGGGAACACTATCCACATTCAGAGGAAAAACTGTGGGAGTACAAACACAGAAGAAAACAATTGCTTGATTACATGGGTCGAGGGGATATGGCTGGGGATATAGACTCTAAATAAACATCTTAATGCAAACACCAACAACATGGAAATGGGTTCTGATCAAGGATACAAGTAAAACCCAGTGGAATTGCACATCAGCTATAGGAAGGGGGTGGGGGGGAAGGAGAGGGAGGGAAAGGATGATTCTTGTAACCAAGGAATAAGGTTCTAAATTGACTAAATAAATTTTTGACTAAATAAATAATTGACTAAAATTTTCCCCAAAAAAGGTAAATTAGGATATTTAGAACTAAACCATACAATATGAACTAGCACTGTCAGGACATGTAGGTGCAGTAAGTAATCAATTAACAGGTATTTATTAATTGATTATTATGTTCACTCAACCCCATTCCACTTAAAGTCAGTTATGAGGTACATAATCAACCAATCTCATAGGTCTTAAAATTAAGTATGAAAAAAGTTCTTTGATTATAATGATATTGAACAATATTTGTGTATAAATACGGCAAATAAACTTGGTTCTTCCCAAGACTCTTCCATAAATTATTAAATGAGTCAAGAAATTATTCTTTCCAGAAACTGGAGCATTGTACCTGAACTACTGAGAAGAAACTGGGATTGGGATTGGTTTGGGTTGGGGAGTGGCAGATAGAAGGAGGAAAAGGCATTAACTTCTGCCATGACCAGGTTTGCTTCCTCTTTTGACGAGAGGAGTTTTTGACATCCTCCTCTAGAGGAGGATGTCAAAAACTCCAAAGGATTTTGAGCTTCCCATTACTCCACAAATATCTTAGCCATGCCCTCTAGATCCACCGACAGTTATATCTACATTGGGACCCCAGGACGAAATGAACATACATTCACAACTCAACAAAGAAGCTCAATAAATATATTATACCTAAGGGGAACTTCTTCCTGCAACCAATAGTTGTTATGTATTTGTCACATGTTCTCTAAGCTCAAACTTTGTTTCCCTTAAAATGGAATTGTGGGACAGTGTATCACAAACTTATCTTAAGGAGAAAGAGAGAGTGGGAATGTTTTATATCAACTATATTTACTGTATCTCATTGGTCAATATCCCTTTCAAAAAACTACTTATTCTCAACTGATAATCTTGGGAGGAAGCACATTGGTGGAGGCACAAATTGATTGTATTAGAGACTCACATATAATCATCCAGGGAGCTAGAGAACTCATCAGTGGGAGTGAAAATTGAGATAAGTATCCTTAGAATTTACAAGAGCTACATTTATTTCCAATTAATTTTTGGTTTACCTCTCCATGTACCCTTACTAATTATTATTTTTATTGCATTGTGATCTGAAAATGTTGCATTTATTATTTCTGCTCTTTTGCACTTGTTTACCATGTTTCTATGCCCTAGTACATGGTCAATCTTTGTGAATGTACCATGTGCTGCTGAAAAGAAGGTGTATTCCTTTTTGTCTATTTATTTTTCTCCACATATCTAATAACTAATTTTTCTAAGATTTCATTCACATCTCTTACCTCTTTCTTTTTTATTTTTTTGGTTTGATTTATTTAGATCTGATAAAGGAAGATTCTGGTCTCCCACTAGTATAGTTTTACTATCTATTTTGTCCTTGAGGTCTACTAGTTTCTCCTTTAGAAATTTTAATGCTAAACCATTTGGTGCATACATGTTGAGTACTGATGATACATGAACTACATTTAAAAGACAAAAAGTCCTTGACCTCAAAGAGCTTATAACCTGCAGAAAATCATTTTCTTTTTCTCTAAATTATATTAAGAAAACCTAACTCATCTTATTGGGTGGCCCTGATCATTCATTAATTGGATCTACCCAAAATCCACAGTTTATTTAAACTCCTGATTTTCCTATTCATTGCCAAATAACCAAGCCAACTGATTCCCTTGCCTTTCACTACCAAATTGAGACGTTATTTGAACAACAATAATAACAGTAACACTAATACCTAACATTTATTATAGCATTTTAAGGTTTGCAAATCACTTAAAAATATCTCATTGTGTCTTCACAACAACCTTGGGAGGCAGGTGTTATTATTCCCATTTTACAGATAAGGATAGTGAGACAGACAGAAGTCATCACATGCCCTGGGTCACACAGCTAATAAGTATTTGAGTCTGGATTTGAACTCCTGACTCCCGGTCTAGTACTCTATTCTCTATTGTTTTGACTTCATTGAGATAAAGGTCCCATGTAGCATCCTAGAATTAGACAAAATTAGAATGGAGCTCATAGTCACACACAGTTCAGAATGAGAGATTCATCCAAGTTCATACTGGAAATAATTAGTCCAGGTTAGAAATCCAGGTCATTTCACTCTCTTATCTCAGTGTTGTCTTCTCCACTAGGTGCCTCTTCATTTACTTTTTATAAGATTAATCCATGCTTGTGATAGGGAATATTAGCACCCATCATAAACATGATGTGATCCTAAAAGTCCTGGTCTAGGATTCAGGAGATCTGGATTCAATGGCAAGGTCATATGGTATTTGAAGGAGTAACAGATTTAAAATTAGAGCATCTGAGTTCAATTTCTGTCTCTGCTGATTATTCCTCATGTGTCATTTTAATTTTTCTAGACCTTATTCAAAATATCAAGAGTATTAGAATATGCTCCATAATTCCTTCTAGGTCAATGAACCTAGGTATTAGGATATCAGCACAATTTATTGGAGATGGCACTGCACTTGGAGTTAGGAAAAACTGTGTTTCAAGGTTGCTATCAGACACCTAATAGAGGTGGCATGCTAGGAAAGTCAATTAACAAATCTAGTTCCATTTTCTTCATCTATAAAGTTGAGGAGTTAGATTGATGGTGTCCAGCTTCACATTTAGCATCTTTTGAACTTACTTGTGTCTCTCCCAATAGCTATCTGGGTGACCTTGAGTTATTCATTTAACTTGCTCAAGGCTCAGGCAACTCATCTCTTGAATAAGAGGGAGAGCCTAAGATTTGGTCACTAAATGACCTCAACATCCCTTTTAAGCCCAAAGTTCTGCAATGCTATAATTGTCTGCAATAAAAGAAATGGTTTCTCTGTATGTATCATAAAGTGAGGATTTCTGGTTAGGGAACTGTAGCATTGTCAAAAAAAGAGTACCTTTAGTGCTCTTGCTCTCTCTCTCTCTCTCAGATCCCTGGACCTGGATCAATTCCATTGCCCAAGTTTTATGTTAAATAATAAAAGCACTGACATTAAATCTGTTGCCATGAATCAACAACCTATTCAGCGTAAGATATTATGGCACAGCAGGTCCCCCAGAAATGTATGTTGTTGTTTTTTAAAATATGTTTAAAATTGCAAGTGCTGTGTGAGGCTGATTTACAAAATCAGAAGAGCCAAAGTATTTGTATTTTAATGTTTATCCCCAAACTGGCCTGCTGTTTTCAAATTGCCCAGGAAACAAAATGCTGAAAATGGAGAGAAACCAGCATAAACTAGATTGAGAAATACAGTGTTAGTAAAGCAAGCTGTGGGGTTCTGATACCCTAACAGCATCATAAAATGTTCATAATTAAATAACTATTCTTAACAGAAGCATTCCTACTTTCTCCTCCCTAGCCACTTATACAAAAGCATTTAATGCTCATATTTTCATTGCCAGCCAGAGACTCTTTTAATGGGGTTGCTACAGCAGGAAATTAGGGAAAGGAGGGGGGAGGTTCTAATATTGGTACTGGTAGCCTTTGCAAAGCCAAAGAAATGAGTAGGGGAATAAATATATTGAGAAATGAAATTACACTTTAGAAACTTCCCGTGGTTATGTTTATTGGCAGGTGGCCCTCAAATGATGATTTATATAGTGGCATGTCATGCTGTGGAACTGCTACAAGATCCCAAGTGACAAAAAAAATTGGCATCTTAAAAAATAGCTCTCTGTGCAGAAACCATGTGCCAAATGGAACGGCAGTGAATGAGCTCATCGGAAGTTAAAGAAGAAAGCAAATATCTGCTGGGATCTGCTAGAATGGAAGGGTCAGATCATCAAGAATAAAAGAAATGAAAAATAAAAAGAATAAAAGAAATGGAAAGAACATAGGACTGATATTGAAGAGAACTGGCCTCTAATCCTATCTCTCTTCTTAACTAGCTATGTGTTACCACAATCATGAAGGTAGTACAAATGATCTCTGGGTGGCAGGGAGGCAGCAGTTGTTGTTGATGGCCCTTGGCAAGGTCACTGGCCTTGTTGTCCATCTGAGTCCACCTGTATCCAGTTTATAAAAGCCTACCTAGCCCAGGTCTTCTGGTGTTCCTGAACTAGACCTTCTACTGGGTGGACAGTTGGAAAAGCTAAGTTAGACTTCTTTGCTGCAGAACAGTGAAGTGGAGAATGATCTTCTGGTTGTTCCTCCTTGTGTGTCTTTTTTGTCCCCCTCTGTTTTGTGTTTTCCCATAGAGACTCCTAAAACTATATTTTTCTTGTTTTATATTGGTTACATTGAAATCCACAGCTATCTCCCTTACTCTCCTCCCCACATTAGAGAAGGTCCAAGGAGAGACTTATTCAGTGTTCTATACAGCAAACTTTGGAATATCTTAAGACAGTATACACTAAAACATTGGACAATGATGAAGCTTTATCATAAGCTCAGAGACTGCTATGTCTTGACATATTTCTCACCTTTTCTCTATTCTTTCAAGAGTGATTATGCTAGAAATCACAGGGATCTTGTATTCAGAGGTCAAGAGACCCTTAGACTGATCCCTCTTCCTCTCTGGATTTCAAATTGAGGGGTAAATTAGACCATTCCTGTTATCAATTCTAACTCTAAGATTCTGTGGAAAATAATATTAGAGTACATAATATTGACAAGGAAAAGTATGCAAGAAAACTGGTGCTGAAATGGAAAATTTAGTCTACTGAGGCTAGAGGGAAATGTGAAAACATTCTTGTCATTTATCAATTTTACTGATGGGCAAAAACACAAGGGAGAACATATGTTCTAAAAGAAAAGATTATAAAATTATTCTCTTTGAATCCCCTAAAAAAATCCCCTGGAATAGAGAAAAATATGCCTAAAGTACTTCCTTATAAGATTCCTTCATGGAAAATTCCTGCCCTGATCCAGTGTGAGGGCAAAGGACATTAGAGTATGCCTGATAAGATGTCAGATGAATATTGTGGCATGTAGCCCTTCACATAGCTTCAGATCCTTTGAATAAGCTATACCTCTCTGCTTGGAAATGCTCTTCTTCCTCACCTCTGTTCTCCTGGGAGCCCCCATCTCCCTTCAAGTTTCAACTTATGCCACCTACTTCAAGAGGCCTTTCTTGATTCTCTCAGTTGCCAGTGGCCCATTCCATCATGATTTTTTACAAACAAACACTGTAGTTATTTATCTGTAAATTAGTGTCTTCTCTTAAGTAGAATGAAAGTTCCTTTGAGAACAGGGATTATTTCATTTTTTAATTTATATCCCCATTTCCTAGCCCAGTTCCTTAAACACAGTAGGTATTTAATAAATGGTTGTTTATTGATTGTTCAATAAAAGTGGCTTACTCAACTATTGGTTCAAACCACTTTAAAGTTCAGTTTAACCTTGACTGTGGAGTCCTTTTGTCCTTCTCTATATAGTTTAAATGAAATCAAAGATTTGTTAAATACCTTTTAGGTAAAAGGCATTGGATTTAAGATCCCAAAACAAACAAGACCTAGTCCCTGCCCTCAAGAAAGTGGACTTGAGATAACCAAATATTCCCATAAGTAAGTAGATATAAAATATGATGAAAATGTATCAGAAATATAAAGCATTATGTGAATCTGACTGTTTTTGTGTCCTTAAGAAAGAGTGTTGAATATAGGAGGCTAATCAACAGGGGACAAAGGAAAAGAAATAAAAAATGACTCAGAGGCTAAAGAGCTTAGTCACTGGGAGAATACTTGTACCATTAACAGAAATAGGGAAGCTAGTAGGAGGAATAGGATTTGAATAAATGAATGAAAAACACTGATTGCTTTTGCTATTTACAAAGTACATTGCTATAGAGCTAGGAATATATAGAGAAAATTAAGATAGTCCCTGCCCTCAAGAAGCTGACAATTTTAATAGAGAGAAAGAACACATATTGTTTCAGCTATAAACCCACTGGAAAGACCCAGGGATTCCTATAGTACAATGGTAAAGTAGACGATAATGCATTTTCCTTAGTCATTTCCTTTGATAGAACCATAATCAATTCTAATATTGAAACATTTGACATTATCCAAGACTTTGAAATTAAAAACTTCGTTTTGCTGGGTCTTTGGGAGCTGTGCTGCTGAGGCAACAGGGGCTGATGTACCTACAGAAGTGAATACCATTTTATATTTGTACAGGGTTTCTTTCTTGGACTATGGCTGGGGAGGTTTGGTGGGTATTCCTATTCCCAGGGTTGTTTGGCTTATCTGATCATTTGGGCAATTGCCCTGCAATTGGCGATCGGTTTTAGTGATGTCCAGAACAGCAGATCCATTCTCCATAGAGAAAATTCTCCTTGATAATGGCTATGGAGACCAGATGGGAAACAGGACTTGTTGTCTAACAGGTACAATATCCCAAGCTCTTGGACTCAGGGTCTTGATATGTCTCCATTCAGATCTGAAGGGTAGCTGGTGTAGTTGGTGATGGTTCAACTTATCAGGTACATAATTCCTTTTCTCTCACCCTCAGAATGCCTTGCTTTTTCAACGAGGCTGTCTTGCCTACTCTCTGGGTGCCGATTGATCAGAAATTGGTAGAGATGGCTACTTCTCTCAATAATGGTAGCAAGGACCAAGCTGAAATCAGGGGTCATGATCAGGAAGGGGGACTGGGCCATTGTTATTCTCAGTTATTTTGGGCTCAAAGATCTGATCTGTATTCATCAACGTCTAAGTAGGATGGTCAAGGTGGTGACATTGGTTGGATTGTACAGGTATGTTCCAACTCCTCTCTCCTTCAGGATACCTTTTTCCCTGCTAACTGAGTTTTTGGGAGCCCTATAGGATATTTAACAATAATTAAAAGAGAGGAGAAAGAAAAAAAAAGTTCTTTCAGTAAAGTGAGCAGAGTAAAGAGAGACAGAGACTCACACCTGCACTACTTTACCAAAAGCACAAGCTCCGAAAAAAGATCCCCGCAGCATGGGTCTCAGTTAAATTTATCTCCCAAGCATCCTTAGGTAAAATGAGGACATAACTTAAAAGGATGCTGGGAATGTAGCTCAGGTGTGGCAAAATTTCCACCTGCACAGCTCCAAGTTTGCTCCTGTCCCTTGGGAACTTGCCTAAGGGAAGTCCTGGACTGACCATGCTTTAGAATGAACAACAGACCACCATTAAGTATCCCAAATAGGGGATCCATTAAGATCCATTAAATATCCAGAATAGGAATGATGGAAATGCTCAAATCCTCAATCGCCCTTTTTGTCTTAGAAGTTTCCCTCCATTTTATCAGAGATCCATGCCCAAGAAGACTAACACCTGACAGGAGTCATCATTTTGTATTTATTATAGTTTAGACCTTTCCCTGATACCCCAGCCTCTGTGTTATAGCCTCTTTCTCAAGTCTGTTTGCAGCCTGTCAGGGTGTGTTTGCTGTACTTAATTTTCCCAAAAGGCATATAAGTCCCCAAATTCTATTATCCTTTGGAAAAATCATCTTTGTTGGTGAATTTCCCATAGACACTGTCCCCAGAGCCCCAGAGCTTTGGTTCTGTGTGGTATTAAGCACTTGGTTCTGTGTGGCAGCCAGTTATTAAGGACTTGTCTCTTATCCTGATTAAAGATTTGGTTTTTTGACTACCATAGTGGTTCTGTGTTTTTCCAAGTTGACACCCCTTTCAGAAAAAGTTGATACTTCAGTAATAAATATGTTTTTATTTAGGTAACAGTGGGGCATTCATGTAGAGATGTCAAATATGTTATTTAAAATCCAAGTGTGCAACTTTGGAGAAAGGTCAGGCCTTGAAATACAGTTATAGGATAATTGAAATTGGAGAAAAAGATAATATAGCAAAGAGAGGAAAATCAGGAGATAGAAGAAGGAATCTTAATAGAGAGCCTTAGGGGATATTTATACTTAATGGAAGGAAAATAAAGATCTTAGAAAAGAAGAAAGAGACAGAATGATCAGAGGGGCAGAAGAAGAATCAGCAGAATATAAGATATTAGGAAATAAGAGAGGAGAAAGTAACAAGAAGGAAAGAGTATTCAATTGCTTCACATGTTTTGAAATGAAGGTCAAGACAAAAGACACTGTAGTGGTTAGGGGGTCACTAATAAATTTTGAGGAGAATTTTAGGAGTAAGAATGTGAAAGACATATTGCATTTATAATTATTATAAGGTTCTAAATTGTAGTATATGATTGTAATGGAAGATTATTTTGTGCCATAAGAAATGATGAGAGGGATGATTTCAGAAAAATCTGGAAAGACATATATGAACTGATACAAAGTGAAGTGAGCAGAACCAGAAGAACATTATATATAATAACAGCAATATTGAATGGGAAATTGTGAATGAGTTAGCTATTCTTAGCAATACAATAATCCAAGACAGTCCCCAAGGACTCATGATGAAAAATGCTATCCAGAGAAAGAACTAATAGCTTCTAAATGCAGACCAAAATATACTATATTTCACTTTCTTACTTTTTTTTAGATTCTCTTCAACAAATTGATTAATATGGAAATATTTTACATTTTAGCACATGTAAAATCCATATCAGATTGCTTGCCATCTCAGGAAAGGAGAGATGGTGAGAATTTAGCTCTAATTTTTAAAATAAAATGAAGGTTAAAATTGTTCTTATGTATAATTGAGGAAAAATTATTATTAAAATTATTATAGGATTGTCCAAACCAGATTAACTTGGTTTCAGGCCTTTTTAAGTAGGCAGGTTTTATCTAGTCTTTAAAAACAAAGGCCAAGGGGAGATCTTTCTGTTAACATTCTTTTCAATGAGAGAGAGAGAGAGAGAGGGAGAGAGAGAGAGAGAGAGAGAGAGAGAGAGAGAGAGAGAGAGAGAGAGAGAGAGAGAGAGAGAGAGAGAGAGAGGGAGGGAGGGAGAATCTGTCATTACTGTATAGGGATCAAGATCCAAGATTCACTAATTGGTATTTCTTTCCTTAGAGAAAATAAGTCCTTTCCAAAACTCATCTCAGTAAACATTTATTAATTACCAAATATCAGGCACTCAGAATACAAGGGCAAAAAAGGAACAGACCCTTCCCACAAAAAACTTACATTCTACTGGGGAATGTAATATGTACACTAGTAAGTAAATATAAATTAATTTCCGGGGTAGGGGGGAGGAAATGTTCATAACTGGAGTCTGTAGGTGTCCCTCAGGACTTTATCTTCTTTTCCTTCTACAGTATTTCACTTGGTGATCTCTTCAGCTCCCCTGGATTTAATTATCTTATCTATGTAATCTTACTTTTACTTCCCCAATCTCTCTGTGTAACATCCAATCTCATGTGTCCAACTGTCTTTCAGACAACTCAAATAGGATGTCTAGCAAACATCTTAAACTCAGTATTTTCCAAACAGAACTCATCTTTCCCCCTAAACCTTTCTGCCCTCCTACCTTCCCTAGTAGAGGGCAACACCATCTTCCTCCTGGATTCTTCACTATCTTTCCCCCCTCCATATCCAAGCGATTGCCAAAGCCTTTGCTTTCATCTTTGCAACATCTCTGGAATCCTCCCCTTCTCTTCTCTGACACTGCTACCACTTTAGGTCCTTATTACTTCACACCCTGATTATTGCTGTAGCCCACTAATGGTTCTTCCTGCCTCAAGTCTCCAATCCATTCTTTATTCAGCCAAAAAGTGATTTTCCTAAAAAGTAATCATATCAAACACAGCCAGATCTTCTCATATACACACATCCCCATTTGATAAATTCCAATGGCTCATGGATCAGGTACAAAATGCTCTTTAGCATCAAAGCCCTTTTTAACCTAACACCCTCTCACCTTTCCAGTCATCTTATACTTGTTGACAAGTACTCTTCGATCCAGAGATACTGGCCTCCTGACTGTTCCACTAACAAGATATTCCATCTCTCAGCTCTGGACATTTTCTCTGTCTGCCTCTCATTCCTAGAATGCTTTCCCTCCTCCTCCCTGACTACTGGGTTCCCTGGCTTCTTTTATGTCCCAACTAAATTCCCATCTTCTATAGGAAATCTTTCCTAATCCTTATTTATCCTAGCACCTTTCTTCTATGAATTATTTCCCATTTATCCTGTTTGTAACCTGTTTTGTACTCATTTCTTTGCACATTGTCTCCCTCTTAAGATGGTGAGTTCCTTAAGAGTAGGGACTGTCATTTGCCTTTTTTTTTTTTTGCATTCCCAGAACTTGCCCTAGAGAAAGAGCTTAAAAAATGTTTATTGAGATACCTGTAAAACCCAGTTGAATTGCTCTTTGGCTATGGGGGGTGGGGGGGTAGAGAAAGAATATGAATAATGTAACCATGGATACATATTCTAAATTCAATCAATCAATCAAAGAAAGGTTTATTGATTGATTGAGACCAAAGAAAGTAAAACTAAAGTGCTTCTTCATGGTATGGAGGAAACTCTGGACTCTCAAGACTATGCCAGGTGAGAACAACATTTGGTAGGTCCTACCAAGCTGAAGGCTTTAGGTACAGGCTCCATGAAAGATTAGATGTATGACTAATGGGCTAACAAGGTTTTAGGAGATACATTATGAAAAGGCTAGACACTGGAAGTTTTATATATATATATATATATATATATATATATATATATATATATATATATATATATATATACATATACATATATTGCCACAAGAGCTCACAAATTAATCTCCTGAGTGCCCTAGTCCTCAAAAGTTTTCCTCTTTCTAATTTATTACTGTTGACTTAAGCTCTAAACCTAGTTGAAATCCTTCTTACTCTCCATATGCAATCAGTTGCCAAGTCCTATCATTTTTACTTTTGTAATATCTCATATGTGCTCTGTTCTCTCCTCTTTTATGGCCATTATCCTTATTACCTCATGCCTGGTCTGTTTCCATAGACTGGTGGTTGGTCTCCCTATCACAAGTCTCTTCCTATTCCAGTCCATCCTCTACTCAGCTATCAAATTAATCTTCCTGATGCTCAGGTCTTACTATCCACCAACCCCAATTTAATAAACTTCAGTGGCTTCTGATTACGTCTAGGATCCAATAACATATTTTCTGTTTGGCTTTTAAAGCCCTTCATAACTTTATTCCTTTCTGTCTTTTCAGGTTTCTCATTCCTTACTCCTTTTCCCACTTCTGTGATGTAAGTGACACTATCCTCAAAAAAGATACTCCTTTTCTGGACTCTGCATTTTTTTCAGACCATCCCCCATGCCTAGAATGATGCTTCATTTCTGTCCCTAAGTTTCCTCAGTTTTCTTCAAGCTTTAAGTAAGATCTTACCTTCTCCAAGAATCCTTTCCTAGTTCTCTTTAATCTTCATGCCTTCCCTCTGAGATTACCTCCAATTTATTCAATTAATTCATTCAGTATTTAAGAGACTACTATGTGCCGGGTACCATCCTAAGTGTAATATTTCTTGCTTAGTACAAAAATGAGAAGTGTTGTCTCTTCAATTAGACTGAAAGTCTTATAGGTTGGGGAATGGATATTTGGGGAATTGGGGTTTTGTGACCTTTCTCTATATCCCAAGTACTTAATATGGTGCCTGACACATAAAAGGTGTTTAATAAATGCTTAACTGGATGACTCAAGCAGTCAAAACAATTGCAGTCTGCTTCAGTGGAGGAGATATTGTCAATGATGAAATCATAGGCTATTGAACTATTAAACTGGAGCTGGGTTTCTGAATTTGGGGTTCACAAACTTTTTTGAAAACTATTTTGTTAACTGTTTTCCAATGTATATGTTTTCCTTTGCAATTATGTATGTTTTATTTAATGAATTTAAAAAATGTTCTGAAAAGGGGTCCATAGGCTTTAAAAGGGTTCTATGACAGATAGATGAAATTGGGAAGTCCTGCACTAGAGTGTTATAGTATTGATAAGTAGAAGCAACATTAGGAACCATCCAGTCCAATCCTCTCACATTTTACAGGCAAGAAAACTATTTAGACCCAAGGCTATTCAGTGACTTGTCCAAGACTACACAGAATTTGAACACAGGTCCCTTAACTCACATCCTAGATTCTTTCTACTGTTACAATGGCCCCAAAATTACTTAATATGATTTGAAAACACATGAAGCACTGTCCCAGACATCATGTTTGAAATCCTTAAAATAAATAAATTGTGGGAAGTCATTAGAGGGAGAAGGAAGAGCTGGGACTTGACTTGGACTTTGAAGAACAGGTAGATGACCTCAAGTTTGTTCCATAGAAAATAATAAATTGCTAGTTCTGGGTACTTGCCCTCTTCTTTCCTTTGTACAGGGAATGCATTGCTTCTATTGATTGACACGAGAAGGAATCTGAACTGGTTAATCTGCAGCAAGGAGAATATTGAGTTGTATTTGTGGTTTGGCAAAAATGAAGGAATTCTCCTGAATTATTGTGAGAATAAATAATGAAGATGAGTTGTCATAGTTATCAGCATCTTTGTGCCTAGAATCTGTAACTAGAATGAGTAAGGCTGGCACTGTTACTGGATTTAGCCACAAAGTGTAAATGAGAATTAATTGCTGAAATGCTTGTTAATATATCATCATAATGTATTCTTTTCTAGTCCAAGTGAGAAAGTTTTAGCCTTTGCAAAAAAAAAAATCCCTAAGAAGATCAATAATATTTTTGAAGCATTAAAAAAAATCTATCAGGGGCATAGAAACGATGGAGTTACATGACACCTACTGTCTGTGGGAGTGTATCACAATTCATGGCTTTCTGATAGATGATTCACACCACCTACATTTGTCTGTTTTAAAAATACCAACTTAAGAAAATATTGTGGTTCTGGCTTAAGGAAAGGGTAGTAAAGTGCTTCTGGTTCATTAGATTATTACTTAGCCCTGCTGGAGATTAAACTGGGGGTCATCATGTCCAATAGGCCATATAGACAAACTATGCATAAGAGTGCCCCAACCAGTGACATTTGCAATAACATGCATTGATACAGTAAAGAAAGCACTGACAACAAAGCCATGGAATCTTACAATAACATCACTGGGATGATTGCCCATCTATATCATATTGTTACTTGGGGACAATGTTATAATATTGTTTCTCCTACCGTCATGGTATCATAGAATGAATTGTTCATACTAGACCAGGGATTCCTATATTCAATTGAATTCACCAACAACCAAGCTTTAGTTATTTCCCGACTGCATTTTATAGGATCTATGAGTTGAATATGGGAGCCAAACCATCTCTACTTTCAAGCCAAGCATGGGCAACAATATGGCATAGGGAGGCTAGCAATAAATGTGGAATAAATGGTTTCAAGGCACAGTTGTCTCCTCCATTAGAATGTGAACTTCTTTATAGCAGGGGCTTATTCATTCATGTTTATTTATTTTTGCTTTTCTTTATATCCCCAGAACTTCACACAGAACCTGGCACATAGGAAACATTTAATAAATACTTGTTGCCCGACTGATGGACTATAAGGAATGTGCTTTGTAAAATGTAAACCACTCATCAAATATAAGCCATGATGTCTTCTGACCTTAATAATATAACTTTTCTGCCTCTAGAATTCTTTCATAAAATGGAGAAGGGGGGTTGCTAATTCAACTTGTAGTTTGAAAATTTCCTTATGTTTAAATTACAAGTAATTGAATCAAACATTACATTCTATTTCTCTCTCTCTCTCTCTCTCTCTCTCTCTCTCTCTCTCTCTCTCTCTCTCTCTCTCTTTCTCTTTCTCTGTGTCTCTGTCTCTCCCTCTCCATTTCTCTCTCTCTGTCTCTGTCTCTCTCCCTCTACCTTTCTGTCAATGTCTCTGTGTCTCTGTTTCTCCCTCTCTCTTTCTGTCTGTGTCTGTGTCTGTGTCTGTCTGTCTCTCTCTGTCTCTGTCTCTCTCTGTCTGTCTCTGTCTCTGTCTCTGTCTCTGTCTCTCTCTCCTTACTAAGGATGGCATGTGATTACAAATAATACAATGTCTTCTAACACAAGGGAGTGTCATGGGCAGATTATGCTTTAGGAATATTAATTTGATAGTGGATACAGGATGAATTAAAGAGAAGTGAGATTAAGTGAGAAGACCCAACTAGAAGGACATTGAAATAAGCCAAGCAAGAGGTGATTAAGAAGGCCTGAACTTGGATGGTAGCCAAGGCAGTAGAGAGAAGGGGATGCATTTGAGAACTGATACAGAGCAAGAATGGACAAGAATTGGCAACTCATTCTTTTTGGAGGTATAGAAAGAAGGTGAATTAGAGAAGAGTTGAGGATGATGAATTGTCTGAGCCAAAGTGATTAGAAGAATGTAATATCATAATAGAAATAGAAAGTTGGGAAGAGGAAGGAGACAGGAGAAAAGATTTGGAACTGTGAGTTTGAGCAATATCAATGGGGCATCCAGATGGAATTCTCTTGCAGGTACTTGGAGAGGAGAGACTGGAACTCAAAGGTTATGCAGAATAATGATAAATGTAAGAATGTATATTTGGGCCCCAAAAACTAACTTTACATGTAGAAGGTGGATGATAGATGGTATAGTAATTGTTCTGAAAAAAGATCTGGGATGTGTAGACTCATTCTAAGTCTGCAGTGTGATTTAGCAGCAAAAAAGTGAATGAATTTTGGCCTATGTTAAAAGTTTCTGGGACTTAGAACATGATAGTCTCATTGTACTTTACCCTCAGCAGACTTCCTCTGGACTCATGTGTTCAGTTCTAAGATGGAATTTGAGAAGCTGGAGATAGGAGATTTTAATGGAAAGAAATGGACAAATTTAGTCTCTGGAAGAAAAGACTTAGTCATGATAGGAGAGAGATGATAGTTTTATTCAAGTATTTGAGAGACTGCCATGTAGATAAGAGATCAGATTTCTGTTTGGTCCTAGAGGGCAGTACCAGGAAAAATGGATAGAAGTGGTAAAGAGGCAAATTTATGATTAACAGAAAAGCTTCCTAACAATTAGAGTTAGTCTGGAGTAGGATTGAATACATTGTGAAATGATGGTTTCCTCCTCCTTAGAGGTATTTAAAATTTGTTATTTTTCCACAATTGCATATAAAAATAATTTCCAACATTTTTCAAATAATATGAGTCTTGAGTTTTTTCCTCCCCTCCCCTCCATCTTTCCCACTTCTGCTGAAATGGTCAGCAAATTCATATAGATTTTACATGTGCAATCACGCAATATATTTTCCCATATTAATCCTTTTGTGAATGGAGACACAAACCAAAAAAAAAGAAAGTGGAAAAAAATTTTGCTTTGTTCTGTATTCAAATTCCATTAGTTCTTTCTCTGGAAGCAGATGGTATATTTTTTTAAATCATAAGTCCTTTGGGATTGTTTTGGATCATTATATTACTGAGAATAGCTAAGTTATTCATAGTTATTCATTATACAGTATTCCTGTCACTGTGTACAATGTTCTGGTTCTGCTTATTTCACTCTGATTCAGTTTGTGTAAGATTTTCCAGGCTTTTCTGATCTCTTATTAATCATTTCTTATAGTATAATAGTATTCCATTGCAATTGTATACAATAACTTATTTAGCCATTTCTCCAATTGATGTATATATCCTCACTTTCTAATACTTTTCCCCCACAAAAAGAGTTGCTTTAAATATCTTTGTACATATAGGTCTTTCCCCTTTTTGGTTTTTATCACTTTGATATACAAACTGAGTAAAGGTATTGCAGGGTCAAAGGGTATTATTGTTTTAGAGCCCTTTGGGCATAGGTCTAAATTTTTCTGCAAAATTATTGAATCAGTTCACAACTCATCCAACAGGGCGATAGTGTCTCAACTTTCCCACGTCCCCTTTGAATTTTGTCATTTTTCTGTCATTATATCCAGTCTGATATTTGTAAGATGGTATTCAAGAGTTGTTTTAATTTGCATCTCTCTAAATAATAGTAATTTATATCATTTTTGCTTAGCTATACAAAACGTTAATTACTTTGTATGAAAACTGCCCTAATAATGATAGAGTTACAAGAATCATCTTCCCATGTAGCTATATAAACTGTTTAACCTTATTGAATGTCTTTTAATTTTTCTTTCCTGTTAATTTTTTATGCTTTTCTTGAGTCTTGTATTTGAGTCAAATTTTCCATTCAGCTCTGGTCTTTTCATCAAGAATGTTTGAAAGTCCTATATTTCTTTGAATAACTCTTCCAACTTCTTTGAATTCCCTCTTCCCCCTGAAATGTTAAGTCTAGTATTGCTGGGTAAGTGATTCTTGGTTGAAGTCCTAGATACTCTGCTCTCTGGAACATCATATTCTATGCCCTCTAATCCTCACCATAGTTCCATGATATTTGAATTGTTTCCTTTTGGCTGCTTGATATATTTTCTTTTGGACCTGTGAGGTCTGGAGTTTGGCTATGGTATTCCTGGGAGTTATCCTTTTGGGGTTTATTTCAGGAGAAGATTGATGGATTCTTCAATTTCTATTTTGCCCTCTGGTTCTTTGCTAATTTCTTGAAAAATGATGTCTAAATTCTTTTTTTGATCATGGCTTTCAGCTAGTCCAGTGCTTATTAAATTATCTCTGCTGGTTTTATTTTCCAGGTCAGTTGTTTTTCCCATTAGATATTTCATATTATTTTCTAATTTTTTCATTCCTTTGACTTTGACTTTTTATTTATGTCTCCTGGAGTATTTACCTTCTACTTGCCAAATTCTAATTTGAAAAGTATGATTTTCTTGAGTAAGCTTTGGTACCATGATTTCCATTTGTCTAATTCTACTTTTGAAGGAGTTCTCTTCAGTGCAATTTTGTATATCTTATTCCATTTTTGCCCATTCTACTTTTTCCTCCTTTGCCAATTGGCCTATTCTAATTTTTTAAGGTATTATTTCTTCAGCATTTTTTGTACTTCTTTTACCAAGCTATTAACTTATCTTCCATAATTTTCCTGTATCATTCTCATTTCTTTTCTCAGTTTTTCTTCTCTCTCTCTCTTACTTGATTTTTAAAAAAAACTTTTTTGAACTCTCCTGTTGTGGCTTGAGAACAAATTAAATTCTTCTTGGAGGTTTGGTATCTAGCAATATTGACTTTAATATTGACTTTGTTGGCTTCTGGGTTTGCATTTTGGTCTTCCTTGTCACCCAGATAACTTTCTTTGCTGAGTTTCTTTTTGTTGTTATTGTTTTCCCATTTCCCAACCTTTTCCTTGTCTTTTAATTTAAAAATACTGTTAAAGTTTGTGGTAGGGAGCTTTGTAATTGTGGTAGGGAGCACTATTCCAAGCTTTAGGTTCTTTGTGCAGCTGCCTTGAGTTAGTTCTGGGGATCTATCTGTTTTCAATTCTTCCACGATGATATTATTTAAGGGGAGGTGTGTTTAATACTCTCCCAGTCTGTGCTCTGGTAATTGAGTAACATTGAGCACTCTTTTCTGCCTTAGGATTGTGACCATGGTTGTCTGCCCTCTGTTCCCCCCCCCCAAGCATTGGTGTCTGATAGTGTTCCTCTTCATCCTGAGCCAATTCCCTAGGACTGCTTACAGGATCTATGGATGTGTACAAGATTCTTACACTGGGGGCCAGCAAAGAGACCCCTGTAATCTCCTTCTAAATAGTTGTTTGACCCCTCCTTACAGTCTTTGGCTGAGAGCTCTGGAAGTTGCTGCTGATTCAGCTGTACTCAATATGTATTGCTATGGTAGAACTTGCTTTAGTGTGCTGCTTTGTACTTCACTCCCACTCAGGTGTAATAGATCTTTTATGCTGGCCTTCTATATTGTTTGGGACTGAAAAATCATTTTACCCTATTTTTGTGGTTATGATGCTACATATCATATTTTCTTGGAGGATAACTTGATAGAGATCAGGGGAATCTGTGTGCCTTCTCCACCAGCCTGCTGCTATCCCACCTCACACCCCAGAGGTCTTTAAGTACATACTCCACAATTATTTGTTGACTATACTATAGTAGCGATACATTTTGTTTAGGAGTTGGACCAGAAGGCCACTGAGGTTCCTTATACGTCTCAAATTCTAGGCTTTTGTGCTTCTCTGAGAGAGACAAAAGGCTATAAATGCAAATTTATGAGTCATTTGTACACAGTAAGTAATAGCATTCATGAAAGGTGATGAGATCACTAGTAGTGTAGAAATAAGAGGAGCCTGGATAGAGAACTGAGGTATACCCACAAAAAGAATAAGAAATAGATGATAACAATGCAAAGAGACTAAGAAAACTGAGTCAGACAGAAAGGAGAAAAATATGGGAAAAGAAGTCAACAACAAGAATAAAAGAATATCCAGAATGAAGGAGTTATCTGTAATGTCCAGTGTTTCAGAGAGACCCTATCAGATGAGGACTGTGAGAAGGTCATTGGATTTACCATTAAAGAGTCACAGATGGTCTTGAAGAGAGAATGTTCAATTTACTAGTAGGATGGAATCTATTCTATATAGTGTTAAGAAATAAGTAATAGGTGAAGAAGTGGAGACCATGAGTACTGATAATTTTTCCTAGCAGTTTTTCACTATGAAAGGGAGGATCAATGGAGGTTAGTAATAGCTTATGAGATGGTAAACTGAAGTGAAGCATTTTTTTGGTTTGTTTTTAAAGATGAAAAAGATCTGGACTTGCTAGTAGATAACAATGAAGGGACAAGTAAAGAGAAAATAAAAACTAGAGCTGGAGGATGATTTAGGGTTTAAACCCCAAAAGGAGACTGAAGGGAGTGAGATCCTAGGCACAATTAAAGGGGTTGAAATTGCCACAGAAAAGGATTACATTTTTATTCTGAAACTGGAGCAAAAGAAGTGAATGGGAGATGATAGCATGGGAATTTTAGATATAGATTTTAAAAGAAGAAAGTCCAAATGGATGACCTTAATTTTTTTCCAATAAAGCATAAAAGAGTTAAAGTTCTCCGTTGAGAGAGATGGTGGAGAAAAAGATATAGGTGAATGGAGAGGGGGAAGAGAAAGTTTGAACAGATATTGTGGGGAATATGATAAAAAGTAATCAAGAAACTGTAAAAAATATTGGCCTATAGCAATGAGGATCCAGTTGCCATTAGATAACATAAACTTGTGGTGGAACTAGTCTGGCTTCTTCTAACAATATTCAGCTGCCAGTAGATGAAAGAGTTTGTTGCTGTTCATCCTTTCTTTTCAAAGAGAATGACTTCAACAAGGACTTGCATGTGAATTAGAATGAAGTGAGGCCCCTTATGTAATCTTCAGCCTCACTATTTTTTCCACAATCATAGAAATCCTGTGGCAGGATAAAAGTCAAGATGACTATGGATGGTCTAGGTTGAAGTTGATGACCTTGGCCATTTCAGTGTCTGACCAATTTCTAAGCACTCCATGGCCCATGCTTCAGCCACTTTCATGGCTTTTGAAACAATTTTTTTTTCTCATTTGCCCATTCTTCTTTGAGGCAGGTTGACATTCCCCTAACTCACCAATGGGTCTGAGGCTGATTGGTTACTCTCAATTTAGTTTAGCCATCTGCTGAGATGGTTTTTATCAGGGCAAGGCTCCAGCTTCTGGAGCCACTGTAGAGAGTTGGATGAAAGGTAGACACCAAAATTGGGTGAGCAGTCCTGAAAGAGCTGGACAAGTCCCACCCCCAGAGGTTTCCTTGTCCTCTCCCTCCTCTTTTTAAGGGCTGGAACAAGAATGAAAACATGGGAAAGCAGGAAGAGATAGAAGACTTAAAGATTGTGGTGAGGACAGAGAACAAGTTTTAGGTGGGATGATGCACAATAAGAGAGAAAGAATATCACTGGTTTCCCTAACATATCAAAGAACCAAAGAGATCTTCATTGGATCCTCTTTGGTGAATTTGTAGAAAGACACATTGTGAAAGAGATGCCATCTGTACCTATGGAGGGAATATTCACATGGATCAGATCAAAGACCCATTAAAGAGTTTGTGCAAGAGAAGTTGGTACAAAGAAAGTACAATGTAAGGTCTGAGAAAGAAAACACATTTTAATTAGCACCTGTATGATCATGGATGAGTCACTTGCATTTTCCAAAGCTCATTTTCCTCATCTAGGAAAAAAAGAATTTGAAGAAAGTGTGCGATGGTGGGGGGGAAAGAACCCACTGGCTCTAGAGTGAAAGGACTGGGGTTCAGGTCCTGCCTCTGATCCTCACTATCTCTGTGACTTTGGGAACTCATATAAGATAAAGGATCTTAACCTTTTTTTTCCTTTTTTTTGTACTGGATCCTTAATGTATCCAAATGTATTCAACAAAATACATAGAATTACAAAGAAAACATTATTTTGAAATAAAATATAAACAAAAAAATTTAAGTTCACAAACTTCAGGTTAAGAACCCTTGATAGGAGATTACATTGTAATCTTATAGCCATCTTGTAGCCATTCTTTTGCCTTTCCACCTTTCCAGATGAAAGCTTATATTTCCCTTCCCAAATTTTATTACATTAAAACACTTTCCTGAGATCTATCCATATCCTTTGTGTATATCTCACTTTCTCTTTTATTTGCTATTTGTATTTCTCTTGTTATAGTGCTAACTTCTTGAGAAAGGACATCGTGTCTATACCACCCAGTGGCCAACACAAGGCCTTGCTGGGTGGCTGAAATTTAGAAATGTTTGTTGAATTGAATGAAATGAAATGGGTAGACCTAAAGAATCTCATTGGCCTTGGGTTCTAAGCTCGGCATGTTATGCCCAACAAAGAGGGGCAACAGGCTTTGGTACTTGGATTCTACCAAGAATCATTTGCCAAGAAAACCCCAAATAGGGTCACAAAGAGTCGAATACAGCTGAACAACAGTAAATATGCTCCCTGTTATATAGGTCCCTAAATGGAGGTCCAGCCAGATGAATTATTAGAATTGGAGTTAGACTTAGAAGGGTTATTCAAGGTCATGGAGTTCAAAACCTCATTGTACACAGGAGGCCCAAAAAGTTTAAGTGACTCATTCAGGGCCATAAAGTTAGTAATTAAGGGCAGGGTTTGAATTTGACTCTGTAGCCACTAAATTCCCAAGTGAACTTGCTTAAAGTCCCTATTAAGTGACATAGCTAGCACTAGAATCCAGACCCTCTGACTCCCAGTTCTGTGTTTTTTCAGCATACCAAGTCTAGGGAAATTGTCTTACATCATTCACCATTATTCCCAACTCCTTGCCTTGGCAGCCAAAAGAGAATAATAATGCAGTCCATGAGAAGAATATTCTGAGGTTTGGTAAAGGAAGGGAGAAGTTTTACAATAGGTACCACACAATATTTATGGTATTTATTACTCCTCCAGGGACCTATAGAACAGATCTCTTCTGGATGACGAGGGTCTACTGTCCTCATTTCCTACAAAGCTGCCACTCAGGAAGGTTAGAGAAGCAGGGGCTGGCAAAGTGATGAATAAATGGAAAGCAATTTAGCATGAGTGAGCTGGGAAAGGTTAGCTCTGAATGACCTGATAATTTGTTTGCTGGCCAGTGAGAGTTTATGAAAAGGGAAGTTGGTCCTGAGTTTTCTTTAAAAATAAAACTGAAATACATTGACTTTCTATTATTTGACTTAAAAAATTTGGCAATGAAATGACATCCAAAGCATATGTAAATTGACCATATCCACAAACATTCTCTAACTGGATGTAATTCAATAAATATGGCAACATAAGAGAAAGAAGGACCAGGCCAGTGAATAGAGAGATTTGAAAGGACTAAACAGCAAACACAGGTGACTTCCATAAGAAAAGTCCCTCAATCAATGAAGCTCCTCCAAATCTTATAGTGTCAGAGTTGATTAGATTCAGAAGAGTCAAATGGGATTTCCAAAGTGTACATAAGGATCTTTCCAGGTTACACATGGACTTAGAAAATCACATATTACCATTATCTATATTGTCTTAGATTTTTAGTTCTTTGGTGAAATATTTCCTAGTTTGTATTTAATATATATATGTATAATACATATAATATATATTTTATATTTTAATTGGTTTAAAGGGGTCATGAAGAGTTGGATACAATTGAAACAATGGAACATATGATCAAAAATAACTTGCCTTAGGACACAGAGGCCATGCATTGGAAGCAAGGTCTTTATGACTCTGAACCTCTATCCGCTATACTACATTGTCTTTCTAAACATATTGGTTTTAAAGAGATGACTTGTCGCTATCCAATACAATAACTTTATATTTTTGTTACAAAAAACTTGCACCCATTGAATCTAACTCAGAGATCCTGGGGGCAGGAGGCACGGGATGAAGATACTATTATGATCTCAGGAAGTGCAGAGGTCAAAGAACTTGGTCAAGGTGATATGGGCAAGGAGATGACAGAACTGAGACTCAGATGTCCTGCCTCCCTAGTCTAATGCTTTCTTTGCTACACCAAGCCACCCAACAAAAGGCTGTCTTAGAAATGCATTATTTCACAGTGACTTCAGGTCATAATGCCTCGTGTCAATGTACTAAAAAAGAATGAGGACCACACTGATTCTCTTCATTCCACAGGGAAAGCATCCACCTGACATGAAAGTGACACAAATAAAACCTTAGCCTTCTAATGAGACAACAAATTATTTCCCCCCTTGATCTTCCCTCTCCACCCCAGGAACATCCTGTGCTATCTTGGGGTGGGGTGGGGCTGGGGTCAAGTTGACCCAGACTAGAGAAAACTGACAACAAAGGGAAAGCAAGCTTGCTCTTAGCCATAACCATCAGCTCCCGCCACCCACACAAGGTCAGCACTAATAATACCATATTTTTTTTTACATCCACAAAACATTTTGCAGTCATTAACTAATTATTCTTCTCAGACCTGAATTTATAGTTGTTCAGATTGGTGCCCTTAATGATTTAACAGCAAATCTCCAACCCACCCTCCAAATATGGCTCTGCTAAAATCCTCAACTAGGTGGTCAAGGGAATGACAATGAGGTAGAAGAAACTGCTGTTCATGTATGAACTGGACCCATACCCTTGAGGGATCTTCCAACTCTGCAGTTCACTGAATCCTAAGAACAGACAGCAGCACATCATATTCTCTAAACAAGGCTTATGTTACTCATGAATAATAATAGAAGGCTAACATTTAGATAGTACCTACTAAGCGCCAGGCACTGAACCAAGTGCTTTATAAGTATTATTTCATTTGATACTTACAACAACTCTGGGAGGAAGGTGCTATTATTGACTCCATTTTATGATAGAGGAAACTGAACACTTGCCTAAGGTCATACCTAGTAAGTGTCTGATACTAGATTGAACTCAAGAATTCTTGACTTGAGATCCTGCATTCTATTCACTACCCAATCTAGCTGCCATGAGATTAATACGTTATTACAAAGGAAGAAGAGATTGAAGGGGAGGAAGGAAGGAAGGAAGGAAGGAAGGAAGGAAGGAAGGAAGGAAGGAAGGAAGGAAGGAAGGAAGGAAGGCAGGAAGGCAGGAAGGCAGGCAGGAAGGAAGGAAGGAAGGAAGGAAGGAAGGAAGGAAGGAAGGAAGGAAGGAAGGAAGGAAGGAAGGAAGGAAGGAAGGGAGGGAGGGAGGGAGGGAGGAAACTGAACACTTGCCCAAGGTCATACACCTAGTAAATGTCTGATACTAGATTTGAACTCAAGTCTTCTTGACTTGAGATCCTGCAGTCTATTCACTACCCAATCTAGCTGTCATGAGACTAATACTATATTACAAAGGAAGAAGAGATTGAAGAGAAGGAAGGGAGGAAGGAAGGAAGGAGGGAGGGAGGGATGCAAAGAAGGAATAGAGAGAGGAGGGGAGGAATAAAGGAAACCTTTATTAAATATCTATTATATGTCAGGTTATGTGTTAATCCTCTTACAATTATTATCTCATTTGAACTTCACAACAACCGTGGGAGATTGATATTATTATCCCTGTTTTACAACCAAGTAAACTGAGTCAGAGTTTAAGGGGCTTTCCCAGGGTCACACATGGAGTATCTGAGGCTGAATTTGAACCTAGGTTTGTCCTGGCTCCTGGTTCTATCAATGTTCTATGAACTTTATCATCTAGCTGCCTCTGATAGCAGAAACAGAGAGGCATATAATTAAACTTCAAGGTCATACCACCTAATTCTTTCCTCCTGAGGCACTAAGCTGGCTTCTTGAGGAGATAGATAAAGCTGCCAGTTCTATTTCTCTGTGACAACACATGATGCCATGTAGCCCTGGTTGCATTAATGCCTATATGTCATGTCCATAAAACAACTCAAATGGGTTTCTAGATGAAGAAATTGTATTCACTAGAATTAAGTGGAGAAATTAAGAAAACTGGCACTTCTACTAGAGTATAATGCCATCTAGGGAGTGAGAAGGTAGCTAGCTATATGCTTGATGCTGAGAAAGGAGTGGGATGAGGATGAATGGAATGGTTGCAGAGAGACCAGCTGAGGTTGGGAGAAGCAATCCAATCATGGTGCTGATGCTACTCAGTCCTGAATCTTCCCCTTGGTGTCCTTAAAGTAGTGAGTGTGGATACCTCTGGATGTCTTTCACTGACTTCAGGCTGGCCATACATAAAAATGCCTTATGCCAGTGTACTAAAAAAGAATGAGGACCCACAATGACCTTGATCATTACACAGGGAGAGCATTCACCTGATATTAAAGCAAGACACATAAAACCTTACCATACTACCCAAGTCATTGATTTCCACCCCCTTAACCTTTCTTATTCCTAGTAACCTCCCGTGCTATTTTGGGAACCCAAGAATTGAGAAAAGGGATACTTATGCTGAAAATCATGTTTTTAAAAGCCCTTTCCATTTAAGAGCATGTATCTCTCTCCTTTGTTTTTAGAGGTAGGGGACTTTGTAAGTACTGTCAGATTCAATTGATCAACTAGTTAATATTGTTTTATTTCTTTCCTTTTAAAATTCTGTGTAACCAAGGAATTCTATTTAAATGGGAAAGTAGAGTGGAAAGAGGAAAAAAGGGACATATACAGAAATTAATGTGATGTTTTAAAAATCAATCAACATAATTTTTTTTTTAATTCACCCTTCCTACAGTAATAGCTTTCTGATTGGGAATAGTCTTTAGCAGAGGCAAAATGAGGAACATTACACTAAAACATAAACAGACTTAACTAAGCTAGAGAAATAGAATATAGATAATGTTAACAAAATAATCAGCAGAGTACTCCAGCACATCCCTTAAGGATTGCTCCTGAAACCTTTTGTTGGTGGTCTATAAATCAGCAGCAGAAGAAACATTTCTTGCTTGCTGGAAGTCTCTTTCATTAGAAATTCTGAGAGGAAGTCTTGGTCATAGGTCAATCCATTGGTCTCCCATGGCACATGCCCAATTCCCATCATGGGGCACCTCTAGAATGGGAAATTAGGAGTAAGCTTATTCAAATTGGGTGTGACCTACAGAGCAGCACAAGCCTTGACCTCAGACAAACACAGACACCCAAGAAGAGTTCCCACTCACTACCTTAATAATACAAAGGAAGAGAGACTTGGGGCTTAGCAAAATCAGCAGTAGAGTCCCATTGTTCATCCCAGTTTCAGCTACTCTCTATACCCAATTTCTTTTTTTTTTAATCCTTACCTTCAGTCTTAGAATCAATACTGTGTATTGTTTCCAAAGCAGAAGAATGGTAAGGGCTAGGCAATGGGGGTTAAGTGACTTGCCCAGGGTCATACAGCTAGGAAGTACCTGATGTCAAATTTGAACCCAAGACCTCCTGTCCTGGCTCTTAATTCACTGAGCCACCTCGCTTACCCCTCTATACCTACTTTCAATCATTCACTAATGAGTGTGCTGAAGTCAAGTTAAAATGACTTTCTGGAGATTATTTAGAGAGTATTTACTCTTCAGAAATAAGCCTATGCTAAAGATCAAGGTTTGATTTATTGTTTTCTTAATTGTCAGACTTAAGAAGAAAATGGAGAAAATGCTAGTAATGCAGATCAAATTTGAAAGTGTATGTTGGATACACTCCCCCTTCCCCCAGAAGCTCCTTGTTAAACACTTCCCAGCACAACCCTGCTCTCACACCATTCTGTTCATCACATAGCCATCTCACTACCTCCTAAATGCCATAAATACTCTAGTACAGACAGTCTTATATCCTAAGATTCATAGACCTCCAAGGAGTTCATAGATAGATTTCAGGAAGCCAGTGAACTTGGGCAAAATCATATCTTTATTTTCACTTACCTTCTACTAAAAGTTTATATTTCCTTAATCATGAATACAGCTAGGTGGCTCTGGTGGATAGAGTGCTGGGCTTGGAGTCAGAAAGGACTCCTCTCTCTGAGTTCATATCTGATCTCAGACATTTACTAGTTGTGTGACTCTGGGCAAGTCACTTAACTCCCTTTGCCTCAGTTTCCTTATCTGTACCATGAACTAGAGAAGAAAATGATAGATTACACATTGCCAAGAAAACCCCAATGTCATGGCAAAGAATTGGACATGACTGAAAAGCAACTTAGCAACTAAACAAACATTACTCTAAGAAGGAACCCCTAGGCTTCACCACACTCTCAGAGGGGTTCATATCACCATAAAGTTAAGAAATCTTGCTCTAGCTGAAGTGCCAATGCGATTGTTCTCACATTTCTTCTCTCTAGGTTTATGTGCCACCACTCTCTCCTTGTTCTCCTGCCTAACTGACCACTCATTCCTAGTCTCCTTTGCTCCATCCTTCTCCACATGACTCAAATGGGGTGTGTTCTTCAATGACTTTTCTTCTCCCTCAGTATAACTTCATTTGGTGATATCTCATTAATTCCCTTGGATTTGATTTTCTTCTCTATGCTGATGATTTTCAAATCCGCTTATCCAGCCCTACCTTCTCTGCTAACCTCCAGGCACGTATCTCCAGCTGCCTAAGAGACATCGATATAGACATTAAAATTAAATATTCAGTAGACATCTTAAACTCACCATGTCCCAAACAACATATTATCATTCCCCTAAACTTCTCCCCTTTCCAAACTTTCCTATTATTGTCTAATAGTACTGATAGTGCTATTCCCTAGTATCCTCTAGGGTAACCTCATTCTTCCAGTCCCCCAGACTCACAATTTAGGTGGCATCCTCAACTCCTCACTATCTCTAAATCTTTAAATCCAATCTGCTGCTAAAGCCTGTTGAAAAAAACAGTCTTTTATCTTTGGAACAGAATATGCCCCTTTTCTCCTCTATCTTGGTACAGACCAACATCACCCTGAGTATCGTAATAATTTGCTGGCTGGTCTGCCTGCCACAAGCCTCCATGCCCCTACATCCTCCATTCAGTCACTAATGTGATTTTCCTAATCCTGATCAGGTCACCCAACTCAACAAACTCCAATAACTTTTGGTTCTAGAGTCAAGTACAAAATGTTCTTTTTGGCATTAAACACACTTTATAACCTAGCCTCCATCCTACTTTTCCAGTCTTCTTATACTTAGCCCTCCAATATATATTCTATAAATCAGTAACACCATCTTCCTTGTTTTCTATTTTATTTTTCAACTTTGGGCTTTTCTTTGGTGTTTTTCTCTGTGATGGTTTTCCTCCTCATCTTTGCCGGCCAGTTTCCCTGTCTTCCTTCAAATCTCAACTAAAATTCCACCTTATATTTTTACCCCACCCCCTTACTTTCCATCTTAGAATCAATACTGTGTATTCATTTATTTTTTATTGCCATACAAAACACACTTCCGTATTGGTCATTGTTGTAAGAGCAAACTCATACATAACCATAATCCCAAAACAAAACTAAAGGTACACTGATGTGAAAGACGACTCCAACAGTTCTTTCTTTGGAGGTGGGTAGTATTCCCTGTCAAAAGTCTTTCAGGATTATCCCAGATCAGGGTATTTTTGGGGAGTAGCCAAGTTTTCACAGATAATCATTGTCCAGTATTGCTGTTACTGTGTACAATGTTCTCTCGGTTCTGCTTATTTCACTCTGCATCAGTTCCCACAGACCTTTCCAGCTTTTTCTGAAATCATCTTGCTTATCATTTTCTTATAGCACAATAGTATTCCATTACATGTACCACAATTTGTTCAGCCATTCTCCAATTAATGGACGTCCCCTCAGTTTCCAATTCTTTGCCATATGTACTGGTTTCCAAGGCAGAAGAGCAGTAAGTGCAAGGTAATTGTGGTAAGTGATTTGCCAAGAGTCACACAGCCAGGAAAAGTCAAATTTGAACCCAGGACCTCCTCTCTGTAGGCCTGGCTCTCAATCCACTGAACTCCCTAGCAGTCCCTAAAATTCGACCTTTTAGGAAGTCTACCCTAATCACTTTTAATTTTAATCATTTTAATTAATTAATTAATTAAGGTACTTAACCTTTCATCTGATAATTATTTCCTATTTATCCTGAATGTATTTTATTAGTATATGGTTGTTTGCTTGTTGTCTCCCTCATTTGATTATGAGCTCTCTGAGGATAAGGACTGTCTTTTGCCTTCTGTTATATCTTTAGTTTTTAGTAAAATGACTAATATATAGTAATTATTTAATAAATGTTTGTTGACTGACTAAATTTCCACTTAATTCTGCAGTTCCCACCACCCCAATTCCAGAAGAATCCTGGAGTGATCATATATGATGTATGAAAATTTCCCCTAAGATCTGTTCTACCTCCTTATGGAAGGTGCCCATTCTTTCAACTGTTTGACACTGAAATAAATTGCACAAATATGATTTTACTCCTTTAGAGAAGTTCCTTGCCAGAAAGAGATTTGTCTGCTTGATATTTGTTTGAGTAGATAGTTGATGCTCTGGAACAAATGTATTTTGAACCAAACCTTGAGTATCTTAATGTTGTGTTGCCTCCCACACAAATTTTTAAGCTCTTCTTCCTGCCTTCATTTTCTTAAGTGCTATTTCCACTTCCTCAATATAGAACATTGAGTCCAAACATAATAATTATACTGTCATTGATAATAACAGTATATTTCTATAGTAATGGTAGCAAATTTGTCCCATTTCACATCTATTTGTGGTCCTTCTTTTAGAAAGAACATCTATAAGTGTTCTCAGAATTATTTGGCTTTGTTGAATTTCCTATCAAACTTTCTATAGATTTGTCTTTTCCTCTGCTACTTTTTTGCTGTTTTGAAATAATATGTTGGTCATAATCTTGGTCATCTTCCTCTATTGATTTTGCTACTGTAAAAAAGATATTGGTTGTCATTATCTTTAAAATATTTCCTATACTCTTCCTTAACCATTCATAATATGATATACGCACACATCTGAGCTTCATTTTTTATTAAGTTTCTAAGTGTATGAACTTGTACTCTAAACTAGCATTGTCTTTGGCTATTACATTTCTCTGGCAAAAAGATCAAATATTTTCTGAGGCAATTTCTTGGCTCTTTCAGTCTCCTCAAATAGGGTAACTATTTACATCAAGTAAATTAAAGCCCCTCAAACAATTAATATTCAGAGTCAATGTCTATGCTTTTATCTATTTCCAAATCATTAGAGTCAATTTAGTTTATTTAAAGAATTCTGGTTGGAATTGTACTAACTGTACACAGTGAATTCTCACCTTTATCTCCTTTCTTCCAAATTTATGTTAATATTGGCCTTTTCTCTTACTAGTTGATGATAGGAAGCTGATTTTTAAAATGAATGATATTTCAGTAATCAATTATTTCCCACTTGTTAATAAAGACAACTTTCATTTTCCAGTATCTTCTGACTAATTAGTGAAGAAAATGTTTATAACATAGGTGGTTAAGACTTACAAGCAATTTATAAGCCTTTGGATTCTCTCTTTCATTCCTAATCATATTTTCCGACCTTTTTATGTGGGAAGGGAAGTGCATCCTCCTCTGTGCCAACTTTTATAGGGAAGAACTCAGTAAGAGTATTGAGTTACATGTTGACTTACTCAGGAGTATCTTGTTAAGTACATCACAGCCTTTCTCTATTTCTTCATCCTCTGCAACAGATGTTGCTGCCTAAATTAAATTATCTTTATCCTAGTCTTTTTGCTCAAATGAATCATGAACACTATAAGGTAAATTCACGAAGTTTCTAATGAAATGATTCTTCTTGTTGCCAGTAGGTTCACAAAGATCCCAATTTTATCAATTCCCTTACTGTCTTTTCTGGAGGAGAACTTGTAAGTTTTTATTTGATTTAGCTACTACTTGTAACTTCAGATATCTATTTGGTTATAACTAAGCATGTACATGCATGGATGTGTGTGTATGTGTGTATATGGCAAAGTTCTGTTGGAATTTGTTCCAACAAGTTCGAGAGAGCCAAATTGTTAAAATGTCAATGTGAGCATTACACCTTAGGAAATCAGAGAATTTGGTAAGTTAGGTCTTAGTTTATTGTTTTGTTGATTCTAAACAATGCAGATTAAACTTAAAAGTGTGTGAGGCACATATTTTGTGGGGACAATTCTTTTCTAAATATTGTTTTATTTTCCCTGAATTACATGTAAAACCAATTTTTAACATAAGTTTTTTAAAATTTTGAGTTCCAAATTATGTCCCTCCTTCACTCTCCCCTCTCTCTGAGATGATGAGGTATCAGATATAGATTTTACACGTGCAATCATGTAAAACATTTTTTCATATTCGTTATTTTGTGGAACAGATCTGGAGAAATAGGAGAAGAAGATGGAAGGGGACAAAGAGGAGGATAAGGAGGAGGAAGAAAAAGAGGAGGAGGTAAAGAAGGAGAAGGAAAAGGAAGAGATGGAGGAGAAGGAGGAGGAAGAGGAAGGAAAGAAAAAAGGAAGGAAGGAAGGAAGGAAGGAAGGAAGGAAGGAAGGAAGGAAGAAAGAAAGAAAGAAAGAAAGAAAGAAAGAAAGAAAGAAAGAAAGAAAGAAAGAAAGAAAGAAAGAAAGAAAGAAAGAAAGAAAGAAAGAAAGAAAGAAAGAAAGAAAGAAAGAAAGAAAGAAAGAAAGAAAGAAAGGAAGGAAGGAAGGGAAGGAAGAAAGGAAGGAAGAGAAGAAAGAAAGAAAGAAAGAAAGAAAGAAAGAAAGAAAGAAAGAAAGAAAGAAAGAAAGAAAGAAAGAAAGAAAGAAAGAAAGAAAGAAAGAAAGAAAGAAAGAAAGAAAGAAAGAAAGAAAGAAAGAAAGAAAGAAAGAAAGAAAGAAAGAAAGAAAGAAGCAAAGGAAGGAAAGGAAGGAAGAAGGAAGGAAGGAAGGAAGGAAGGAAGGAAGGAAGGAAGGAAGGAAGGAAGGAAGGAAGGAAGGAAGGAAGGAAGGAAGGAAGGAAGGAAGAAAGGAAGGAAGGAAGAAAGGAAGGAAGGAAGGAAGGAAGGAAGGAAGGAAGGAAGGAAGGAAGGAAGGAAGGAAGGAAGGAAGGGAAGGAGGGAGGGAGGGAGGAAGGAAGGAAAACATATTTTAGTCTGTATTCAGAATCCATTAGTTCTTTCCTAGAGGGCATTTTTCCATCATGAGTCTCTGGCATTGTCTAAAATCATTGCATTGATGAGAATAACTAGGTCATTCATAATTATTTATCAAAAATATTGTGGTCACTGTGTACAATATTCTTCTGGTTCTGCTCACTTCACTTCATATTGGTTCATTAAGTTTTCCCAAATTTTTCCAGAATCATTCTTGTCATTCCATGTACACCTTTGTTTACCTGTTGTCCCCCCATTAAAATGTGAGTCCCTTGACAGCAAGAATTGTTTTTCTCTTTCTTTGTATCCCCAGAGATTAACATAGTGTCTGGCACATAGTAGGTGCTTAATAAATGCTTATTGGACCTGATGCAAAGTGAAGTGAGCAGAACCAGGAGAACGCTGTCCACAATAAAGTAGGATAATCAACTGTGAATGAATTAACTGTTATCAGCAATGCAAGCTTTCAGGACAACTCCAAGGGACTCATGAAAAAAAAAAAGGCTATCCACTACCACAGAAAGAACCTACAGTCAAAATACAGATTGAAACATACCATTCTTCACTTTATTTCCTCTATGAACTTTTCTCTAGTGTAAGAATTATGTGCCTTCTTTCACAACATAACAAACATGGAAATATGTTTTGTATAATAACATATGTACAACCCCTATCATATTACTTGCTATTCTAAGGAAAGTGGACAGGTAAAAGGGAGGGAGAAAGCACAGATTTCAAAATGTTAGAAAATTATTATTGAAAATTGTACTGATGAGAAATCTGGGGGGGAAACCCTTTAAAATAAATAAATAAATGCTTGTTAATTGGCTGACCTCTGAGCCAACTTTAAAATTCTATTATTCTCTCCAATTCCATGTAAACAAGAACTAAGGTGTTTAACTAGATTTCTATTTTATTAATTACAGAAGAGTTTCCCACCAAACCTTGTAGATTATATGACCATATTTCCCCTGGAAGCCCTTTTATTTTTCCCTAAATATTTTCATATCCTAGATCATACTTATACAAGATTCCCCCATTGCTACAGGGATCCCTCAAATGAAAAGAAAGTGAGTAGAGGTCAAAAAAGGAACTGGGTCTATCTGCCTAACAAGTAATTATTTTCTATCAAAAGTATTCAAATATGTGAAATTTGGTACATTATAGGGCAGAGAAATATCTGACAGTGTGGGGTGGCAAAAAAGATTGTTGGAGGGGGCAGCTGGTGTATGATTAAAAATCTGTTACCCTAAAAAGAAATACATATCCCAAGAGCCCACTGACTTCCTGTCATTATGTACTTCCTGTAGACAGAGGATAAAGGGCTCTCTCTCTCTGATGTAGAATCAGCATTGATGGTGGTGAGTGGGGTTGACTAAAAAATGGCTAACCAGCCAAGAGCATGCAATCTTTATTTTGTATCTTCTTTATTTCTTGATTTCTAATGATCATTAATAAATCTCTTAAAATATAATATTATTATCGAGATTTAATTTTAACTTTTACACTGGGTAGCTCAGTGGATTGAGAGCCAGGCCTAGAGATGGGAGGTCCTAGGGTCAAATCTGGCCTCAGACACTTCCCAGCTGTGTGACCCTGGAAAAGTCACTTAACCCCCATTGCCTAGCCCTTACCACTCTTCTGCCTTGGAACCAATATACAGTTTTGATTCCAAGTCAGAAGGTAAGGGTTTAAAAAAAAAAAGATTGTTGGAAAGTTGAGTTCTAATTTGAGCTTTATCACTGATCTTCTGTTTGATCTCAGGTAAATTCCCCTATCACTCCCTTGGCTTTCTTTTCTGTAAAAAGAGAATAATACTATCTATTCTACCTAGCTCTTGGGGTTCTTGAAAAAATTTAATATGGTAAAATGTGAAAACATATAGGAAAACATAAAGTTAGAAAACCAAAGGAGTGTGAACACACAAAGAATCCATGGGATCTAGGGAACTCTCTCCATGAATGCATATGACAATCTCTCTATAACTGGTAATAATAGCTACCATTTATATAGAATTCTAAGGTTTATAAAGCACTTTACATACATTAATTCACTTGGTTCTCATGCTAAAACTGTAAAGTAACTGATAATTTCCCCACTTTACAGATGAGGAACCCGATATTTAAAGAAGATTGCCCAAAGATTCCTAACTATTGAGTATCAGAGACAAGATTTGAACCCAGATCTTCTTGATTTTAATAGTTACATTCTACATACTATTCCACACTGGCCCTATATAAACACAAAATAACAATATTAATTGGGTCTTGCACCAGAAGAAAAATTAGGAGAGTTCAGCACTTTGGAGAGGAAGCAGATTGGATTTAAGAAGAGAAAATATAAAGAAAGACCTTCTTTAGGAATAAGCTTGAGAAGTCAAGAGATTTTCAATTATGCTTTAAAACAGAGTTTTCTCATCTTGGATAAGCTGTTTGGCCTCTCGGCTGCTGTATCCCAACTTTGCAGAATTTCAAACACGGATAATCATCAACTCTCACCCACTGGCTCTTGCCCTATGTAAGAGAGCATCACACTTAAGTAGTTAATAATTGTGGGTTACAGTTTACTTATTTTCTGACATCTGTTTGCATTTGTGGCAAGGGTAGGCAAAGTCTTCCATCAGGTTTGCTGTAAATTCAAATACCAGCCATCCTGCCCTGGCTAGCCCAGCTGGGTCTCTGGGTATTAACTCGGCAGACATCTGATAAAGTGTTCCAGCAGGAAAAGTCATTACCCACAGCTTTGCTTGGGGGAAGGAAGCGGAGGACCTGGGCCATTTTACATTTTTCTCATTTCTCCCTGTCACGTTGGGACACAATATCATGCAACCTAACAGTGTGATGAGCTGAGATGAGACACTGGGTCTGAGCATTCGATGTTCGAGGCTGCCAAACACAACACCCACAACATGTTAAATGAAGAAAGTGACTCAGTATGCAGAGAGAGACTTCTCCCGGTGAGTTGGGGCCAGGACTGACACAAATCCCAAGTCAGATGTGGGCAGCTTTCTTCTCTGTGACTATTTTGGATTGAATGCAAATGTGAATCAGTCTGTCAAGCAAGCTCTGATTGTGATTGACATATTTATTGTTGACAATGCTAGGAGAACCCAGAAGTCCATTTATACTTGAGGACCCTTCTGCCTGGAGCATACGTGAGGTGAGAATGGAATGTGTGATGCTGCTTCAAATCCACATCTGCTGGGTTGTTTTGGTTCGGTTTTTCTTTTGAAATCCGTCTCTAGAATCCCGGGGCCCTTCTTGACTGACAATTTGCCCAGGAGACCTGTCACCTAAGCATGCAGACCTTCAAGCATTTGCCACCCATTGGTTCATAAGAGGGAAACTGAGGACCTGGGTCCTTGTGGCCACTTGCTGTCTTTGCTGTTCCATTGTTTCTTGGTTCTGACTCTAGAATTCTCAGTGTAAGATTATAGACATGAATGCATATATATTTTAAGTGTGAAATCAGTACAAGATAACATATATTCATACGCTTGGTCCAAGTCTCTTATTTTCATCAGCACAAGGAACTCCTGATGTGTAAACTCCCTTCACCAATATAGATTGGCAAGGATTCTATTATTCATATTCTTAGAGTTCATGGATCTCTGAGAATTTAGATAACTTGTCCATGGCCATGAAGCTCACATATATCAGAAATAGAGCTTGAATCCAGGACTCCCTAAATTCCAGGTGATCACCCTGTTTTCTATACCATGCTACCTTTTGTCCCATTCTAGCATGTTATCTCTTTTGTACAGGACCAGAAGATATTTGAAAGAACATGAAACCCAAACTCTTTAATTTATAAATGATGAAACTGAAGTTTAGGGAGGGAAGGGTAACTTTTTATTCTTCATATATGTGTTATCTTTCTAACAAGCCTATAATTTCCTATAGGGTAGGGATGTATACATAACCAAAAGGGGTCAGTGGGGAGAGATGTAGTTCACTTAAATTAAGCAATGCATTGACTAACTCTGACAGTACATGCAATGTTCCATAACCATAGTCCCCCACTTTTGCACTTGATCTTAGCCAAAAGGCCGAGGAGCAACGTGCCCCACTTTTGAAAGAAATACAGGGAAATGAGTATTTGTATATCTTATGTTGATATCTTTGTTCTTTCCTCTTTTTACATGCTGATACAATTTTAAAAACAATTTTCTGACATTTTTCAATCCATATTCTCTCCCTCTCCAGGTAATACATGTTATATATGTATTCATGTTCATTTTACTTTGTGAAAGAAGATACATATCACTTACACTGAGGAAAAATTCATGGAGAAAATCAAGTGAAGAATGGTATGCTTCAATGTGCATTTAGACTCCATCCTTTCCTTCTATGGTGGTAGACAGCCTTTTTCATAGTGAGTCTCTTGGAACTGTCCTAGATCCTTGCAGTGCTGATAATGCCTATGTCATTCATAGTGTTATTGTTCTTTCTCCTTACCTAGTTATTATAATCATTGTATGTGTTATTTTCCTGATTTTGATTACTTCACTATATGTCAACTTTAATAAGCCTTCCCATGAATCCTCTCTATTTTATTTAATAAGCATTAATTAAGCATTATGTGTCAGGCAGTGTGCTAGACACTGGGGTTACATACATGCCCACAAACCATTCTCTATTCTCACGGTATTTATTTTCCATTGGCCTTATTGATTTATAACTGTTTTATGTGTGGGTCATATATCATTATGGAAAACATTGCCTATATTGGTTGTGCTAACTTACAAAACTTTTAGTTTCTGGGAACCCAGGAGAAGAGCAAAATTTTACCAGCCTACCTAGTGAATACTGACTGGGATTACTGAATAAAGAACTGCCATTCATCAAGTTCTTAATAAAGACATGGATTTAGGATTGAAAGGGAATTCAGAGATAATCTAGCCCGACCCCCTCATTTTACATCTGAGGATACTGAGACCCATTAACTAACTTGTGACTAGCTTAGACAGTTTTTAGTATCTCCAGAAAAGTGACTTCTTGAAAAAACTCCTGATCAAACACTAACTAGGTCTATACATGCCAGTTTTAGCACTGTCTAATATTTAAAGGCACATTCCCCTTGCCCTCTCTGTCTTAGGGATATTATCTCTAAGAAAGCCATACTCTGAAGTAAGTTTGTCTAATTGGCACAGAACAGAACATTCATCTCAGTCATGGAAATATTCATAAATCAGACAGAGAGAGAAAGAAGAAGAGGGGGATAAAGAGAGAGACAGAGAAATAGAAGAGAGAGGGGGAGAGAGAGAGAGAGAGAGAGAGAGAGAGAGAGAGAGAGAGAGAGAGAGAGAGAGAGAGAGAGAGAGAGAATTTCAATAACTATGTCCTATAAGGTTTTTTAGTTTTACTAGTCCTAATGCAAAGGTAGGGGTCAAAAGAGAATATA
The DNA here is from genome assembly GCF_027887165.1 of Monodelphis domestica. Taxonomy (NCBI): domain Eukaryota; kingdom Metazoa; phylum Chordata; class Mammalia; order Didelphimorphia; family Didelphidae; genus Monodelphis; species Monodelphis domestica. The sequence goes on from NC_077229.1 coordinate 145,940,862, forward strand.
AGAAGATAAAAAAAATCTGTTTCCTTATTTTAAAAAATGGTTACTTGCTTTAAAGTGGAGAAAGTGGCCTTCTAGAAATCAGAAATAACAAGATTTGGTGTTCTGAACAGGTCCAATTTGGGAGACAGAGTGATTTTAATTTTATTCATGATGTTGGATGATAGGATCAAGATCCAATTTACTCAGAAGGTTCAGTGAAAAATAATGTCAAGCCAGTTATTTCAGTGTTTTAACAAAAATGTATCCTTTTATCTCACTTTTTTAGTCTTGAATAGGAAGTATTTATAACATAACATACTTTTATACAACTTATTTTATACTATTCTTTGCTTAGAATAAACAACCCTGGACAATTTCTGAGAGTAAGGAGAAGTATATATAATGTTTAAGAAATGTATGTAGGTAATTATTTATAGAGTTAGCAAAAATTCTATAATAGTTAAACAACAAGCTTCTCTATGAAGAATGATCTTTAAGCAGAGATATAAAGAAGGAAAATGATTAAAGAGAAGTTAGAACCAAAGATAAGTAAGGAGGTAGAAGCAGAGCACATATTAACCCTCAATGAGTTCAAGCTACCCAGCCCAAATTAATGACTTCCTAGCATGTTGAAAGGATTGGTAAATGTGACTATTGGTTATTGATCTTTGAAAGTTTGTGCAGAACAGGGGTGGTGCTTCAGTACCAAAGAAGGGCAAATAGTGGCAGTCAAGATGGTGGAAGAGAAGCAGCAATAGGGGCACTTGCCTTCTAAACAACTTTAAAATAATGTGTTAAATTGAACTCTGTTGCAGCATAGACACAAACAGTTTGGGGCGAGACATTTTTCTAACATAAGACAACTTAGGAGGTCAGAAGGATTGGTTTGTAGAACTGAGATGGAGACTGGGCCCAGAGCACACAAATGGCGGCACCTGTGTTTGGTCTTAGAAGTTGCAAGTGTGGAAAGGAAACAAGATTGACAGTTTGTGGGGGAAGGGGCCAACTGGGAGTGGCAGTTGGGTCTTGTGACTAGCACTTCCTTCCTGTTGGGTGTGGCAGTTGGGTCTTGTGACTAGCACTTCCTTCCTGCCATGTGGAACTTGCTTCCTGGTGTTGGAGGAGAGAGGAGCTTGTTCAGCCCAGTCTGGAGTGGCATGCTCTTCTTGGTTCAGCTGGAAGACACAAGCTTCTTAAGGTCAGATTTGTTCTTTTTGCTTTCTGTCTACTGCTAAGATTCTGAATTATACAAAACTGGACTGATATAGAGGAGATGGAAGTGGGAAAATCCTCCGCCAGCCTCTAGGGCTGGCCCTAGAAGCTAAGCAAAAACTCCAATTCCAACTGGATTATTAAACTTTATATTATTTGAATTCACAGTCAGATAAGTGGACTATCTTTTCTGGTCATAGAGGGAGCTGAACTTCAGTTTCAGTCATTCAAAGACAAACAGACCTCATTGGAACCCTGCTGCTTCCTCTCAGCGGGAGGCATCTCCCTCCCTTGCCTCACCAAGCAATATACCCTCTTTACCTCACCTCCTCCATACCCCTGCTACAAACCTCCCTTATCCCCCTGTTATTCCAAATCCTATTTCCTTTCCCAATAAATATTACACAAGTGAAGCAGCAGCAGCTTTGAGAGCTCTCAGTCAAAAGACAGTAAGGAAATTGAACTGGTCAGAAAGAGATTAGAGGCAACTCTTTATTCTCACTGGGTACTCTTTGCCAATTCTATTGCCTATACACAGTTTAACATTGCAGTTCCAGGGGGAAGAGGCATATTTGTGTGTCAAGGAAGCAGAGTCCTTATCACAGTTCTAGGGCAGAAAGAAGCATTAACACTTGTAGCTTGAGACCAGGGACCCTTCAGAGTTCAGACCAGAAGAGCATTGACCACTCCTCTTCCGGGATCATACTTCCTTACAGGCACCAAAAGCTTGTAGACTTTCTGAAATTAGCTATAAGAACAACAGTGTCAAAAAGCCTAAAGCCTAGAAAGTGCTCCCTCTCCAGATAAAAAAGAATTCAAGTTTAACGTAATATATAAAGTCAAGGAAAAGGCTAAAAAATAAGAAAGCAACAAAAAAAGAACATGATGATAAAAAGCTACCTCAATGAAAGGGAGTATTAAGACACAAATAGAGAAGATAACAATGTGAAAAGAGGTATAATCAAAACCTCAAAAAAAAAAAAACTGAAAACTGGAAAGCAATCCAACGAGAATTCCTAGGAAAGCTGAAGGAAAAGAAAAAGATTTTTAAAATCACAAAAGAGTGGTATAGGAAACATGGAAAAAGAAATGAGAGTAATGCAAGAATATTATGAAAACAAGAATTAACAGCTTACTAAAGACATAAAAATACCTTAAAAACAGAATTGAATGAGTATAAAAGAGGCACAAGAATTCACTAAAGAAAAGAGCTTTCTAAAAAAGCAGAACTGGGCCAATGGAAAAAAGTGATACAAAACCTCACCCAAAAAATAATTCCTAAAAAATTTAGATGTGGATAAGTGGAAATTAATGACTCCATGGAACATGAAGAAACAGTTAAACAAAGTGAAAAGAATGAAGCTTCACCTGGGTACCAATGTGGGCCAGGATGTTCCTCGATTATCATCTCCTAGAAAACTGGTCTTTCTAAACTCCATAGGTAGACACTCCTCTATGATGGGGATTGGGGACGTCATGATGTCTGGGTTCTTGCTAAACTTTATGCTTCGCTATAATAACTATAAGAAGCAGACAAGCAGTGACTCAAATAGGACACCAGGAACATCTGATCTAACTATTCTAGAGAGCAAGATCTATAAAACTATGTATGTCCTTTGATCCAGCAATACCACTAGGTGTGTATTCTAAAGAGATTTTTTTAAGAGAAAAAGGACCTATTTTTACCAAAATATTTATGGCAGTTATTTTTGAGGTGGCAAAGAATTGGAAACTGAGAAGATGCCCATCAACTAGAGAACAGCTGAACAAGTTGCCATATATAATTTGTGATGGAATACTATTGTGCTTTAAAAAATCTGGAAAGACTCATATGAACTGATGCAAAGTGAAGTGAACAGAAGGAGGAGAATACTGTACACAGTAAGAGCAATATTGTATGATGATCTGCAGTGAATAACTTAGCTGTTCTCAATTATATAATGATCCAAGAAAACTTAAAAGGACTCATGAAGAAAAATGCTATCCATGTTCAGAGAAAGAACTAGTAGAGTAGTAATACTGATTGAAGCACTCCATTTTCATTTTATTTTCTTTGAGAGCTTTTTTATGTCTTCTTTCATAACATGACTAATATGGAAATAAAGTTTGCATAATCACAAATGAAATAACAGGGTGTAGGGAAGTAAGGAAAGGATAGAATTTGGAAGTTAAAATGTTGGAAAAAAATAAATGTTGAACATTGTTTTATGTATAGTAGTAATAGTCTCTCAATAACAGAGGATGACGATTGTCTTTGTGTACTTTCATCCGGGTTAGGATAGATGAGTGTGCACAAAGACACTTATGTGTGAAAGAGATTTAAGTGGAAGAGTCGATGAACAGAAATAGTCCCGCTCTCTCGGCATTGGAAGCCTGGGTCCAGTGGCACGAAAAGTCGTTACACCTGGAGACTTCCTCAGCTGCATTGGATGGCCGTGTTGTCTTTTGTGCTCCAACATGCCCTAAGCACTCCACAGTGCTTTGCTGCGTCGCCTCTCAGCCATTGAACCTTCTTATTGGTTTCTGTATAATGGGGACAATATTACTAAAACTAGAAAACATAATTGTGGAATGTTCAACAAAATAAAAATGGAGTACATTAAAATATCTTTAATTTAATTGAACTACTTTTTCATCTAAAAATTCTTTATTGATGCAATTTTGTTTTTTTTTTGTTTTTTTTACACTAGAACTCCCCAATACCTTTCCCAAAAGGCCCTCCCTTGTTAAGGAAAAAAAACCCCACAAATATAAAACTTTCTGACAAAGCAACTATGACTGGTAGAGTTCTATTGTTTCTTGCACTCAGAATCCATCATCCAAATGACAAAGAGAAAGGAAATTTATCCCAGCATCAGTCTATTGGAACCAATGTTAATAATTTCATTTATCTAAATTTAGTACTTTATTAATGCTATTATGTTATTACACTCACAATGCCCATTATTCTCCTAGTTCTGCTTTCTTAGCTATACATCTGTTTGTTTGTACAAGTCTTCCAACATTTTTTTTCTGATTTAGTTATGTTGATCATTCCTTCCATTGTAACAATATCCTATAACAGAATAGATCCCATTTTGTTCAGTCATTGCTCAGTTGATTAGCAACTGTTTTGTTTCTAGATTTTGCTCAAATAGTATTGCTATGAATATATGATAATGAATATATATACATCAAAATGACCTTTCTTTCTATCACTGACCTCCCTCAGCTATAGGTCCAGTTTTTGCATTTTGGGGTTAAAATTTTATTTAGTAACTTTTTCTTGTATAATTCCAAAAAATAATTTCCTAGAATAATTCAACCAATGCAACCTATTTTTATTGCACCCCTGGGTGCTCTCTTTTTCCCTGCTGAGACTATTGCAGAACTCAGAATTATGCCAAATGTAGGAATTAAAAATTAATGGTTTTGAGTAAAGTCAATAAAGGAGAGCCAGCTATTTGCTCACCCAAGTTCTCTCCAAGAGGCAGGTCAAGACAATGACTCGAGCTGAAGGTGACTCCTGAAGTCAACTTTCTTCCTTGAGCCAACCTTCTTTCTTGAGCTGACTTCCTTCTTCAAGTCCAACTTCTCCTTGAAGCTGACTTCCTCTTTTCCTCTTCAGAGGCTCTTCAGAGCCTTTTATAGTGACTTCTGATCTCCTCCCCTCTTCACAGGGACCAATCACAGCTTCCAAATTGTCTAGCACTGCCCAGGGGGCAGTGTCTATGAGATTCACATCTCTCATCCTCTGAAGGTGTCAACTCTTATCAGAGAGGTGGATCTGGCTGGTAACTTCCTTTGAGCTGCCTGGGCTCCAGTTTGATCCTGGAATTTGAGCCTGGAGGAGCTCCCTCAGACAGCTTCCTGGAGACTGTCACACGATGAGCAATAAGACTGACTTCCCTTTCCCTTGAGTCTCAGGGGAGGCCCCCTTGAACAAGGCCTTTAACTCCTGCCTGGCTCAGCCTGAGCCAGAGCAGTTTAAATTAATTCTTTCCCTCTCTCTCTCTCTCTTTCTTAATTCCTTCTCTATATTAATTAAAATCACCATAATTCCAGCTGACTTGGGTATTTTATTTGGGATATCCCATGGCAACCAATAATTAAATATAGTTTAGGTCACAATGCTAAAATTATCCTTACACAATCATATATTAATATATTCCAAGTATTTGTAACCACAGTTTCCAAATATTAGAGTTAATTTATGGGAATTAGCAGTAGGGTCAATTATTATTCATTCTCTGGCTGAACTCAGTTTGTAGAGGCATGCTTCTGTTTCCTACCAATGATCCTCATGTTCCCTAAAAATAGATTCATCCATGAAACCTCCAAAAGGCTAACCTCCAAAGACTATACTTGATGGATCTTAGGATGATTGCTCTTCTGTAGTTGAGGGAAGGAGTATAACTAACATTTAATGTTAGATGATCACCCTTTTACCTTTCTATTAACAGCTATCTTCTTTCAGATTAGTCATCATCCCATTCTAGCAATGAGGCAAGCAGGGCTTTAGTGGTTAGGTTAAGGAAAAGAAATAAGCATAGTGGTGAAGAGGTCCATTTCCTCCAAATCTAGTCCTTCTAGCATTGTATATGGTGATCAAAAACACACAGTGAGAAGAAGAAATAGCAAATTCAGGCATTGTATTTCAATTTTTCATTTTCATTCTCATATCTAGTTAATTTCTTACATAAAGGCTTAAGTAAATTAATATCTGCTTCAACAAATCAAAACTTTGTATTTTTCATACCAAAGGATAAAGATCAAGTCTTTTCATGAGATAGCACCTCTGATTAAGGATAAAAGTCTTAATTAAACACTTTGAACACAAATGTCTATACCAAGCATAATAAATGAAAAACCTAATGTCAACTTCAGAAAAATTTTGCCTTTGAGTATAAATAAAATTTAAATGATTTCTATTTCCCATTCAAGCCAGTAAAACTATCTTGTAGTACTAAAAATTACCCTATCCAAGAGTATACTGCTGAATTTAAAAATTACAGCCAGATAAAGAGATTTGGGAGGTTGAGTTGTTATTTGGAAGAACAAAATCTAAATGAAAAGGTGGTGACTTGCTGCAAAGGACATAAACATCCATCATGAAAAAATGGAACTGATCACTGTCAAAATAATCTTGGGAGGATCTGAATGTGTTGACTGTATACAGGAAGAAATAGTAACTGTGCCAGTGGAGGGAGAAAGGAGGAGATGCTGAATTAAGTCTTTCCATTTTCTTCTTTAGGTGAGGAATTGTTTAAATACTACCTTCTTTAAAGTGTAATTACACTTCGTGACAGTTGAAAGGGCAAGAGACTTCAGCGTCTTTTTAGATACAATTTCTTTTCCAACAGATGCCATCCAAAAGATCTTTTTGTGATTCCAAATGCAAGTGTTCAGGATGAATGTCTGCTCCGAGTTGGTGCCTGGCTACAGACAATTAGACAACTCTGACTAGAAAGACAAGCTCTCTTCAACAGGCTATTGAGTTCTTATGCATGTGATTGCACACCTCCAAATTCTCTTTTTGTCATTTGATTAACTACTTAAATTGTGTTTTGGAAAAGAGGTTCATTTGCTAGTTTAATAGATTAAGATACATTCCTTGAAAATTTAATCCTCGAAAAGGACCTAAACTTAATGTGAAATATACCTGACTTGAATTAGGCAAGAAGCTATAAGAATTTGCTACTTTCCTATTTTTACCTCCTTTGCAGAGTAATTAAAAAAATTAAAAAAGCCAACAAGTTAAGGAGAATTTATTAAGTACTTCCAAAATATCATGCAATATACTGAACACTGAGGATACTCAGAAAGGCAAAAATTCTATTCAAAAATCGTATTCTAAAATGGAAAAAGGTTTCACTTATAACTTTTCATTTTGGGTAATTGGATTTGCTTCTCAGATATGAAGGCAGTTGGGGTACCATTGGCCTCTCTAATTAATCATTTAATCAAACAATAATTCAAGATAAAGGATATATTTGCAGTCAATGTAAGGTCTGAGCTCTTTTTATCCCAACTCCCACTCTCAAACTGAATCTAATTCCCAGATCTTGGCTTTTTCTATGAGGATTTAAGGGGGAAGCCTGAGGAGTCAGAAGTAGCTGTCTAATGCCATTGGCTGAAGACCCCACCAATATATTTCCTCCTTACCCCCTCAAAACTGTCATTTGTAATCAAATTAGTAAGGCCAATTTAAAAGGCTTTTAGAAAGGAATATTTACCAAGATGGTAAAATAAGAATAATTAATACAAATATTCCCCTAAAATTTTGTGATATACTTTTCCTCAAGTATATAAGGGTCCAGGTGAAAGTGTGCTCAAGTATAAAGAGCACATTTGTCTAGGGCTTAACTCACAGTTCTACATTAGAAATCCTTTTCTCCCATTATTAGGTACCCCAATACATTTTTCTCTAGATTTTTGTGACATTACTTTCACAGTTCTTCTACCTATCTTATTTCTTTCTTTTCAGCATCCTTTGCTAGATCTTCATCTATATCAAGAGGCTTCTGTTAGCACATATAAAGTACTTAAACCATTCTTGTTGCCTGCCTGCCAAGGTACCAAAATAACCTTTGGATAGGATTTCTGAATTTCTATTTATTGTCAATCTGCTATTTACGATATGGATCCCTGAATGGCACATAATTTTCTAGATGTTCTCTTAATAGGATAAAATCTCTTTTATAAACTGAAAAGTCCTTTGTTAATATAAATAATATCTTTTAATTTATCTATTGTTTTACTGCATGGGAATTGAGGGGGAGTCCTAAAAGTAAGTCATATTCATAGTGCTTAGAGAAGACCCCATTTATTTAATGCATAACTTAGCATCTATTTTATACAAGGATAAGTGCTGTGATAGGATGCACAGAAAAGTAAAACAGAATATTTGCTCACATAGAATTTAAAAACTACTCTAGATTTAGTCTTCTGAACCCAGCTTTTGAACCAACAATCAACTTGAGATAATGTGATACATCTCCTGTTCATTTGTTTCAGTTGTGTCCAACTCTCCATTTAGGGTTTTCTTGGCACAGATACTGGAGTGATTTGCCATTTCCTTCTTCAGCTCATTTTACAGATGAGGAAACTGAGGCAAACAGAGTTAAATGACTTGCCCAAGGTCACACAGCTAGTAAGTTTCTGAGACCAGATTTGAACTCAGGAAGATGAGTCTCCCTGACTTCAGGCCTGATGCTTTATTCACTGTGCCTATCTGCCTTAGTAAGCTTCCCTTCAGTGGAAATCAATTTTCTTTGCAATCAAGAATAGATAAAGGGAGCCGAGTTCAAACATCTATTCCTTAGCAGCTTTCCTTATTTCCTTCTCTTTTTTCTTTCCTAGTCTATCTTTATATCTTATTATTTCCCAGTCTGTCTATTTTCTCTTTTATCTCTTAACCTAAGCAGGTTCAATATGGAAAGTTTCCCCTCAAATTGGAATAGTCCTGCAGCAGGGATAGCGATGTGAAGATTAGCACTGAAGTCTAGTATTTATTGAAGAAAGGCTAACATATTGAAACTGGGACCACAGAAAAAACTTGTTTGAGATTTAAAGGTCTTAATTACCTTTAATCAAGGTCAAATACTATAATTATCTCCCAAAATATTATTCAAATTCTTTTTATTATTCTGGAATTTGGTTGCCCTGCTTACTTTTGAAAATAATTTGGCCACTGGATAAGGTTTCTGGATTCTTTTTTACAATATAGACATTTTTGTTATAATTATGTTTATAATAAGACCTCATTTGTAGGCTACTACATATTTCCATATGTAGAATGGAATTACATCCTATTTCCATAATTTTTTTATCATTGCTGCCTCTGTAGTTTTGTAGAAGTCTCTAATTTAGTCAACAGGCATATTATTCCTTTGGAGCTAAAAAAATTGTTTTTGTGATTTTTAAGTTGAATTTTTTTGTGATTATTCAGCTTGAATGGACACTAGTTGCTTTTCAGCCTATTTGTAAAGGCCACCCATATGTCAGTAATGCTTTTACTAGATTGAATCTGAACTGAAGAGAAGTAAATTGAATTCAATCCCGACTTGGTTCTGTGAATGCATATATTAGCTTTAGTTCAACACGATTGTGGCTTATCCTTTCCAATGGTTGCCAGAGGAAAATGTAAAAGAAGTTTCAGACCAATAGTTTTTATCTGTTTTAAAAAATAATTCTTCCAGTGATTCATCTTCATATCATGCTGAAAGAATTCAACTCAATTTAACAAATATTAAGTACCCACCATGTGCAATGGACTATGGGAAGTACTGAATAAACAAATATTTGAAAATTACCCATTCCAGGCTCAGGACCTTATAGTTTTCTGGAGTAAGGACTGGGTAGGGAGTGGATACCACTCAACTATGTCAAAGTAACATATGAGAGAGGAAAAGGAAAGATTCCAAGAAAAAGTACTCTAGGAATATCTTAGGATTTAAGTTTTTAATTTGAAAATTTTTATTTTATTCAAAATGGGCATGAGTGTGTAACAAAGTGCATAACAGAGTCATTTAATATTTCTGTTATTCTAAAGATCATTAGTATAGTTGCTGGTGATACCATTCCAGAAAAATATGGATTCTAGCATCTAGACTTAAAGGTAGTTTCTAATAGCCTAGTCCACTCCCCAAAGGTCATCTCTACTGAATCTTTAATTCAAGTTTACTTTGCTCATTTTAAAGTAAACCCCAGAGGAAGATGCTACTCTGATTCAAGTTTTGCTATCATAGTGAAATGGGGCTTTACCAATGATCCTCACTATCTTAAAGGCAAATGATGCAGAGTACACTTTCCTCTTGCCCTTTTCTCGAATCTCTTGGATACTTGGGATTAATTTTTATGAAGGTAAAGGGGGAAAAGAATATAATAGCCTGAAAAGACTCTGGAATTCTTTAGCTAAGTATCCCAAGTAATACCTTGAAGTATAGAGTAGAAGGGGAAAAGGGAAAAGTAGAAGAGAAATAAAATAAAGAAATATTTTATTATTATGTTTTCCCAATTAGATGCAAATGCTAGCTTTAATAATAATTTTCTGACATTTTGCATTCCATGTTCTCTCCCTCTCTCCCATTCCCCTCTCCCCAAGATGGCAGGTAATATGATATAGGTTATCAATGTGCTATCATATGCAATGTTCATCATACTGTGAAAGAAGATATATCTCACTTACATAAGAAAAAACTCATGAAGGAAATAAAATGAGTACTTCAATGTGCATTCAGACTCTATTCCTTCTTAAAGCTGTAAATAGCCTTTTTCGTCATGAGTCCCTTGAATCCTTGTACTGCTAATAATAGTTAAATCATTCACAGTTAATCATTGTATATTACTGACATTTATTTATTATTATTTTATTATTTTCTATTTATCTAGTATTTATTAATTTATTATATATTATTATATGTATAATCTATAATATTATATAATCTATTGTATTTCATTATTATTATTATATATTATTGAATGTACCATATTCTCCTGGTTCTGCTCACTTCACTTTATGTTTTTCTAGATTCTTTTTTGAATCAACCTATTCATCATTTCTTACAGCATAATAATATTTCAATACAATCATATACCACAAATTGTTTAGCCATCCCCCAATTCTTTGCCACCACTAAAAGAACTCCTATAAATATTTTTGTACAAGTAGGTCATTTCCCTCTATCTTTGTCTTTTTGGAATATAGAACTAGTAGTAGTATTGTTGGGTCAAAGGGTATGTGCAGTTTGATGGCCCTTTGAGTATGATCCCAAATTACTCTCTAAAAAGGTTGTATCCATTTATAGCTCCACCAACAATGTATTAGTGATGCAACTTTTCCACATCACCTCCAACTTTTATCATCTTCCATTTTTGTTATGTAAACCAGCCTGATAGATATGAAGTGGTATTTCAGAGTTTTCATTTGTAATGAAAAGAAATGAATAGGTAAAATAGAGGGGAAAGGTTTAAATGGTGAAGGGTTCTCAACAATTGCTTCAGTTCTCTCCCATCCTCTAAGTATGAATACCCAAGTTACTTCCACCTAAGTAGGAGGAGAGACTTTGGATTGTAGTGAATAGTAATTTATTATTTCTTTCTGCCTTTATTAGCACAGGTAACAGAGATGACCTTTAAGCCCAGCCCAGAGTCAGTCATTTTAGAAGATCACCAGTATTTAACAATCTGAGAAATTATCCTAACAACTACCATTTTGATAATTTCAACCCAGTTGATTACTATGAACTTCCTTAGATATTGTTCAATTGTTCAGTCCTGTCAGACTCTTTGTAACCCTGATGGACATCTGATGGAACCTGGGAGTGGGGTGGGGTGGGCTGGGTCCTGGCAGCTTTTTGTTTGCAATAAAGAGGTCTGTCTGGTCAAAAAAAGAAACAAACCACAAAAAAACCCTGTGACCCTGTAATATCATAGAACACAATACTGCCCATAAAGTTCTCCTGGCAAAGCTACTGGAGTGATTGGCCACTTCTCTAATGGGTTAAGACAAATAGAGGTCAAGTGACTTGCACAGGGTCACATAGCTGATAAGGGTCTGAGGTTGGATTTGAACTCATGTCTTCCTGACTCCAGGCCCAGTGTGCTGCTATCCACTCAGTCATCTAGCTGCCTCAAAAAGTAAATATATCTCTTTAAATATAAACTTCTCCTTTTATCAAAAGGAAACCTAGAACTGTTGGTCACCAAAGATGCTTTAGATGTACCTCCACTGTTCATGCTCTTCATCTGGTAGGGCCATGGAACCTCTTTGAGTCACAGAAAAATTGAACAAGGTGTTCTAGTACCTGGCTGGGGCAAGACATAAGGTAAATGCAGCTGATCGACTACACCTGGCCAGTTCTGGTCTCAAAGGCAAAAACGTGAGTGCTTGGGTAGCACCTCCCTTTCCAATCAGCATTTCATGCATGAAATTGCCTGTGTAAAATTAATCCCAAGCCTGCCTTGTATATACTGTTAGTATCCATCCCCTGGGGAGATGGCAGACCCTTGAACAAAAGTTCTTTTCTTTTCAATACTTAAGATAGAAATTGTGGTCAAAACCACCGATTCAGAATTGCTGTATGTTTTTTCCAAGTTCCATGGGCTTCCTCAGGCCAAACACCATCCCTTTCACAGACTCCATTTATCCAGTAGGATTCTATAAGCAAAAAACCTTTAGCTTCTATTCAAACTTCATGGTTGTATATATTTGGAGAATCAGGGCCTGCCAGGTTAAAATACAAGTGGTTGGTCAAATTGGTTAGTATGGTTTTGGTGGTCTAGGCTTTGTCATTTACGTTGTAATTTACCTCTCCCACCCAAACTTTGAACTCTTTAGAGTTGCCTTCCTGACCTGGGAAAACTGAATACTATTTGGTAACATTTGAGGGGTCCAAAGGACCTTGTCAAATACTTTCATTCCTCCATGTAGACTTTTAGGTATATTGTTAACAGCCAATCCAATTTGTATTCCTTCCTATCTATGGCAAATCAAGAATTTGGTCCAACTACTATTTCAAGGGGTGGGTACTTCTTGAGATACCCTTTAATAGACTCCAAGGTATTTACTGAACAGGGCTGTAGTAGATAACAAAAAGGCTAAGTTCTGATGGTGCTAATAATCAAGGGGGAAGTTTAAGATTACTTTCCTAGGACTTGGAACTGGAAAGAACTTTAGAGATTAGCAAATCCAGCCTCCTTCTTTTGCAACTGAAGAAGCTACAGACTTGAGAGATAAAATGATTTGTCCAAGTTTGCAGAGCTAGGATCCAAAGTCCAACTCTCTGAGATGGTTTTACTGGCCATGAATGCTATAGCTTCATGGAGACTTGGAGATTGGGGTGAGAGGTGGACATTAAAAGTGGGTAAGCAGCTAACATCATCTGCAATGGGGATAAACCATAAGATCAGGAGTGAATCAAGGATGCCAATTATCACCTCTATTATTTGACATTGTACTAGAAACACTAGCAGTAGCAATTAGAGAAGACAAGAAATTGAAGATATTAAAATTGGCAATGAGGAGACCAAGATATCACTCTTTGTGGATGACATGATGGTCTACTTAAAGAATCCTAGAGATTCAACCAAAAAGCTAATTGAAATAATCAAAAACTTTAGCAAAGTTGCAGGATACAAAATAAACCCACATAAATCATCAGCATTTCTATGTATTTCCAACACATCTCAGCAGCAAGAGTTAGAAAGAGAAATCTTATTTAAAATCACCTAAAAACTATATAAAATACTTGGGAATCTATCTGCCGAGACAAACACAAGAACTATATGAACACAACTACAAAACACTTTCCACACAATTAAAACTAAATCTAAACAATTGGAAAAACATTAACTGCTCATGGGTAGGATGAGCTAACATAATAAAAATGACAATCCTACCCAAACGTATTTACTTATTTAGTGCCATACCCATCCTACTTCCAAAAAAACTTTTTTACTGAATTAGAAAAAAACAAAACAAAATTCATTTGGAAGAACAAAAGATCAAGGATATCCAGGGAAATAATGAAAAAAAAATGTGAAGGAAGGTGGCCTAGCAGAACCAGAACTTAAACTATGCTCTAAGGCTGGGGTCATTAAAACAATATGATACTGGCTAAGAGACAGAAAGGAGGATCAGTGGAATAGACTTGAGGTAAGTGACCTCTGCAAAACAGTCTATGATAAGCCCAAAGATCTCAGCTTGTGGGACAAAAATCCACTATTTCATAAAAACTTCTGGGAAAATTGGAAGACAGTATGGGGAGAGATTAGGTTTGGAGCAACATCTCACACCCCACACCAAGATAAACTCAGAATGGGTGAATGACCTGAACATAAAGAAGGAAACTATAAGTAAATTAGGTGAACACAGAATAATATACAGGTTAGATCTTTGAGAAAGGAAAGATTTTAAAACCAAGCAAGAGCTAGAAAAAAATCACAAAATGTAAAATCAATAATTTTGATTATATCAAATTAAAAAGGTTTTGTACAAACAAAACCAATGCAACCAAAATTAGTAGGGAAGTAACAAATTGGGAAATAATCTTCATAACAAAAACCTCTCAAATTTACCAAAAGCTAAATCAATTATACAAAAAAATCAAGCCATTCTCCAATTGATAAATGGGCAAAGGACATGAATAGGCAATTTTCAGTCAAAGAAATCAAAACTATTAATAAGCACATGAAAAAGTGCTCTAAATCTTTTATGCAAATCAAAACAAATCTGAGGTATCACCTCACACCTAGCAGATTGGCTAACATGACAGGTATGGAAAGTAATGAATGCTAGAGGAGATGTGGCAAAGTTGGGACATTAATTCATTGCTGGTGGAGTTGTGAATTGATCCAACCATTCTGCAGGGCAATTTGGAACTATGCCCAAAGGGTGCTAAAAGACTGTCAGCCCTTTGATCCAACCATAGCACTGCTGGGTTTGTACCCCAAAGAGATAAGGAAAAAGACTTGAACAAGAATATTCATAGCTGCACTCTTTGTGGTGACAAAAAATAGGAAAACGAGGGGATGCCCTTCAATTGGGGAATGACTGAACAAATTGTGGTATATGTTGGTGATGGAATACTATTGTGCTAAAAGGAATAATAAAGTGGAGGAATTCCTTGGGGACTGGAACAACCTCCAGGAATTGATGCGAAATGAAAGGAGCAGAACCAGGAAACCATTGTACACAGAGACTGATACACTGTGGTACAATGGAATGTAATGGACTTCTCCATTAGTGTCAATGCAGTGTTCCAGAACAACCCAGAGGGATCTATGAGAAAGAACACTTTCCCCATTCAGAGGAAAAACTGTGGGAGTAAAAACACAGAAGAAAAACAACTGCTTGGTTACATGGGTTGAGGGAATATGATTGGGGATGTAGACTCTAAATGAACATCCTAGTGCAAATATCAAGAACATGGAAATAGGTTCTGATCAAGGGCACGTAATACCCAGTGGAATTGTGCATCGGCCATGCGAAGGGTGGAGGGAGGGGAAGGAGGGATAGAATACAGTTCTTGTAACCAAGGAATAATGTTCTAAATTGACTAAATAAAATTTTTAAAAAGGGAAACTTCAGAGTTAAAAAAAAGTGGATAAGCACCCTGAAAAACCTTGGCAAACCCTTACAACAGAGGTCTTCCTTGCATAGCCCATTCACCAGACCTCAAAACCATCAGTGACTTAGGAGAATGTCTACCACAAGCATATAAAGACTTCCCCTGGAGGAATGATCAGATGAGAACAATTTGTTCCAACAGGGTGGCTGAAGCAGGTGTTGTGGAATGAATGAAAGAGGCCAAAGTTATCTACTGCATCCCACCAGGCATCCTGACTTTGGTATTGCCACTGGACTTAGATGACCCTGAAAGAGAGAGTGAGGCTGATGGCTTTGTGCATCTGTGCTTCATTTCAATCTAATTCACTTGCCAGTCAAGGCCTTAACCTGCAATGTCATTGATCCTCTTTGAAAATGAAGGATAGACTACAATAATGTTCTTTTCATTATTTCAGACTATTGGGAAAGACTTACAGGAACAATTAGCCATTTATTAGGTTATTTATCACACCAAACATCAAAAGTAAAATCTTAAAAGAATGATGTGATCTTGGGACAAAAAAACTAACTTCTTCCATTTGGTTGGGTTTTTTTTTTTTGCTCCCTTCTCCCTGGGAAAGATTATAGCTTTTCTATGGTTTAGTAGAAAGTGTTTTAGAATTGTAGTGACTGAAAAATTTATGCACATAAAGTTAACCTGATGATGAGCATTTCCAAATGTTGGCAAGTCTGGCCCTCAAATGACAGCTGTACAGTCATTGAAGAGTTCTGATAAAGAAACATCCTTCATCATGGAAAGATCTACCAAAGCTTTTGTTAAACTATTGTAGCCTTTAAAAACTTAAGGGGACTTTCCAAATATCATCACATTTGATCCTCATAACAACTCTGAGAGGTTGGTGCCATTTTCCCATCTCTCAGTGGGGGAAACAGGCAGTTGGACTAGATAATATCAAAGGTTACTCCACATGCTAAGTTATATACTTTTCAAATGTCTGGAGAGATAGAGGGAGGGATGGAAAGAATAAGGAAGAGATGGATAGAGAAAAAGATAGAGATAGAGGAAACACAAGGGCAGATAGACCACAGAGGCTGATACTAAACACATTAAAGCCAGAGAGGGTTGTAAATTTGGTGAGTTTAGTGGTCACTGGTAACTTCCTTCAAAATATAATGGATTTATTAATCTTTGTACATCAGATAGAAATAAAGCTGACTATAGATGGCTTTGTTATACTGATTAGACCAGTTTTGATAAATTTATATAGATTTAGTTTGGCACTTTTGTCCTTTCTATCCATTCCTCAATAATATGAATAAGCAGAATTATTAAGACTCTAATCTAGGCTGAAAGGACTGTCACCATACCCTGAAAATTCCCCCATTCAGCTTAGTTAAATCTTGTAGAAGTCAACTTGGCTTGGGTTAATTTTAAAACTCTTTTTCATGATGGTCAAAGAACAGACTTCAGGAAACATGAATTCAATCCCACCCTCATGCCCCATTTCTATAACCACAAAAGTTACTCTCCCATGTCCAGGAACAAGATGTCCAGCTGTCAAAGCTGCCTAATCCAAGTATCCCTTAAGTAAATCTTAAATTAATATCCTTGCCTGAATAACTATCTGCATTTTTTTTCTTTGTGGGAGGTCTTAGTTTAGACATTCTGGGAAAAATCTGGAATTAATGAATATTCTGTTTGCTCACACATAATTTTAAAAAATGTTTTCTGTTCAATGAATAATATGAAACAAATCAGTTCTTTAATGAGTAGGAGCTACTTTATGAAAATAGTAGTAAATCTTTCCCCAAATCCAGCTCAGCAAATTTTTTAAAATAAACATTTGAATAAATTTGCCTGTTCAACAGAGAAAAAACTTTTGCTAGCTAGGGAAGATCTGACCTCAGGGCTCATTAATACTTCATCAGCCTAATCTAGTCAATCAGCAGAGCAGAGAAGAAGCCCTTTCAAGACAGAATAGCCCAAACCCACAGATCCACCAATGAAAAGAGAAGCAAGATTATAGCCAATGAAAAGGGGAAAAGAAGGAAAAAATATGAGTAAACAACAGGAAAAAATAAAAAATAAATTGCAATCTACAGCTTCTATACAAATAACAAATGGAACAGAGGAGGATCAAGGAACACAAGCACAAATACAGAAATTCCAGGAAATTGAAATCAGGCTTTGGAAGAACTCAAAACACAATTCAAAAAACAACTAAGAAAGGTTGAAGACAATTGGGAAAAGAATTTAAAAAGCAAAATAAGTCATCTATAAACAGAGGCATATGAACTAAAACAAGAAAATAGTGTCTTGAAAGCCAGAATTGACCAGCTTGAAAACAAGGCAAAGAAAGTGAAAAATGACCTGACCTACCAAGAAAAACCAATCAGAAGGCGGATGACTAAAAAGCCAGCGATAAAATTCAGTCTTTAAAAATTAGAATCCAATAACTAGAAGCAAATGACTTCACAAGGTAGCAAGAGTATATAAAACAAAATCAAAAGAATGAAAAGATTGAGACAAATATGAAACAACTCATTGAAAACTACAGTCATGGAAAATAGAATCAGAAGAGATAATCTGAGAATTACTGGACTTCTGGGAAATCATGACAAAAGAAAAAGCCTGGACAACATTCTATAGGAAATTATCCAAGAAAACTGCCCCAAGATTTTTGAACAAGAGGGAAAAGTGGAGATTGAAAGAATCCACAGATTGCCCCTTGCATTTAATCCCCAATTGACAATTCCAAGGAATGTTATAGCCAAATTAAAGAACTACCAGACCAAAGAAAAGATACTACAAAATCCTAAGAAGAAACCATATAGATATCGTGGAATGACAGATAAGATAACACAGGACCTAGCTGCATCCACACTGAAGGACCGGAAGGCATGGAATATGATATTCCAGAAAATAAGGGAACTGGATCTACAACTGAAAATCAACTATCCAGCAAAACTGACTATATTCTTACAGGGGAAAGTATGGTCATTTAATAAAATAGAAGACTTCCAAGCATTCATAAAGAAAAGACCTGATTTAAACAGAAATTTTGATGCCCAAACACAGAACTTGAGAGAATCACCAAAAATTAAGAAAGGAAAAAAACAAACAAACAAAAAACTTTTTTAGGGACCCAATTAGTTCAAATGATTTGTATTCATATAAGAAAAGATGATATTGGTAACTCTTTAAAGCTGTATTATCATTAGGGTAACAAGAAGTATTCTTAGAGGGAACAGTGGCAAACTATATGGTATGAAATATATATATATATATATATATACATATATATATATATAAACTAGGAGGGTAAAAAAAGGATAATTTTAAGAGAAATGGAAGAAGAAATAAAATGGGATAATTTTATATTTCATGAAGAGGCACATGAGTGGAGAGGGGAGAAGACGATGGAAAGGTGAAAGAGGTTAGAGACAGTCTCCAAAAAATTTTTAATCATTACAATGGCAAGGGTCAGGATGTTCAAATGGAAGGAAAACCTCCAACTCTAAATTCAATCATCATTATCATCATCATCAACATCAACATCAACATCATCATCATCAACAACATCATCAACATCATCATCAATGGCATCTTCAGCATCTAATTATCCATCTTTTCCTTGCCCAGGAAAGTTTTTTGATGGGTGGCCTAACCTAAATAGCATACTATGCAGAGTACTGAATGAGAGCCAAAAGTCCTAAACTCTAGGCTTGAGTGCCACTATATGTCCTTTGGGAGTAAAAAGAAAGTCTTCTTTTCCCTGGACTCAGTTTCCTCATTTATTTATTAGTGAAGCTTACTTGGACTCTGCATTAATTTAATCAATTAAATCAAAAAACAAAACAGGTATAAACAAGCAAAAAAAAAAGACAGAAAAAGTTTTATTCCAATATAAGACTTGGCAGCTCAGAAGAAACAAAGGGTTGCCAAGGCTTATGGAGGAATAAACTCTCTCTATAGAGCAGGTAGAGTGAATAAGTGCTGAGACTTGGATCTTTCAAGACCTTTGGATTCCATCTTTGCCACTCACCAAATGAATGGCAGTCTGGGGTTAGTTAGTTTAAATTTCTGAGTCTCCGTTTTTTCATTTATGAAATAGGGACAATTACTACCTGTAGTAGCCCTCTATTAGGGTCATTGTGAAGCTCAAATGAGTTAATACACTGCTAACTTTAAAGCACTATACAAATATCTGTTATTAGTAGTTCTGAAGCCCAGGGAATGAGATTGAAACTTTCCTTTTGTATTTTCATTCCAAGGTCTGTGACTGCACCTTTGGGGGATCCAAATTTCCTTTGATTAGAAAATGACAGATATACTCCATCTAGAGTCTGCTTTACTGAGAAGCCAATGAGCCACTGACAATTCAGTTGTTGGGAAGAGCACATGTCCTGAGAAGGTCTAATTCTGTTTGAAAGAAAAATGCCTGGTAGTTTCACGGGAAATTTTGCTTCAATAATCCCTGTAGATTCAAGCACTAAGTATGTCACTGAAAGGAGCAATGTAGCTTGTCTTTCCAAGTCAGAATAAGTGAACTATAAGAGGTTTGGGGAAATGAATATGTTGGTCAGGAAAGGCAAGTTACAATTTTACTGAATGACTGAATCAATATGTCCAGGATGTCCCAGAAGCTGGGATGTATGGAGTGTTCACAAAAGACTAGCACTTCTGGTGTGAAGGTTTGCTGAAACCTTTTTAGGCCAGTTTATCTACCTTTGGTAACATCACCGTAAAATATTCTGGGGATGTAGGCTAAACCAGGTGGAGGGTAACTGGCAGGTAGGTCTCAACCCTCTTGGGGAAATTTTGGGGATGTCTACCCTAAGCCCATGAAGACTTCCCCAGTCTGAATGGATGCACGAGAATGGGATTGTTCCAATGGCCAGGAAAGTGGCTGAAGCAGGAGCTATGGAGAACCTAGAACTTGGTTGCACATGAAAGAGGCCAAGACCATCCACTTTATTCTATTGCCCACTGTCTTGAATTGTGTTATGTCATTAAATTTGGATGACTCTGGGAGAGTTTGAGTCTGATGACTTTGTGCAGCTCTGTCTTTTTTAAATCCAATTCACAAACACAAGAAGATACTACATTCATGATGTCATTGGCCTATTTTGAAAATGAAGGATGAATAATAAGTACCCCAGGGAGCTGGTAATCCTTTGGGTGGAGTTGATTACAATTAGGATTGTGCATCTAGAACTGGAAGGGACCTTAGTCTAGAAATCCTTTACTTTATTTGTGATAAGGATCCCTTTGACAATTTGGTAAAACAACTAACTAACTCATGACACAGCTGGATTAGGAGTCAGGAAGATCTGAGTTAAAATATGGTCTCTGATATTGGCTACCTGTGTGACCTTGGGCAATTCACTTGACTTAACCATTGCTATCAATATTGCTATTGATATCAATCAATAATTCATAGATAACTAATGACTTGTCTTAAGAGAATTGTTCAATAGAATGAGGACTGCTACTGCTTTTGTCTCCCTGGTCCGCTACAGTGTTGGGTACATAAGAGGGACTTTAATAAATGTTGAATGGATTGTTTTTGACTCAGGTTACGTGGAAGCTGGTAAGCGTTAGAGGCAGGATTTGATTCCAGGTGGTCTTGTATCAGAAGGTAATACCCTTCGCTTGAAGTTGATCCAATGCCCTGGACAAGTCAGAGGCTTAATTAGAATAAACCCTTCCTTGGCCTCCCCACACCCCCAGAAGCACACAGGTAACCACACCAAGTTGAGGCTTTCTGAGAGTGATCAGAGTGGTTTGGGAACACACAAGGGAGCCTTGGGTTCCACCTGGCTTGATAAAACTGGCATTGTAAAAAGCTATCCCACTTCCAACACAGGACATACACACAACACAATTTGGAGCTGCCCAAAGGGGGAGGCAATCTATAGCTAACCTTTTAAGCAGATCGAGTATCAGAATGCATCCACTGTCCATTAGGCGTCCATTTAGACCTTCTGTTTGTAGCCAGCTAATTTCTAAACTGTCCTCCGAGTCACTAATTGTGGTAGAAAATGGAACTGTGTTCTCTGCTTTAGCATGACCTAATGCTTATAAACAAAAGACCAAGTTCCTTAGCCGGTGTGGGGAACATGTGGTCCAGAATGCTGCATACAAATTCCCTAATTAAGCTATTTCTCATTTATCCTAAATAATAAAATATTGGATTTATGTGTTAACTGACAAATGGTGTAGACAAAGTATGCTTTTTTTTAATCCTTATTTTCTGTCTTGGGGTGTATGGGGCGCTCAGGGAGGGGTAGTATCTCTGGTATGGAGGGCTTGTCGTGCCCTCCTAGGGCAGCTCTCCAGCCTCTGACCCTCACCTGACACCCAGCTCTCACTTGTGGCTCCCAGTAGCTGCTAGCATGCGGCAGCGGCCACACCCTGAGCAACGGTTTTGACAGGCCGGCTAAACCTTGTGAGGGTAGCCATCGGGTCATTGACCCCTGGTGAACCAGGGCTTTGCTCACCCAGCATGTGAAGACTGCTTTGGCAGAACAGGTGGAAGAAACCAATAAGAAGGTTCAACGGCTGAGAGGGCGATGCAGCAAAGCACTGTGGAGTGCTCAGGGCGTGTTGGAGCACAAAAGACAACACGGCCATTCAATGCAGCTGAGGAAGTCTCCAGGTGTAACGACTTTTCGTGCCATTGGACCCAGGCTTCCAAAGCCGAGAGAGTGGGACTGTCTCTGTGCATCGGCTTTTCCACTTAAATCTTCATGCACAAGTGTCTTTGTGCACAAAAACACACAGACAATCATCATCCTCAGTTCGAGAGACAACCAACAATTTTCTGTCTTAGAATTGATACCAGATATCTATTTCAAGGCAGAAGAGAGGTAAGAGCTTGGCATTTAGGTTTAAGTGACTTGCCCAGGGTCACACAGCTAGAAAGTTTCTGATTCAGATTTGAATCCAGGACTCTTCTCTTCTAAATCTGGCTTTTTAACCACTGAGCCACCTAACTGCTCCCAAAGCATGCTTTTTATAGAACCAACTTTGTCTAACATGATAGGACCACATATCAACCAAGAAAATAGTTTAAATAGGATATTTTATATTTTTGGTCTTTCTATTAAAAAACACTATATAGCAATTTCTAAGAGTGCATCATAGTGTTTTGAATATATATGGGAAGGATCTGTGATTTCATCAGCAGGGAGTTCAACCACTGGAATTTCTTTTGCCCAACTCATTTGTGACTTAGAAGATGAGTTTTGGAACCTAATATGTAAGTCCTCAATACTCCAGGCACTTAGAAGTTAAATGACTTTCCCAGGGTCACCTAGCTTGTACTAAGAGTGGTATTTGAACATGGGGCTTTGGGACTCAGAGACTAGATCACTATATTCACTATACTACAGAGCTTATCACCACATGTAATATCTTTTTATTGTATCTCAGTTAAAAAATGAATAGGGGGCAAATATTATTGGGCAGCCTTTCCCTCTGCTATTAGAGAAGAGGGTGACTGATCCATCAAGTTTGGTGAAGATGACCTCAGCCTAATGGTGATCCAAGCCTTAAGAAAACTGATCATCAGAAATATAGGATCACCAAGCAGATACCAAGCCTAAGGATGGCTATTTACATAGTCAAAGGACTTTTGTTGTTCACTCCTTTCGGTTTTGTGCAACTCTTCATGACTTCTTTTGGGATTTTCTTAGCGGAGAAACCAGAGTGATTTGCCATTTGCTTTTCCAGTTCATTTTTACTTGAGGAAATTGAGGCAAACAGGCTTAAAAGACTTGTCCAGGATCACACAAGTAGTAAGTTGTGACATAAAGAATACAACTTATAGGGGGCAGCTGGGTAGCTCAATATTTGAGAGCCAGGTCTAGAGATGGGAGGTCCTAGGTTCAAATCTGGCCTCAGACACTTCCCAGCTGTGTGACCCTGGGAAAGTCACTTAACCCCCATTGCCTAGCCCTTACCACTCTTCTGCCTTGGAACCAATACACTGTATTGATTCCAAGATGAAAGGTAAGGGTTTTAAAAAAAAAAAAGAATATGACTTATAGGGGACAGCTGGGAAGCTCAGTGGATTGAGAGCCAGGCCTAGAGACAGGAGATCCTGGGTTCAAATTTGGCCTCAGACACTTCCCAGCTGTGTGACCCTGGGCAAGTCACTTAACCCCCATTGCCTAGCCCTTATTGCTCTTCTGCCTTGGAACCAGTACACGGTATTGACTCCAAGACGGAAGGTAAGGGTTTAAAAAAAAAAAAGAGTATGACTTATAGAAGGTTTAGCATGACGATGAACAAATTCTATTATTTGGCTGGATTTGAGCTCAGGTCTTCTTGACTCCAGGCCTGGCACTCGATCCCCCAGACTACCTTTCTGCGTTCTGTGCCACCCAAAGGACTCTGATAAAAACAGATATAATAGGGGCTCTTTAAATAGCCACTCCTGGTGAATTGAAGCTTATATTTTCAGAACAGCAAGAGACTTCAGAGGCCATCTAAAATACCTCTCTTATTATATTTTGTTATATATGATTATTATATTATAGACAAAAATATAAACCAGAAAAATTAAATGTGAAAGTCATATAGGCACTAAGTGCCAAGGCCATAACTTGACCTAAGTATCCCAGTTCCAGTGCCATGAGGCTATCTTTTGTTTCCTAATAGGCCAATCACTATTTGTTTGGTAGGGTGGGAAAGTGAGCCAGAAGTGGGAGATTTAAAATGTTTCAGCTAAGCCTAACATCTGAGGATCTCAGAACTTGACAAGACATCTCTGAGGTTGTACTATAAGGCAATGGAGTAATATTCAATTTGGTTTAATAAAATTTAATATCCACACAAATTTGGGGGAATATATTTATTGCAGGGCACAAAGGTGCAGTTGTTTTAGGGAAGACCAAATAATTGAACTTGTTCATCATCACCGTAGATCTTCTATGAATCATATTCTTTAAACCAATGAGATCCCTTTCAAAGAAATGAAGTCAATTCTCTGGAACAAAGTTAAAGATGGATTTGTGTCATATTAAAAAAAAAGATTTCTGTCCTTTCTGGTTATGAAAATATAATATAGAAGAGACAATTCTTTCTTTAGGAGCATGAAAAAAAAAACCTAGAATGGAAAAACAATGACTTATGGAAAAAGCTTTCTTCCCACTTGCTAATGAGACACAGAACAGTAACTAAGATGAGGCAATCAGGGTTTTGCCCAAAGTGATGAATTTAGAGAGACTTGAAAGCATTAGCAATTCTTCTATAGCATAAAAACAAAAAGAGCTCAGTACCTGTCAGCAATTAGAAATAATTAAAATAGGGGAGTGTCTGGAAGGCCTGAGTCCTTCCTCTCACTTCTACTGGGGTCACCCCAGTGGAACCCCAGCTGAAATAGTTGCTTGGATATTTTGTGCCATTTACTCTGGCTGTGCCACTCACTTCAGTGATGGACTGCTTCTCTAGGCACAAATATTGATAGTTGCAGTTCTGATAAAGTCATAGGGCCATACAGTCATAGATTTTAGAGTTGAAAAAGACCGTAAGAGCATCTTGTCCAACCCTTTTGTTTTACAGATGACAAAACTGAGGTCCATACAGGTTAAACGGTATTAAGTGGTCCTGGTATCACATAAGTCACAAGTGGCAAAGAGGGGATTCAAACTCAGGTCTTCATGGAATACAAAGCTGTAAACAGAATAAAGGTCCATCTACTGGGCATAATGATTCATAGACTCTTTGATCGTCTGCAATTGACTTTATAGATAGTCAAATCGGAGATGAAATCCAAAATCATTTCTGTCATAACCAGATTTTACTCAAGATGGTTGGTTTTTAGTTGATTTCAGTCGTGTCTGACTCTTCATGACTCCATTTTGTAGTTTTCTTGGGAAAGACACTGGAATGGTTTGCCATTTCCTTCTCCAAATAATTTTACAGATGAGGAAACTGAAGCAAATAGAGTTAAGTGATTTGCCCAGGGTCACCCAGCTAGTAAGTATCAGAGGTCAGATTTGAACTTGGGTCTTCCTGACTCTGGGCTTGGCACTATCCATTGTACTACCTAACTGCCCTTACTTAGACTATCCTAGGGTCTCAGCAGCCATCACCCCTCACAAGTTTCTTCTGCTTTCAATTTAACTCTTTTCACTTTCATTTTTCCACTGTCACTTTTTAAAAGTATTTGTGTTGGGGTGTGTGGGGGGGGGGGGAGGTGAGAGGCTACAAGAACACCAAGTAGTAGGTAGATCTTAGAGCACATCTCCCAAGGAGACAGAGTCCTACCACTCATTAACACCACAGAATTAAAGAAAGAGAGAGAGCTGATAGGATCATCATTGGCCATCTAATCCAATCCCTTCCTTCATTTTAAAGATGAGTAAACTGAGGTCCAGGAAAGTTCAGTGATTTCCCAAAGGCTACTTAAGTAATAAGAGTCAGAGGCAAGATTTGAACATGGTTTCTCTAAGTGTTCCCTCCATGGTACTCACTAAAGGATTGCAAATATTTTTGTAGTAGCAAAGGAATAGGAATGAAATAGATTTCTCCATTGATGGGGGGGGGGGGAATGTCGAAACATTGTTTTATATGAATGTTATGCAATGTTACTATGCTATGAAATTTTCATCAACTGATGTAAAATGAAGCAAGAAGAACCAAGAAAACAATATACAAAATGACGATATCATTATAAACTGGGGAAAATAATCACCACTAAATAATCTAAATGAAATACTGAGAAATTGTAAAAAAGCAAATTTGTCTCCAAAGAAGAACTAGTGGCCTGACTCCTAGCCACCGGGCCACTTAGTTGGCCTGAAGTTGAATCTCTACATTGTAGCTATAGAAGGTAACATAAATCTTAGCATCATTTAGGAAAACTAACCTCCCAAAAGGACACTTATGAGAATGGTCTTTGGCAAGCATCAGTGTACTGTCAGTCACCAGGGCTCCTTACTGGCAAATTCCCAATCACCCAGTCACCCTGCAATCTAACTCCAAGTTGCCATATATTAATTCCTTTTAATACACTCTACATTCTAGCCACACTGAATTACTAGCTAGTCTCCAAACTTGATCTCCTGCCTTTGGGCATTTCTATGTACTCCTCCTCCCTTTCTACTCCTCCCTCTCTAACCTCTAAAACACTCTCTCATCATTTCTGC
The DNA here is from genome assembly GCF_027887165.1 of Monodelphis domestica. Classification (NCBI taxonomy): domain Eukaryota; kingdom Metazoa; phylum Chordata; class Mammalia; order Didelphimorphia; family Didelphidae; genus Monodelphis; species Monodelphis domestica. The sequence goes on from NC_077229.1 coordinate 145,967,263, forward strand.
CTTTTGGAATCTTTTTTTTTAAGTCTTTTCTCATCTCCCTAGTTGCACTTTCTCCATCCCTAGCTATTTCTAAAGCCCTTTGTCTGATTTTCCCTGACAGTCATCAATCTCTGCCTTGTATTATGCTGCTCTGTGAACATATAGCATCCTCCCTAATAGAATGTAAGCTCCTGAGAGCAGGGGTGCCTTGGTATATGTCTTTGCACCCGCTACTGTAGTTCCTGATACAGTAGTAAGTGCTGACATAATAAAGGGTTGTTGCCTAGGAGTGGGCACCGTGTCTGACCCATTCTCCAGTGTCCACGTTTTATGGCAAACCCACTTGAGAGCAATTGTGAGCTCTCTCAACTGTTGAAAGGGCAGATGAGCCCAGGGTGGCAGTTCTATACCCCACTTTGGGGGAGATTCTCTCTCAGTGCAAGTGAAGGCAGCAGTATCACTTTGTCATCATTCTTCTTGAAGACCCAAGTGGGAACCCTTTTCAAGCAGTCAAATCCTCCTCCTTTAAAAACTTATGTATGTGCATTTCAGTAGGGGAGAAGGTGACTGGACTGCATAATACTTAAGTCAGCAGCTGTATTATTGCATTTTTTCTTATCTGACAAAAGCAGATCTTGATTGATAATTAGACAGTAACTGTCATGACTTTGAATGGGACAGAAGGGATGGATGTACTTAAGAAAATGTGACAGGCAGCCATCATCCTGGTGCATGGCATGTTGGGAGGTAGCACTGTGCATATTAAGGGAGGAAGTTGGGCTCCCCACCTGGGAAACGGAAGCTTCTGGGATATCTATTCATTTTCACCAAAAGTTAGAATTGGAAGAAAACTTGGAAATCATTTTGCAGATGAATAAAAGGGGTCCAGGGAGGGTAAGTGACCCTAAGCGAATCTGAGGCTGCCTCTGTATACTATGGATCTTCCCTAGTAGAATGTAAGCCCCTTGAGGGCAAGGACTGTTTTATTTTTATTTTTGTTTCTTGTCATTGTACCTCCTAGCATAGTGTTTGACATTGATTTGAGTCTCTACATCCAGTATCTTCATTGTCTATGGTTTATGGCAGAGTAGTTAACAGTATCTACATCTCAAGGACAATCCAGGGGCTTTTATGCTGCAACATACTTTCTGTGGCTATGAGAAGGGGTATCGTAGTGAGGAAAGTTCTAGATTTTCCCAAATTCTTAGTTGGTGGTTTGAGAGTCACCATTAATATGCTTCCCCACCCCTTCCCAGAAATGAATGCTTTGAAAAAAGTTCCTAGAAGGAGCACCTGGGAATTCATGTTAGCCATCTACAGGATCAGCTTTCCAGGAACAATCCCTCTACTTTGCCACTCTTATGTGTCAGGGCTTCTTGACATTCATCTCAAGTATTTCCCCGAAATCAGGTGTTAGGCACATTGTAGGTGTTCAGTAAAGGCACCCTGATGTGAATGTAGAAACCATGGATGTCCCCAGTACAGATTTGTCAGGTAAATAGCCAGAGCCCAATTTTTTTCTCAGAGTCTTCTGTCCAATGCAGATATTCATCCCTGGGGGAGAGGGGGGGGAATGAGCCTGGAACTTGGCTCCGGAGTATTGGCTGGGGACAAAACACCCTGTCATCTTTTCTCACAACACTGGGTTGGCAGTAGCTTCAAGAATGTAAGAAAAGTGATCTGGTAAGTGACTCCTCTTGTTAAGGGTGAGCAAAAGAGACCTTGCTGGAAGAAAATGAAAGCCAAAGCTTGGAAAGTTGAATGCAAGGCTTCAGTGGCTGCCAAAGTTGTCCTCTTGCAGGTATAGTAGTGTAAAGACACCACTGACAACAAAAATCACAAGAGAACAATTTACACTGATGGAAGACACTTAGCAATTTGGAATATTTTAGTAAGGAATTCTAGTCATTTACCTTTCTCTCTCAATTAATCTTTAATTCAGCAAAAACTTACTCAGTATCTATGATGTGTCAGGAAGCCACAGTGATAAAATTTAAATCCAAAGTTGTGAATCCAAAGTTTAAGAATGTAATCCCTGTCCTTATGGTAGCTAATTGTCTAATAGGGAGATGCAACTTGTGCATAAATGCATATGATGCAAGGTAAACTGGGATAGAAAAAAAGATGGATGAAGCAAAGGGTCCTAGTTAATGTGAGAAAAGATCACTTCTCACTGGGGCATGCAGATAGTTTTTCATAGAGGCGTCACCCATGTTATTAAATGAAATCATAAATCTATCAAATATTTATTGGGAAACTATTATGTGTTAGGCATTATGCTAGGTGCTGAAGATGCAAAGACAAAAATTAAACAGTCCCCAAACTCAAATTTACATTCTGGGGGCAGGGGATACCCACACATAAACACATATATACACATACTCACATACATACATATATATGTGCATGTGTGTGTGTGCCAAGAGAAGAGGAAGATGTCAGAAGGTTGAGGAGAATTGGGAGGAAGTTCCAAGCCTGGGGGGGGGGGGGAGAAAAAAGGTCGTAAAACAGAACAAGATCAGGGAATATGTTGCATTCCAGTTTGACTGAAATGTAGGAAAAGGGGAGAGAAATGGGGAGAAACAATTGTGTTGAAGAGAAAAGAGCTGAATTTTCTGAAGTGGCCAAAGTGGTTGTGTTTTAGTTAAAAAAAATTTTTTTTTAAATCATGTGTAACAGAAGTCAACCCCTTTCTGGAGATAAAAAAAAAAAAAATTAGAAAGATCTTTAAAATTGGGGACAGGTAGGTGACTCAGTAGATTGAAAGCCAGGCCTAAAGATGAGAGGTCTTGGGTCCAAAGCTGACCTCTGACACCTCCTAGCTTTGTGACTTTGGGAAACCTACTTAACCTTCATTGCCTAGTCCTTATTGCCCTTCTGCCTTGGAACCAATACAATATTGATTCAAAAATGGAAGGTAAGGATTTAAAAAAAGATAGAAAGATCTTTCAAACATGGAATTGTAAGTCTTGAGGCTCTAGTTTTTATTGATAAACATAAATTGAATGATTCTAATCTTAGTCCTCCCACCAGCCCATATTTCTAATAATTAATTTGTTGTTGTTGTAGTTGTTCAGTCATTTCAGTCATGCCCGACTCTTCATGACACCATTTGGGGTTTTCTTCGCAATATATTGGAGTGGTTTGCCATTTCCTTCTCCAGTTCATTTTACAGATAGGAAACTGAGGTAAATAGTATTAGATGACTTGCCTAGGGTCACATAGCTAGTGAGTGTCTGAGTCTAGATTTGAACTCATAAAGATGAGCCTTCCTGACTCTAGGTCCTGCGCTCTATTCAATGTGCCCTCTAGCTCCCCAACAATTCACTAGTCCAGTTTATTTTAAAGATTTTTATTAATATATTTTATTCTTATGTCATCTATATTTTAAAATATAATCTTCCCACATCTCTCATCCAAGAAATCATCCCTTATTAAAATAAAGTTTTGCAAAACTAAACAACAGATGCACTAATTATTACAGTATGGTCAGTGTTCCACACCATAATTGTTCACCTCTGCAAATAAAGGATGAAATATCTTATTGTCTCTTCTTAGATCAAGCTGGAACATAATTACAGAGTATTCAAGGATTTTTGTTATTATTGTTGTTTCTTCATTTACATAGTTGTAATTCCTCGGTACTCTTTTCTTACTTATTCTTCATATTAGTAATCACTTGTGTCACAGCAATATTCCAGTAATTCCAATATTCCAAAGTGCATGTACCACAATTTATTTAATCATTCCTTCCTCAGTGTAACACTGTCTTTCTAACAGAAAGAAACGCAAACTTGGAGAATCACAGGTTCATAAGACAAGACATTTAGACCTAGAAAAGAACTTAGCGATCACTGAGTCCATCTCCCTCATTTTGTAGATGAAAAGGCTAAGGGTCAGAGAAGTGAAATATTTCCTCTGCCATTGGCAGAACTTGGCATGGTATCATGAGGTACAAATAGATTAATACTGATTATGTCTCTTTGTCAATGGCCTCTTTGAATTTGATGAAATCCCCACATTTCTCTCTTTTCATACTTTCTAATGAAGTCATCTTAGATACTATAATCATGATTTTAAATTTTTTGGTATCTCACATGGTAAACTTTTGATTATCACATATCTTAAATTTATCTTTATCCTTTGATATGTTATATTTCCTGTAGACAATATTTTGTTGGGTTCTGTTTTTTAATTCTTTCTACTGTGTCTTTTTGCATTGAAGCCTCCACTAAATTTGATATTAACTCAAAAATTCTGGCACAACTCTATTTATGAGTCCCCTCTTTAAGATAGGAGCTATGCTCTGAGCTTATCCACCTCAACTCTCTATCCCCATTTCTCACTATCTTTTCTCTAATTCATTATTTTGTATAATACTTCTAAATATCTTGCTTTTGGGGAGGGGCAGCTGGGTGGCTCAGTAAATTGAGAGTCAGGCCCAGAGATGGGAAGTTCTGGGTTGAGATATGGCCTCAGGCACTTCCTAGCTATGTGACTCTGGGCAAGTTGCCTTACCACTCCTGCTTTGGATTCTAAGATGGAAGGTAAGAGTTTTAAAAATAAATAAATATCTTGCTTTTTTTCCCTTGTCTTCTCTTTTTCCTCTCTGTATCAATTCTATCATTTGCCAAATTAGTTTTGCTATTGTTATAGCCACAACTATAGACAGCTACCTTAAGTTGGTAAGTGTGTTGCATACAATTTCTCATTTGAACCATATATAACACTGTGAAGTAGGCAAATCTGATACTTTTATCCCAGTTTTAGAGAGAAATAAACTTAGGACCAGAGTGGTTAAGTGATTTTCCCAGTCACAGAATTTATAAGGCTCTGTTTATAAGACATCTGTGTACTAGCAGGGGAGCAGGAACTAAAGTTTGAAAGGCCTAAGAGAGAGAAGGGACAGATAAAAGGAAAAATCACTTCCTCTCCTAGGTAGAGCTATACAAGGGAAGGTGAGAAATTTGACCAAGGTCCAGAGCTGAAAGGTAAGGAGGAAATCCCCTTCAGTCTCTGGTTTCTAATTTCTTCCCTTGATAAATATTATCCTGACCCCCTTAGCACATTAGATGAATAAGATGTTCAGTTTCTTCTGGATTAATAAGATTTGTTTATTCTTTTTGGTATTTAGGAATGGTAGGTTTAGGGTAGAGGTAAAATTAGGAAATCCCTAATTTCTATTTTAACCTAAATTCCCCTCAGGGGTTGAGGGCTCAGGTCTTGGGGTCTTGAGTCCCTGGTGAGATTGTGGAGTCAGGCTATTGTATTTTCCTGATATAGCGGGATATACAGTTATTGAAGAGATCAACTGAAAATCTTCTTGGGTGGATAGTCTCTTATTTTCCCCAAAGGGAAAAAGTCTCTATCCACCACTACTGAGGAAGAATGGCTAATCTGATTTTCCTCAGATAGATGAGGGATCACAGCAGGTTGAGCTCAGGAAGATGCTCCTCTCTCTTCAAGTTCAAAAGAGAGAAGAACCCACTCTCCAACTGCTGATCTCCTTTTCTTGGCTAGAGGTACTATCCCCATCCCCCATTGACAGCAGAATTCCATTCTCTTCCTGCATGAGGTTTCCCTTCAAACCAAGTCCTTGCAATGCAGTCTGTAACTCTCTCATCCACATCTGCAAGATGATTTCAGAAAAAAAAAACTGAAAAGACTTATATGAACTGATACATAATGGTGTGAGCAGAACCTGGAGAGCATTGTACACAATAATAAAAATATTGTTTGATGAACAAATGTGAATGACTTAGCTCTTCTCAGCAATATAGTGATTCAAGACAATCCCAAAGACTCATGGTGAAAAATGCTATCTGTCTCCAGAGGAAAAACTGATGGAATCTGAACACAGAACAAAATATACTACATTTCACTTTCTTTCCTTTTGTGTTCCTGACCTCTTCCATAAAATGACTAATATCGAAAAATGTTTTACATGCTTACACACATAAAATTTATATCAAATTGATTACTGTCACTGCCTCAGGAAGAGGAGAGAGGAAGAAGGGAGAGAATTTGGCATTCAAAACTAAAAAAAAAAGAAAAAAACATGTTTTAACATGTAATTAGGGAAAAAATAAAATACTATTAAAAAAAAAAAGATATGAGCCTCAGTCTTCCTGGCACCAAGGAATTCTTCCCTCCCTGCTTCACAATATACTATTATGGTTATATGATGAGATAAATAATCAATTGCAATCCTAACTAAGGTGCTAAGTGTGATGACAACAGATATATCTCACAGGTGCAATATCCTAATGTTTTTGTAAGTCATTGATTGTTTTAACATAAGAGCTTTTTCTTATACATTTCTAAAATTTGTTTGTTTTATAAATTATTATGATTTTTCTCCAAAAATATACTTGATTCTTCATGGAAGCCAATTTTGGAAGGAATACATCATTCAACAATAGTAATAATAGCTAGCATTTATAGTGTACTTTAAGGTTTACAAAGTGATATTCTATAACTATATCTATATCTATATCTATATCTTCTCATTTAGTCTTCATAACACCCCTAGAAAGTAAGTGAAACTATTATCTCCTTTTACAGATAAGGAAACAGAGGCTGAGAGAGATTAAGTGATTTGCCTTGGGTCCCATAGCCACAAATGGTGGACTCAGGATTTGAACTCAGGCTTTCCTGATTCTTTTTCATTTATGTCTCTTAACTGCCTCTTGAATTTCATATTATACTCTAGTTTTTACTACATTTCACTTTTGTAGATATGTCATGTGAACCCCTTTGTTATCTTTTATGATACTGATGCACTTCTTGGCTACTTGTAAAATCATCTCCTTGTTATAGTCAAATCAACAAGCATTTGTTAGGTCTCTACTACATGTCAAGAACTGTCCTAAATACTGGGGATGTAAAGCCAAAAAAAGAAAGGCAAAAATAATCCCGGGCCTGAAGGAGGTCACATTATAAAGGGGGAAGGGGAGTCAACATATATACAAACAAGATACATGCAGGAAAAATTGAAGAAAATCTCAGAGGAAAGGCATTAATATTAAAGAAGACCAGAAAAGTCTTTTGCAGAAGGTAGGGTTTGGGGTGAGATCAGAAGGAAGTCAAGATAGCCAGGAGGCAGAGGTGAGAAGGGAGAGCATAAAACAGGCATGGGGGACAGCCACTGAAAGTCCTGGAGATGGAATGTCTTGGGTAATAAATGGTGTTCAGTTTTGTTGCTTGCTATGAATTCTGTATATTTAAATCTGCCTCTTATTTTTAATATTTCTGAGAAACATTCTTATGCAATTTTCTGAAATTAAATGGTCAGATTTATTTTAAAAAATTGTTTTGCCTTTTTAAGCCCAATGATTATAAATTTGTCCCTTTGCCATTCCCTCTGGATATTTTACTTTTGTTCTTTTAAAAAATTGTAGGTTTTTCTAGTTATTTTATGGTTGTTTTTCTGCTTTCTCAGCAATGTGGTCTGTATGCTGACTCTGGAATCAGAGGGTCCCAATTCAAATACCATCTCTGACACCTAATACCTCTGTAACCTTGCCAAGTGACTTTTGTTCCCTAGATCTCAGTTTCCTTGTCTGTAAAATAAAAGGGCTATATTAGATGACCTCTGAGGTTCTTTTCAGACCTAGCTCTATGATTCTTCTACCATTCTGTCAAATGATAAAACAATTTGTTGTTTTGTTTCCAATTTTCACTGAACTTTTAAACTGTCGAGTTTGGCCATCACAGGATCATAGATCTGGAAAGCCATCTCCCTTATATTGTTTTACAATCAAGGAAACATCACCAGTGTGATTAAGTGACTTGACTGAAGTCAAATAAATGGTAAGCATCAGAGTTTGGAGTTGAACAGAGGTCATGTGACTCAATACATTTTTTTCCCTTCATTGTACCAGGAGATTTCTTGCTTATGTTCAGTTCCTTTTCTATTTAAACAGACAGATAGCACATCTATTAAGGGTCTACTATCTAGTGGGCACTATGCTAAGCAGTGAGTTATAAACACAAGGCAGTTATATTGCCAAGTTATACTGTGTTGCCAAAAAAGATAGCTCCTGTCCTCAAGGATTTCATATTTTAATTGGAAGTAGAAAATATATGAAAAGGAAATGGGGTATAGAGGAAAGTAGGCTACTTTTCTAAAGGGAATACTGCAAGAGAGGAGTTTGAAAAGTTCATTGAGTCAGGAGTAGAGCTAAGTGTAAGCAAAGATAGCCTGAGCACTTCATGAAATAGTACTCTAGGGCAGAAATTCACCAATCATAGAAGATACTGGGGGCAGAGGCACATCCAGATTGAGAAGGAAGGATAATTTAGAGAGAAATGATGACATATTTTTGCTGATTTAGCTTTTATAATTCTATCAGTTTTTTGATGTTCATATTGTTGGAGCTTGAGAAAAGCATATTTTGCTTTGACGATTTCCATCTTTGGGGAGGGACTATTTTTGTATCAGTCTTTTAAATATTAGTGTCCTTTTATTGTTTTAAGGGTTTTTTAAAATGTGTTTTGCTCATTCTTTTGAGTGATTTAATTTCCTCATTTAAAAAAAAAATCTTAACTTCTATCTTAGATCAATACTCAGTATCATTTCCAAGACAGAAGAACAATGAGGTCTAGGCAAATGAGCTTAAGTGATTTGCCCATGGTCAAATAGCTAGGAAGTGTCTGAGGTCAAATTTGAACCCAGGACTGCCTGTCTTCAGGCCTGGCTTTCTAGCCACTGAGCCACCTTGCTGCCCTGAGTTCTTTAATTTTTTCTGTAGAATTCTTGGTAGTTTAGCTTTTTTTTTGGCATTTTAATTGATTTTTTTTAACAAGATATTATAAAGATGGACTATTTTGCAATCTCACTCCATCAAGATTGAAATTTCATAGGGATAAATATAACTCTTTTTTTTAAAAAAGTATAAGATAGAAGAGGCTTAGTTTAAGTATCTTGGGAAAAGAAAAGTCTCTAAGGGTTTTCATTGACAGCAAGCTCTACATGTCATCAGTATGACATGACTTCTGAAAATGTTGATGAAATCCTGAGGTGTGTAACTTGTAGTAGCATGGAGGAGAGGGTAGATATTTGTTCTGTTGTCCCATGTCCTAGACAGAATATATCTATAGTAGTGGCTCAGCTCTATTGGCTATATATTTTAGAAGGGACAATTGGAGCATGCTCACAGGAGAGTTTCTCCATGGTGATTAAGCATCTGGAAATTATATGAAAGATGGTTGAAGGAATTGGGGCTGTTTTACTCTGAACAAGAAAAGACCTAAGGGAGAGATGATAGCTTTCCTTAAATATTTCAAAGACTGTCATGTAGAAGAGGTATTAGACTTATTCTGTATGACTCCAGAGGGCAAAAGTAGAGATAGATTTCTGCTTATTTCATATTACCTCCCTCTTCATGTACTTTCTGATCCTTGTTTCTTTTCACTCTCATTCATGTCCTTTCTTTAACAATCTAACTAGCTTGCTAGCTGTACCTCTCACACAACATTCCATCTTTTGCCTTTCTATCTTTACACAAGTGGCCTGGAATGAGGATCTCCATTCTTACCTTCACCTTACTGAATCAACCTCCAACATTTTCTACTCAATGTCCTCTGGAGTGTAGACCCTCCTTTTATTAAAAACAAAAACAAAAACAAAACAGGAAGAAAATGATCCTGATCTCCATTGTGAACAGGCAACGGTTTAACAAACTCTTTAACAATATAATGAGTGTAAGCAGGTTAACAACCCATTTCTTTTGACTTTTTTCATTACTTCAGCTAATAGCAAAATCTTATTCTCACAGTTGGTGATGCTGTATTATCAATTTCTAAAATCTGGTTTTCTCCAGCTTTTTCCTATAATCCCTTGGAAGTCTCTGTATTTCTCCCTTGATAGCTTAGAACCCCTAGTGTTCCCCCTTTGAATGTCTGAGCCCCCAGCAGGATGCATCCTTAACACCCTGAAGCTCCTGCTGTACTTTCTGTAAACCCCAAAGCTTACCCTTGCAATTAAAATAATCAACCCTTTTTTGGTTTCTTTTAAGAAAAAGAAGGTATCACAAGGATAACCCATGGATATAAGTAAGACAGAAACAGCAGTGGGCTTTTTTAATCCTGGTAGAAAACTTCAGAAGGTGGCAATGACCCTATAAGCCATTAGACTAGACTTTCATTTTACAGATGAGAAAGAAGACTGAAGCTGAGGGGATTTAAATATTCCTCCAATCCCCTTCATTTAGAAGTAACTGGGGCAAGAGAGGGGTATTGGGTGGAAAAGAAGTCATATATAAAGACCATAACTAGACTCTAATAAACAAAAATGACTTCCCAATGTAGCTTGTTTGTTCCATCTGGTTAAGAAAGCCTTGACCCACCCGAACATTGTAGATTTAGTGCTTTTATGCAAATATAATCATAAAACACAAATGAATGTTTAGTCATTCCCACAGTCAAGATATTTAGCAGAAGTCTCTTGGGTGGTAGCTATGAAAAGCTGCCATCAGGAATGGGATTGGGGGTAGAAGGGAAAAAAAAACAACTCTTAACTTTGAGAGGCTTGCAAGAGTAACAACAAGAAAACAGATGTGCACAATTAGAGGCAACTTGGTGATGTAGTACAGTGGTGTCAGTCTCAAATAGAAATGGGAGCCACTAAACCATACATAAAGTTTCCTATAGGCTGCATATTGGCTTAGTTTAAAATGTAATGCTATCTACATTTTATTGTATTTGTATTTATTTTGTTATAATCACATTTAAATCTAATTCCAGACCACACTTGGTATAATTGACACCTCTGGTATGGTGGATAGAGCAGCTGGCTTAGATTCAGAAAGATCTATATTTCAATTCTGATTCAGACTCTTCCTAGCTATGTGATCCTGAGATAACTCACTTAACTTCTCTCAGTCTGTTTCCTTATCTATAAAATGGGGGTAATAATAGCATCTGCCTCCAACATTGTTCCTCACATGAGTGAGGATCGAATAAGGTGATATAGGTAAAGTACTTTGCAAACCTTAAGATATTGGCTATTTGTTATTTATTTATAATATGTAATAAAGTTATTTATTATTTATGCTGGTATTTATTATTAGCTAGCATCTATAAAGCACTTCAAAGTTTGCAAAGTACTTTATATTATCTTGATCTTCATATATGTGAAGAACAACCCTGGGAGGCAGGTGAAAGCTATTTATTGCTTATTATTATTAGGTCAGTTCTGAGTCAGGAAGACCCAAGTTCAAATTTTGATCTCTGACTTGAATGCTGTTTGCCTCAGTTTCCTCATCTATAAAATGAGGTGGGGGAGCAAATGGCAAACCAGTGTAGTGTCTTTGCCAAGAAAGGTCCAAGAGGGGTTACAAAAAGTCAGACATAACTGAAAAAGAAGATTAAACAACAACAAATTTATTATTATGATGATCATTATATCATGTAGGGAAAGAATGACTAAAACAAAGATAAAGAATTCTACGACTATTTGACTAGGGAAAGAGCATTGGCTGTCATGGGATAGAAGATCTATCAGGGGTAGGAGGGGCTTTTCCTCTGTGGGTTTTTTTTTCTCATTTTGTGATTGCTCTGATTCCCTGGATAGGTTTCATATATATGGACCTCCTAGATCTCCTCCTACTTCATTTCCTACTAAAGTGTATAGCATAGTCATCTAGGTTTCTAGAGAACAAAAACAAAACAAAACAAAAAACAAAGAAACAGAAAGAAACTCCTGGGACCTACAACATTAGGTTTTTCATGGTTGAAATATGAAGGTAGCAAATGGCTCTGCACTGGCTGGCATATACCAGTTCTAACAGTGACTTGCCGACAGGCTTATGTCTGGATTGTCTAAGTTGTCAGCCCTAGAAAAATGATTAGATTGAGAGAAATATAAGACCCCCCAGGAGAGAAATTCATTTTGTTGCCTATGCAATTAATTCATTCCCATGTGAGACTTTTACTAGCATTTTTAAGTTGTTTTACAATTTTGGCCTAGCATTGTGAGACAGGAACCAGTAACCTAACTCTGCCACAAATTCACTGTGAGGTCCTGTTGTAAGTCACATATAATCACTTTGTGTATCTATCTGGATATTCTCTTTATGTGTCATTAATAGACACTTAAAAAAGTCCAAAGCCATCTGAAATTAATAATGGACTTGGGACTCTCAGGCCAAATGCTCTCATGATTATCTGCTGATTTTAGATGTAGATGATCACTTTCAGAAAGGCAGCAATCTGCAGCTTGGCAATGAGGGCTGGATTTTGTGGGTTATGATTCAGTGGTTTGAGGAAGAAATAAAAATAAACCAAAGAAATTCCTAGAGTTTGTTGCTGGGTCAAACATGTGGGCCCTTTAAGTCCTTCAACTAGATGATACATGATTGAATAAGATTCTGGGTGCTTGATCAAGTGTTTTTTTTTTTATTATTTCTCTGAGGCTATCCAGACTCCCCTCTCCCCCTCCTCAAATTAAAAAAAAAAAGCATTGAAATCATTGACCTAGTTATTTTTTGAAACTAGTCCAAAATGTGTAAAGGTTGTCACAGGGAAGATGGCAACCAGCTGTTCTCCATTTCCACTGAGAACAGAACAAGAGGAAATAGGCTTCCATTGTAGCTGAATGGATTAGAGATATGGAAATAAATGAGAATTTCCTGAAAGTACAGGTTGCTTAAAATAGCTAGAGGGAAATGGTGCCATTTTATCATTCATTCCTTTGATTATATCAAATAATTGCTTATACAATATAATGCTACAAAGTATTTACAAAGTGCTTGGAGGAGTCCGGGTAGCATTACAAAGATATTAACAAATGATCTCTGCCCTCAATAAGTATACAATCTATCAAGAGCTAAAAGGAACATATAGACACAAAAATACAATTCTTGAGCAATAACTACACAACTACCACCCAAAATCTAACATCATACAGAATGACAAAAGAAGAGCCTAAGAAAATTAGAAAGTGCTTTATTAAATTAGTTAGGTCAACAGACCTACTATGTGCTACTGCTAAGTATCCCGAGAATAACAAGAAAGGCAAAATAGAACCTACTTTCACGGTCTGATGGAACTTACAGGAAGGGACAGGAAGGAGAAGCCATTCCTGCTTAGGGGATTAGGGAAGGCTTTCCAGAGAATGCATTCAAGTTGGGCTTTGCAGGATGAGTAGGAATTCAACTGGTAGAGATGCAAAGGGGCATTCCATCTATCAAGGTGTCAAAATGCTGGAAGAGACAGCAAGACGTCCATGTTGGTTGGACCATAGCATGTGGGAAGAAGAGAAGTGGAAGGAAAGGCCAAAAAGGTAGAGAAGAATCACATCCTGGGCTGTCTTATCTTTTCTGAAAATTCTTAACAAAGAATGAGGTAATAAATATTGTGCTGGACTTGAAGTCTGGAACTCCTGCTTCAGCTAATGACTAGATGTGCAGCCTGGGAAACTCATGAACATCTCTGAGCCTCAGTTTCCTCATCAATAAGATGAAAGCATTGGATCTGAAGACCTCTAAGGTTTCTTCTACTTTCAAATTTCTGATCTTGTACTACATACCCACTAGAAGTCACCTTCACATACTCAGCAATTAGTCCTTTTTTTCTCCTCTAATATTCCTAGAATTCCATGTTTTATCTTTTTATTTTTTTATCTTCCATTCACTCCCTACACTATTGTAATCAAGCTTACAAAAAGCCTAGGACATTTTGGGTGCTGTTTCAATGGCAGGAACATGTGACTCTCCACTGAAGGAGATAAAGAGACAGCACTTCTGTACTTGTGTAAGAATGGACTGGGCATCAGAGTTTCTTGGGAGGGAGACATATGGTTCCACTGACTCTTTGGGAAATGCTTATTCAGGTATTTTCAATTGTGTCTGACTTTTCATGACACCATCTAGGGTTTCCTTGGCAAAGATACTTCAGTAGTTTGTTGTTTCATTCATAAGCTCATTTTATAGATGAGGAAACTGAGGCAAACAAGCAAGTGTCTGAGGTTGGATTTGAACTCATGTCTTCTTGACTCTAGGCCTGGCACTCTATCCATTGTGCCACTCTCACTGTCCTGAGACAAAACTGGAGAAGAAAAAATTCTGAAAGCTTCAGGCATCTAAGAGGTCATATCCTTAATATATCCTTCTTTAGAAACTTCAGAGAATTTCCCCTTGGGTGACATTAGGGCTTCTCCCTTGGTTTGAAATAAGATCTCATCTTGTTTCAGCAAAAAGTTTATTTATTCTTATGTGTACTCTGATATATTCTAATTCATAGAACTCCAATTTCTGTTTGTTTATTTTATGCCTGGATAAAATGAGTTTATTTGTGTTTCACTATTTGTGATGGTCTTTTGTGTAATCAGTGTTTTATGGGAAAGGGATAAACATGACTGAAAGCTCAGGGATATCCTTTCCCCTTACAATAACTAGAGAAATGTCTTTGATTTTTAATCTCCCCCTGGAAAAAAAAAACACATAATATCCCCGGAACAATAATATTTGCAGAGACAAATAGATATAAATGGGTCCTGATACTCCTTTTGGAGATAGGTGAAGGAAGGAATGAGTACATTTATTACTGTTCTCATGCTGCCTTCAAGATATAAATTAGAATCCCTCTTGGGGGAAAATATAGGAAAAAAATGAAAGAATTAAGAAAAGAAGAAAAAATAAAAGAAGTGGGCCAGATACCAGAATATTTATGAATAGATATTCATGTATTTAGACAATCTATGTGGACATACTTATCTCATATGGGCTCATACACTCTTACATTATACTATATTTTGTTACTAAATCCATTTAATAAAACATAAGGATGGCAATATTGTTTTTATATTTTTATTCCTAATAGCTAATATACCCATATCCACACCCACAGAACACCTTAAACATAGTTGATGCTTAATAAACTGAATTTAATTGCCATGTTAAGGAGTTCAGATTTTACTAAATAGGCAATAGAGAGTCATTAAAAGGGTTTAAATAGATAAGTGACCTAACTAGATCTATATAATACATATTAATCTGAAAAATGGATTAGGAAAAAAGGAGATTAAAGGCAGGAGGCCAGTTGAGAGACCATTGCAGTGATCTTAAAAATGTGATTAATAACCCCCAAAAAGTCAACATGGACTTAATAGGCCAAAGCAGATTTCCTACAAAGAAAATGAAACTGGATGTACTACTGGCTGACATTCAGGGCTATTAGGCATGCATTATTAAATCTCCTGTAAGAATTCAGTAGGCCACTTGAGATGTTGCTGAGGTCAATGGGCTGGCTTTATTGGTTCAGAAAATTTTCTCTGGAGATAAAAATGGTCTTTTAGGAGCTAAAGTCTTATCATTGCTATGAAGACAATGTCTCTTTTTCTCTCTTTCTCCTCTGCTCCATTTCTGGTCTCAAGAGGGTGTAGCTAGTCCTTGCTTTTCTTGAAATGAATTTGGGGACCAACTAAAAGGTATTTTAAAAAAGGGCTGAAAAAATTTTGCCACTTCCCAATTATCAGATTGGTTAACATGACAGAAAAGAAATCTAACAAATTCTTGAGGAGATTTAGAAAAATGGAGTCACTAATGCACTATTGACTTAATTATAAATTGGTCCAACCATTTGGTAGAACAACTTAGAACTATACCAAAGGGCTATAAAACTGTATATACCTTTTTTCCAAACTATGTGCCTCAAGTAGGTCTGTATTACACAAGAGCAAAGAAAGGGAGCAAAAGACATATTTGTTCAGAAATATTTATAGTAGTAGTAGATGTGTGTGTGTGTGTGTGTGTGTGTGTGTGTGTGTGTGTGTGTGTGGTGGCAAAGAACTGGAAACTGAGGAAATGCCCAACAATTGGGAACAGCTGAACAAGTAGTATATAACTGCAATGGATACTATTGTGCTATAAGAAATGATAAGCAGAATTTTTTCAGAAAAACTTTGGAAGATCTATATGAACAAATACATTGTGAAATGAGGAGAATAGTATAATAGTATTTTGTAATTATTAACTGTGAAATATTTAGCTTCTCTGATAGAAGCAATGATCCAAGACAATTCCAAAGGACTTACGATGAAAAATGCTACTACCTCCAGAGAGAAAACTCATGAACTCTTGAATGCAGACTGAAGCACATTTCCCACCACCATTTTCTTTATTCTTCTTGCTTTTTTCTTTCCATGGCTAATATGGAAATATGTATTGCTGGGATACACATATATAATTGATATTGTATTGCTTACCTTTTCAATGGGTGGACTGGGAAGGAAGTAAAGAATTTGTAACTCAAAATTTTAAAAAATAAATATTTTTATATTTATTTATGTTTATAATGTTTTATATTTTTATATTATATTTTTATATATTTCATATATATGATATATTTTACATATTATTTATATTTATAAAAATTTTTAAAATAAAAAAACAAAAGAAAGAAAATGTTCTCTGAAAGGTGACCAAAGATTTAAACACATGCCTAATAGCTTTTCTTTTTCACACTTCATCCTCCTTAACTTCTATAATGTTTGACACAGTGGACCATTCTCTCTTACTTTATGCTCTAATCTCCCTTGGCTTAAGAAACACCAGGGTATTTTGGATTTTCTCTGAGCTATCCAACCTTTCTTTCTCTAACTCCATTATCTTCTCAATAATGCAAATAAAGCATTTTGCAAAAAGATAAAGGAGTGGAAGGAGTGCTGAATCTGGCTATGGAGAACCTGGGATCATATTCTAAGTCTGCTACTTAGTACCTATGTGACTTTGGCAAACCAGTACAATTCTCCAGATCTCAGTTTCCTCTTCTGTAAAATGAGAGGATTTGATTAAACGTCTCCAAAATTCACTTCCAGCTCTAAATCTAGGATCTTTAATACTAGGAATTGTGAACTTTAAAACTACTCCACCCTACTCAGACTGTACTCTTGAAGATTTTATTTATCTATTTCCTGATTGTAATAATAGAGATACTTGGTCTAACAGAATCAGGAATGTCTTGTTAACTTTACATTGCTCCACCCTACTTAATCTAACAAGGTCAGGTATGTCTGCACCCATACTTCAGGATTAAGTATCTAGGAGGATGACCTTTGATTGACATGTGCAGAAACAGCTGACAGACCCCTGGGCTGTCCTAAGTCAAACTAAGCTAACATTGGTACAGATAAGACACAGGAAAGTGACGTAAAACTGTCTACATAGGGCATGTGACTTCCTCTCTTCGGTCTTGCCCTGGAGAGGTGGATCTGGCTGATCACTTCCTGTGAGCAGGCCTGGGCACCAGTTCGATCTTGGAACTCAGCCTGGAGGAGCTCCCTCAGACAGCTTCCTTGATACAGTCTTGTGGTGAGTGATAAGATTGACTCCCTTTTCCCTTGGGCTCAAGGAAGGCCCTCTTGGCCAAGGCCTTTAACTCCTGCCTGGCTCAGCCTAAGCTGGAGCAGTTTAAATTAACTCTTTCCTCTCTCTCTTCTCCTTAATTCCTTCTTTCTATATCATTTAAAATCACCACTGCTTGACTACAGGGGTTGAGGACTGCTTGACTACAGGGGTTGAGGGGATATGACTGAGGAGAGACTCTAAATGAACACTCTAATGCAAATACCAACAACAGGGAAATGGGTTCGAGTCAAGAACACATGTGATAACCAGTGGAATCATGAGTCAGCTATGAGAGAGGGAAAGGTGGTGGGAGGGGTGGCGGAGAGGAAAAGAAAATGATCTTTGTTTCCAGTGAATAATATTTGGAAATTACCAAATAAAATAATGTTTAAAATTTTAAAAAAATCACCATAATTTCCAGCTGACTTGGGCATTTGATTATTTGGGATATCCCATGGTGACCAGTAATTAAATATAGTTTAGGTCACAATGCTAAAATTATCCTTACAGAATGAATGAATGAATGAATAGCATTTATTAAATGCTTATTATGAGCCAAGCACTGGGGATATATATAAAAAAGTGACAGTCCTTGCTCTCAACAAGCTGAGATTCTAACTGATAATTCATTATACAACTGAGTTATTATCATTATTCCTTATCCCTGTTTAATTATTTGTCCTCAACCCATTTCTCTCTGTACATTGTTTCTTGGCAATTTCAGTAACCATTACAGCATCACCTACTACTTCCACTTCAATGTGTTGTGTGGGGGTTTTAAACCCTTATTGATTATTGGTATTGGTATGGATATTACCAATATCTGTGTTGTGAGTGAACAGGCTGTTGTATTAACTGTTGAGAAAGATGGCTTCTCAAATCAGTCTAAAAGAATTTTGTCTCAGGTTAATTATATGAAACTCTATTGTAGGTATAAAACTTTAAGGAATGGAAAGTAAAAGGAAAAACAGATAGAAAAGTATTTCTTATGTTTTTGTAAGATCCCTATTCTAATAAATCTAACTATAACCACCCAAAGGAATCTGGTCTGTGAGGACCTGATTTTCCTCGACAGTATTGAGGATATACTCTCTTCCTAATTATCACAAAATCCTTAACTATCTACCTAATCTAAAATATAAACTTATAATAGAGAAAAATAAGTCAGAGTTATCTTTTTTGCTGCTCAGATTTGATTTCTAGCTGGTCAGAAATTCTTCTTCCTTCTCTACTCAACTAGGTCAGACTTTGCTGCCACCTATTGGGACAAGCACAGATACTGCACCCAACAATCTCCTTTTGTGTCCTGATAAGATGGTTTTCAGCATATGAATTCACCATGATTTTCCAAACTTGCAGAGCTGCTTTTTGGACAACCTTCCTTGAACCAGGTCAGTCCAAAAGGTATCATTGGATAAACTGTTTTTCCCAAAGCTCCTTGGGTAAATTCTCTCCCATCGATCATCTCTGAGATACCATTCAGATTTAAAGAGACCCAACTCATTCATCTCTCTTATGTATCTATCAATAAATTTTTCTAATTAACTCTATTTCCTAATGAACTCTTAATTAATTAATGAATATTTCTCTACAAGTGACTCCCAAATTCATGCTCCCAAACTGAACTTTTCTTTCTCAACCTACATTTCTAATTGCCTTCTGAATTTCTACATGAATTTTTCAACTTTATGTTAAATTCAACATATTCTAAACCAAAATCATTATTGTTTCATCAAAGTCAGAATTTCCTTTTGACTTTGTTACTTCTGTCAGTAGTACCATTATTTCCTCAATCTTCCCTGTTTGAAACCAGCCTCAATTTCTTCACTATAATTTCTGATATCCAAATCAATTATCCTTTCCTGTCAATTCTAGTAATTTTCTCTCATCCATTCACTCCTTTCTAGTCTTACTGAAAAAAAATTTCTAGAATAGGTCTTCATGATTTCCTGCATTCTCTCTCCACCTCTAAACTATTCGTTGTGTCACTACTATTATTCCCTTTTCTTTCAACTCATCTCAAATCTACTTTCAATTGAAACTTACCTTTTTCTTCACTCCCACCTGATACAACCATCCTCTTTGATATTTCTTTCCATCTATTCTATTTTTATCTTGTATATACCTATATATATATATACCTATATATATATATATATATACCTATATATATATATAAACTATTTACACAGTGTTTCTACTATTATAAGGTATTCCTTGAGATTAGATATTCTATTTGCCATTCTTTGGATCCCAAGTGCTTAGAATAGTGTCTGGGATTTAATAGAATCTGTTTAATAGAATAAAGCATTTAATTAGAATCTGTTAAATAACCATCAGAATAATCTTCCTTATTCATAGATGTGGTCATGTCACTATTCTGTTGGAAACATAAAAACAAACTTCAGTGGCTTCCTATTTCCTCTTGATAAAATTCAAACTCCTTTGCCTAACTTTAAAAACTATCCACAATATGGCACTATTCTAGCATTTCAGTTTTTATCTAATACCACTCTCTTCTTTATTATTATTCAAAATCCCAGGTAAATTCTTCTCTCCTATATTCTTCATAATATGTATAGATCCTCCTACTTCAGAGCTTTTGTGCATGCTATCCATTCCTTGTGCCTAGAATACATTCCCTCATCCTCTTCAGCTGTTAAAATATTACCCATTGTTTTATAATGGGAGTCCTGAACTCTCCTGGAGAACTCTAGTTGTGGAATCTCTTACTATTGTACCCAAGTTCATTTGGACTACTTGGAATTACCAGATATTTAAATCACAGCTCCATCTTTACCAGCACAATACTTGTCACAAACCCAGTAAGCCACAAATTCGATAGCAAAAATTAAATTTAAAAACAAAGCATTGCAAAAGGCAAGGAAAAATAATTGGATGATAGAATCATTCTTGGAACCCACCATCCATAAATGGATACAATTTGCCTGTATCAAATCTTTTTATTATTGCAAATTTTTTAACAGATAAGTATTGAGGTATAAATTAAATTAGTTTAGAGATTGTCAGATTTTTCATAGAATTTTGCTACTTGATCATTCATAACAAAATACACTTTCCTATTTCAATTTCCAATAACACTATTCTTTTTGTTATACAAGTTAG
Organism: Monodelphis domestica; assembly: GCF_027887165.1. Taxonomy (NCBI): domain Eukaryota; kingdom Metazoa; phylum Chordata; class Mammalia; order Didelphimorphia; family Didelphidae; genus Monodelphis; species Monodelphis domestica. Next base: position 145,987,716 of record NC_077229.1, read on the forward strand.
CAACCTTGGAATAATCTTTGATTCTTCATTTACCTTCCGTCTCCCACCCCCAAAGTTCATTTATTTTTCTACCTTCACAACTCCTATACATTCATCTCCTTTTCTGCACTCACTCTATCCTAGTATAATCACTCATCCTTCTTGTCTAGACTCCTGAATTTGGTCTTCTCGATTCTAATCTATTCATTCTCTACTCCATCTCCCATATAGCTGTCAAACTGTTATTACTAAAATACAGATATGACCACTATCACATATCCACTCAGATTTCTTTTCATTGGCTTCCTATTGCCTCTAGAATAAAATAAAATCTTTGGTCTGACATTTAAAATCCACCACCATATGGCTCCCACCTTTACAGTCTTTTATCCTTTTATCATATAATCATTTTTCGCCCACTTTCTGCTCTAGCCAAACTAGCCCACTAACTTTCCTCTATACACAGCATTCACCTCCTACTTTCATGTCTTTATACAAGTAGGGTCTATATCTGAAATGTACTCTCATCTCGACTCAGTATCCAAGACTCTCTAACTTCCCTCAGAGAATAGTTTAGGTCCCACCTTCTACTTGAGGTCATTACTGATCTCCCATTATTATCACTCTATCCTACTTGAGGTTACTTCACACTCATTTTGTATTTGCTTACTTGGGTACCTATTTAGTCCCTACCCCTCCATGTAAACTCCCCAAGGGCAGAGACCAGTATTTTTGTAGCTTCTGACCCTCAATTTTGCACATCTCAGGCACTTTAATATTTGTCAAATTGAATAAATTTAAAATCATTATGGCCTATTAGCTTAGGTTAACTTTAAGTACTTGAAAGTGAGATAATTAAGTGGCCCCCAAAAGGGCATTTCATATTTTCTTTGGATGACTGATATAACAATTAGTTCTGCCATCTGATTTGCTTCTCTGAGTAGAAAGTATAAGCTTTGTTTTCATTTAGATACAACTTCTTTATATCTTCTAGTTCCATTTAGAGTGAGAATGTCAACATGGAAGTGAATCAGTTCCTTCAGTATATCAACACATTAGGCAAAGATTGCCTGTTAAAGAGTACCAACAGTGAAATTAGTGTCGGTAGACAATCTAAGAACTGTGTGATTCTTAGTCTCTCCCCTTTCTGTTGCTCTGACATCACTGCAAGAAATAAAGTAGGCAGCACAGGATTGTGGGATATCTGTGTTTCTATTTGCTTTTTGAATTGCCATGTTCCAGTGAGGTATTGCCTAATGGCTAGCTGGATGATTAGCCTGACCATGTTTCAATTAGGCTGGTCTTTGGGCAACTGTCAGTCTGTCTCCAGTCCACTTCTGGTTGAATTAATGAGATGCCTTTGGAGGAAGTGCATAGTGTTCAGAATAAGTAAGAATTATTAGGGCAATGGAGCATAATGGAAAGTTAAATGGATTTTGGAGTCAGGAGATAGGTTTGAATAACCCTATTGTCTACCATCTTTGTAAATGAACAAGAGACTTAACAACTCTGGGTCTTGGTGTCATCTGTAGGTTGAAGGCTTTGGATTAGCTAAATTCTAAGGGTAGCTTTGGAGTTAAAGATCCTAAAATCATTGTCCTTTCTTTGCCTTGCTCTGTTTAACTCCTTTAGAGAATTTGCTTCTTCACCACCCTTTTTGTTTTCTTATTTGGGGAGTTGAGAAATCTTTCCTCTAGTAAATGATGATCTATTTAATCCTCCATGAAGATGATGTTACCAAATCTATAGGAACTAAGAGTTGGTTAGGAGAGAAAGAACCATGAGAATGCCTTGCTTTTCAAAAATAGAATTGATTAGGGTCTTAATTTTTTAAGAATGACTTCGAAACCTAAATTTGAATGTAAAAATTAATAATTAAAGATGCATCTGACAAAACAACTTATGTTGATCATTTTCAAAGGCCATTCTTTTAATGGTCACATGTAAATTTAGGAGAACAAATTGGATGGCGGGGAGGGAGCATGAAATCAGATCAAAGGCATCTGGATGTTCTAGAGGAATATTTCCATCAAATTTCAATCATGAATTGATTGTATAGATTGATTCAATGAGTAAAGCATTTTCATAATCAATGAATTAAGCACTTACTATGTGTAAAGCATTGTGCCCAGCACTGGGGATGCAAATAGAAAAGTAAGACATTCCCTCCTTCAAAGAGCTCACATTCTAATGGGAGAGAGATAACTATATGGAAGATTTTGACTGTAAATCAGATGGAAATGCTCCCATGTTGGTTAGGGTACAGTGACAAAGCAGTTAGAATTGCCTCTTCTTTAAAGTAATTATTTAATATTACTATTTACTAAGCTATTGGGCTTAGGGTCATGGACTAGTTCCATCTGGTCTGAGAGAAAATGGTGGTCTAAGTGATGATGATGGCTTGACTTTCCTGGCACATGCTTCCTTCTGTTTCTTTCCACTGGGTGTCTTGCCGATTCAGCTAGGCCAGAATATTGGCTTTGTGCATGGCAGTAAGGATGGATGAACCTTTCTCAACAAGATTTACTCCTCTGAATTATGGCTTTGAGTAACAGACTGGAAGCAAGAATGGACTTTGAGGGATTAATGAAACTCCTTTGGTTCCTTTACCTATCTGTTTGTTGGTAACCACTGATCAGCAGTGATTGTTGATGGTGATGAGGGAGGTACAAAGTGAGTTTTTCACAGAAACTCAGGATGGATGGATAATAGTGTCTCTCAGTAACTGAGGATGATTGTCTTTGTGCTCTTTCAGATGTGATGTAGATGAGTGTGCACAAAAACACTTGTGCATGAAGGAGATTTAAGTGGAAGAGTCGATGCACAGAGACAGTCCCACTCTCTCGGCGTTGGAAACCTGGGTCCAATGGCATGAAAAGTCATTACACCTGGAGACTTCCTCAGCTGCATTGGATGGCCTTGTTGTCTTTTGTGCTCCAACACGCCCTAAGCACTCCACAGTGCTTTGCTGCGTCGCCCTGTCAGCCGTTGAACTTTCTTATTGGTTTCTTCTGCCTGATCCGCCAAAGCAGTCTTCACATGCTGGGTGAGCAAAGCCCTAGTTCACCAGGGGTCCACAATGACCCGATGGCTACCCTCACAAGGTTTAGCCAGCCTGTCGAAGCCGTTGCCCGGGGTGTGGCCGCTGCCACATGCTAGCAGCTACTGGGAGCCACAAGTAAGAGCTGGGTGTCAGGTGGGGGTCAGAGGCTGGAGAGCTGCCCTAGGAGGGCACGACAAGCCCTCCACACCAGAGATACCACCCCTCCCTGAACACCCCATACACCCCTTATAAGAAGGAAAGTCACTAATATATAATAAGTATAATACATATATATGTTGCATATATGTAAATATAAATAATAATACATATATGTGTGTATATTGTGGATGCATGGATAAATGAAATAAAAAGCACTTATTAAGCCTTTAGCATATTCCAAGCATGTATTAAGTGCTGAGGATACAAATACAAAAGGAAAGACAATTCTTGCCCTCAAGGAGTTTATATTCTAATAGAAGTAACAATATACCTAATGGTATAGTGGCCAAGGAGGAGTACTTTGGTCAAGAAATTATCAGGATGCTATGCCAAACCATAAAGGACCAACAAACACTATCCAGGAACACCATCAATTCTATGATCATGTTCATATGATCATTGTTCATGGTTCCAGAACTTGTAGGTGTAGGAAGAAAATGGTACCATATCACTAATCCTCTGGACTCTCTACCTTGTCAACAGTGTCCTCTCTCCCAATGCTCACCTCCCCACCTCAAAATGACTCCTGTCTTCCTGATAGATGGATCTCTAACCTGAATGACCATTCCTTGAGGAGTCCCATCCTTGCTCACTTCATTCCCAGCTCACTGAATCTTCAGACTGCTTGACCTTTGCAGAAGCCTTGTCCTGTGCAGGCACCTCATGTTTCCTGTTCCCATTAGAATATAATAGCAAGGACCATCTTATCTTGATTTTGTATCTTCACTTGGCACAATGCTTCACACATGGAAAGCACATAATAACTATTCTATTTACATACTGAGTTATTATGAAGACAAAAATGTAGGTGCCTTGGGAATAGCTGTAAGAGATCTGATACATTTTTGTCTTTTTTAAACCTTAACTTCTGTCTTAGAATCTATACTAAGCATAAAGTTCCAAGGTAGAAGAGAAGAAAGGGATAGGCAATGTAGTTTAAGTGACTTGATCAGGGCCACACAGCTAGGAAGTTTCTGAAGCCATCTTTGAGCACAGGACCTCCCATCACTATCCACTGAAACACTTAGATGTCCCAGAGTGCACTTTTAACCCAAAAAATCCTTTCTCTAATAGCCCCAACAAATGTTTATGCAGGCTTTGCTTAAAGACTTCCAGTAATGTCTCTCTAGAACACTTTGGCTCAGATAACTGATGCTAGTCATGAGAATCAAGAGCACTTTCTCCCTGGCCAGAGCACATTTTTATCCTCTCTCTCTCTCTCTCTCTCTCTCTCTCTCTCTCTCTCTCTCTCTCTCTCTCTCTCTCTCTCTCTCTGTCTCTCTGTCTCTCTGTCTCTGTCTCTCTTTCTCTCTCTCTGCCTCTGTCTCTCTCTGCCTCTGTCTCTCTGTCTGTCTGTCTGTCTCTCTCTCTCTGCCTCAGTCTCTCTCTGTCTGTCTGTCTGTCTCTCTCTCTGCCTCTGTCTCTCTCTCTGTCTGTCTGTCTGTCTCTCTCTGCCTCTGTCTCTCTCTCTGTCTGTCTCTCTCTCTCTCTCTGCCTCAGTCTCTCTCTGTCTGTCTGTCTCTCTCTCTCTCTCTGCCTCTGTCTCTCTCTCTCTGTCTCTGCCTCTCTCTGTATGTGTCTCTCTGTCTCTGTCTCTGTCTCTTTCTCTCTCTGTCTCTCTGTCTCTCTGTCTCTGTCTCTGTCTCTCTCTCTCTCTCTCTCTCTCTCTCTCTATTTCTCTCTCTCTCGTAGATTCATACAGAGTATTGCCTCTATGTTATTATATTACCCTGTACATTTTCCAATACAATTGGGAAGATCAAAGTAATCCCCACTTATATTTTTTAGTGTCTCTAAGGAAGCTTTCACTAGTAAAAGTTCTCACCCACATTTCTCTCTCAAAAAAACTCAACAAACTATTTTGCTGCCATCCAATCATTTATTGCCCACACTGATCCAATTTTGGAAGATGGTTTTTTCCCTGGCCTGATTTCAAGATCTGGGCAGGGCATGTGCTACTTTATGGAGGCCTCCTAAACTTAGATAATAGTACTGCAGGGCCTCAATATTCTTATACAGTAGGTTTTGTTGGTTGACTGCCTCTGCTGGTTTAGAGCTTACTTCATTTGCTAATAGTAATGGTTCTCTAATTTCCATGAACCACCAACAAAACTTTAGATTCACTATTCACTTAAATCTACAATGAAAAGACTGTGAAACCCGTTTTCCTCTCAGCTTGGGAAAATGCAATTCCCAGTAAGGCTGTCTGCCTCTTGTTTCTTTTTCCTTTGTCTCTTTTCCCTTTGTCTTGCCTTTAGAGGTGCTTGCCATAATAGATTCTTTAGCAGTTGCTGAAATGGGATTTTTTGAGGGTTTTTTAAAATTATTTTTTGCTTCTCAGAAAGCCATCCAGTTAAACATAAAAACCATCTTCCATTGTCAAGCCATCAATGCCCCTTGAGTCTTCCTTTCCTATTTTCAAGTAGAATTCAGGAACCCTTGGCCTTGTCCTATTCCAAAGAAGGAGGAAAAAATTCTAACAACATCAGAGATTTCCACTTACAAAATGAAACCACTCCAGCATTCTAGAAAGTGCAAAAGTAGACCTTTCATAGTGGGAAATTTTGAAATGAGATTGATTACTGTGTACATTCCTTTTTTCTTCCCTTTCTCCCTTCAAAGCACAGTCCAGGAAGCACTTTAAGGTAACAAAGCTGATTTCTTTCGCCAATGTACCTCTAGTCTAAAAGCTGGTTTTATATGAGCAGGTGTTGAGTTGATTTAGGTATAAGAAAGAAAACTTCACTGCCCAAGCAACGCAGATTGAGTTAGTGCTATTAAATCATTGCTTTGAATTCAAGCACATAATCTAGCCAAGGAATTTTCATGAATGGTGTTATTAACCTTTGGAAAACTGAGCTTGAGGACTTTCTCCTTCATAGGGTACAGAATATTCTCATCTAAACAAATCCTATTCTCCTTTGGATGGATCACCAATTACACCTTCTTAGAATCCAAAATGCTTCATCTTTCTTAAATGAGTTTCTACTCCTGGGGATGTGTCCTCTTCTTTTCCATCTGATTTGGCCTGGCTACTCAGAATCCATTCATGCTGCTTCTCTGCTTCCATAGCTTAGATAAGATGGGAATCCACAATTCTGCTCTTCCCGCTGAACTGGAAAACCAATGGTCCTTACCATATATCCTGCCTGTTTGTACTACTTGTCGACCTAGGCAGTCAGGAAGTTGGTTAATTAGCCTTTATTAAGTCCCAGCTATGTGTCAGGCACTGTGTTAAACATCAGGGATATATTACAAATAAAGGCAAAAGAGTCTTTGCCAATAAAGTACGATGATCAACTGTAATGACTTTATTATCAACAATGCAAGGATCCAGGGTAACTCCAAGGGACCCGTGATGAACAAGGCTCTGCACTGCTATAAAAGGAACTGATAAATCCTAACTGCAGATTGAAGCTTGCCATTCTTCACCTTCTTTCCTCCATTAATTTTTCTCTAGTGTAAGCAATATATCTTCTTTTACAACATGAAGAACATGAAAATATGTACTATATAATAATTTTTCTCATCTTATAATGGGGAAGGGGGAGGAATGGGTGGGAGGGAGAGAACATGAATCAAAAAACTTAGAAAATGATTATTGAAAATTGTACCAATATAATCTGAAAAAAAATTTCAGGGATCTTGAAGTCTAATGAAGGAGAAATGTACAAAAAATTATGTACAAACAATATATAAAGGATATGTTGAGGTATTCTCAGAAGGCATGCACTGAGATTAAAGAGGCTTAGGAATGGTCTCTTGCAGATGGAATGTTGGCTGAGAAGTGAGGAAGCCCTGGGAAGATGGCACTATTATCTGACCTGCTGATGCCACCTAAGAACCCCAGAAGAGGCAGGTGAGTGATTCAGTGGATTGAGAGCCAGGACTAGAGATGGGAGGACCTGGGTTCAAATCTGACCTCACTCACTTTCTCACTGTGTGACCATGGGCAAGTCACTTAACCCCCATTGCCTACTCCTTACCATTCCTCTGCTTTGGAACCAATACACAGTATTGATTGTAAGATGAAAGGTAAAGGTTTAAGAAAAAAGAACCCCTCGGCCTTATAATTCACCTTTCCTCTGTATCCTTAGGACATCTGGGCCTTTCCATCCATGCTACAGCTGAATTTTTATTTAGCCATTGTCTCCTCTGATTAGAGATCTTTAAGAGTGGGGAGTGTCTCATTTTTTCTACTTGTATTTCTAGAACTGAGCACAGTGTTTGATAAAAAAATAAGTACTCAATAAATGGTTTTTCAAATTCATCTGTTAATCCCATTTTGGATTTCTTTCTGCCCTTGTATCTACCTGCTATTTTGTCCTTAATCAGATTAAACCATCCTCTTACCAAAAAGCTCCATCCTTACTAATGAAAGCAACTTCTCTAACCCTCTTAAGGAGCAAAATGCTTTCACAAACAACTCCAGGGCTCTGAAACCAAATCTTGTCTATAAAAGCAGTTTAAATTCTGCAGAGTCCTTGGAGGGCAATACTTTGCTGTTGTTCTGACTCTGATTCCATGTAGGACCAAAAATAGAGGACAAAGGAATCACATCCCACTGTGAAAGCAGACAGCATTAAAATATGCTGACTGACTCTCATTAGTTAACATATGAAGCACTTTGACCCAAACAATATCATTAATTTGTCTATTAGCAAAGCTTTTGTTGCTGTTTACTTGTTTTTAATTTGGAAAGAGATTCAAAATTTACTTATGGATTGAACTTGATTATTGCTAGTATTCATTGCTTCAGATATTATAATTCTATGCTTATAAACAATAGAAAACTAAGTTCTTTTGAGTTTCAGTGAGATCTCTTTGCTTTATTAGGAGTAGGTAATACATGCCATCTCTTAGAAAAAGGCTCAGATAAGTATTGAGAATCACCTCAGTGCTGAAGGGGCAGTCTTTTCCAGAATTAGAGACATACTTTTCATAAATTACTCATTAACTTCTCTGTTGTTGTCCAGATATTACATTTGGGTCTAAATTTTTGTGATCTAGTTGGGAATTTTCTTCACAGACATGCTGGAGTGGTTTGTCATTTCCTTCTCCAGATCATTTTACAGATGAGAAAACTGAGGCAAACAGGATTAAATAACTTGCCCAGGGTGTCACAGATAATAAAAGTCTCCTATATGTTATAATTAAAATTCTCTAGAGACAGCATATTAATGTATAATTATTCATTAGTAAAGGTTAGAGAAAGAAAGAAATCACATGATCACCTCGTCATACCTAATTAATCTGTCACCTATCAGGTTGTCCACCAATGGATGCTGATGCCAGCAAGAATCTCTAGTTCTTGTAAGGCAAGAGTTAAATGCCCTGGAAAAGGAGAGAGCAGCAAGTGACTAGTAAGAGAGAGAGAGACAGAGACAGAGACAGAGACAGAGAGAGAGAGAGAGAGACAGAGACAGAGACAGAGAGAGAAAGAGAGAGACAGAGACAGAGACAGAGACAGAGAGAGAGAGACAGAGACAGAGAGACAGAGAGAGACAGAGAGACAGAGAGAATGACATGAGTCCACAAAAAAGAGCCTGCACTCCATCTGTCCTCTTTCTTATAAAGCCATTTTTCAACACTCCTCCTGGGACTCTGGTTGGACAGTCTTAACCTTAGCACATATCTGAGCTTTGTCTTTGAGACATGCCACGAGGAACAGGGAGACTTAAGCCAGCCCCTTCCAATGGCCAGGTTGCCACACTGTGCCCAAGCAAAGGGTGGAACTGATACCAACCAAAAGTGGCTTTTCAAATGGAATAAGGGGGTAGAATTTATATTAAATTCACACATACATCATAGCCATTTTAAAAAACAAACTAAAGGCAAGTCACTTTGAGTTTTTTTTCTTTTGAAGCACATAGAATGATGTCTGGCATATAGTAGGCACTTCATAAATATTTTCATCTGATTGAGTTCATCCCTAGCCCATTCTGAGATGGGATTAAGCTTCTCTTGCATTGATCATAAGATTACATATGTAGAGCTAGAAGGGTTCTCAGAGATCATCGAGTCCCTTTTCACAGATGATGAAACTGAAGTCTGAGAGATTAAGTGATTCAAACAATTCAAATGATGCTAGTGAGTAGATTTTGTCACTATATCAGCTAATCCTTCATTTTATGGATATAAAATTTTTAAATTATATTGTTATAAATTATAAAAATACTTTACAGTATATCACACTTCATAATTTACAAAACACGTACCTATATATTTGTCTTCTTATTTGATTCTCTCAAATTTTCACAAATTCTATGAGGTTCACAAAATTCTATAAGGCTCAAGAAAAGCACAATGGCATAGTAGGTGAGTAGTTGGTATTTGAATTATCTTCTCTTCTAATATCTTGCTATATATAATTCTAAAATGTTTATAGTGACTCTCTGGTGGCAAAGAATTGAAAAATGAGTGGATGCCTATCAGTTGGGGAATGCCCAAACAAGTAATGGCATATGATTGTGATGGAATACTATTGCACTGTAAGAAATGATGAACAGTTTAAAATTTAATGGAAAGACCTACATGAAATTATAAAAAGTGAAATGATCAGAAACAAGAGAACATTTATACAGCAATAGAAATATTGTTTGAAGAATGATTTGTGTACTTCCACCTCCACAGAAAGAACTGATAAACAGAAACAAGAGAGACATAGTTTTATTTATTCATTTATCTTTCTGTCAAAAGATACCTTCTCTAGTGCAAGGAGGAAGGGGCACCTGGGAACTTTAATGTTACAAATAAATAAATAAATTTAATTTTAAAACATTGCATTTATTCTACTTAAATCTTGTATATACACACACATATATACATATGTTGTCTCTTCAGTTAGAATATAAGATCTGTAAGATCCTTCAAGGCAGGGACAGTTAAATTAGTAATTCATATCCCCATTACCTAGCACTGTGCCTTGCCTGTGGTAAGCAATTTATAAATCAAGTCATGGACTGATTGATTAATCAGATATGATAAGAAATTGGCCCCAAAAATCAAAACTAACAGATTTATTTGAAATCTGACCTTATGGCACTGTAGAGAGAATACTGAACCCCAGATCAGGAAGTCTTAAGGTCAGATCCTGCTTCAGAAGATGTTTGTCAGATGTGTGACTATGGAAAAGTCAATTAACTTTCATCTGCCTCAATTTGCTCACTTATAAAATAGGAGTAATGATATCACCAACTTCCTGGGATTATTGTGACAATAAAATAAGATTTATAAAGTGCTTTGTAAATATTAAAGTACTCTGAAAATTCTAACTATTAAATGTGGATTCACATTCACTGATTTGAGGTAGTAAGCTATGGATACTCTGAAGCCATCACAATCAGCAAGAGACTTTCCAACTAAGCTTCTGTTCCCCAAAATTTTATGTCACTTCTCATGTGTGAATACTTTTAAAATTTGGAAATTGAATATTCTAATCAAGTTAAAAAACAAAAATTTCCAAATGAAGTGTTGAGTCGCTTTTGCCAAAATATTATCTCACCCTTTATTTTATATATTTTAGAAATGAATAGAAATTATTAAAATACCTTACAATGTATACCACTTCAAAATTTACAAAGCACTATCCTATATTTGTCTTTTTTTAATTCTCACAACTTGAGGAGGCTCTAGAGAAGCACAAAGACAGAATAGGTAAGAGGCTGGTATTAGAGCTGCTTTCCCTTCTAAAATTATTTTTTATCTATTCTACAAATATCTTGCATATACAGAGTTGTCTGTATGTTGTCTTCCCTGTTATAACTCATATCAATCCAACTAAACATACTTATTTAAAATATGAAAATATAACACTTTCAGAATAATCTGTAAGAATAACCAATTGGTAGCAGAAATTGAACAATTATTATGTGAATTTAAAGTAAAACATTTACATAATTTGTTGATGGGATTGAAGAAGAGCATTGCAACTTAGTAAGTGTAGCCAAGGAAGCACTTCCTCCATTTGGATCTCCAAATCTTGGAGGAGGGTATATCTTTTTTCAGTTATGCCAGTAATTCAAACTAAGTATCACAATAAATTGAAACAAGAACCCCAGTCTTCAAAAGCTGTATCAGAAAGTGTTAAGCTAATATTTTCCCCAAAATTGAGATCTATTTTTTATATTTCTTCCAATAAAAAACAGTATTACTTTATCAAAATAATATTCAGTCAGTTTAGAAATGGTTTTGCTAGATTAACATATTAACAATTATTTAAAATATGTCTATCTGTTATGACACCTAAGTGATTAGTAAATATGTTTGAGGCTAAGGAAAAAATACTAGTGAGTGTGTTCTATGAACACCTGAAAATTAATTACTGAACCTTATATAGGAGACTAAAGGAAAAAAAAAATGTCAAAGGACCATACTTTAATCCTTTCTATTTAGTCCTTTATAACTCTACAAATCTGATCGGTCAAAGGATATACTGAATCAATGAGATTAAATGAGAGGTAAAAAAAAATAAACCTTCATCTAATTAAACACAAATGACACAAAACAAATCTATAAATATGAAATATGAATTTAGGACACAATGGAAGCCAAAAAGTTGTGAGAACATGATTTACTTTAGTCTGCCAGGAAAAATAGTAGCTTGAAAGGAAGACTGGTAGTTCTAGGAATCACCTAGAAATCCTGATGCCTTCCAAAGACCAATTGATGTAAAACTATGTTGCTATAGCTCTCCATAGGTTGCTAAAAAACAAGCCATATGTAGGAATCCATCAAGGTAAGCATCTTTGGAGAAAAGCTTGTTACCATTTAATTCAGACTCTGCCACTAAGATTCTACTTTCCGCTTTAGTAATTTCTCACCTGGACTATTGTTAGAGCCTTGGCAAACCCTTTCTGTTCATCTATCCTGCTTTTACAGTCTATTCAAAACATGAAGCATATTTATTTTTCCCCCACCTGCTGTAATTCTCCTACTACTCTTTTTTTAGGCAATTATACCAGTTTTCTGTTCATCAGAGAATTCAATTTAAAATTTTAGTGTCAGCGGTTAAGATATTTGCTCCATACATAACTTCAAACTTGTATGGGTTTAATTCACATTCATGTTTCTGTTCATACTTTGCATTCTTTAATTGATTTATTTGTTGACTTGCCATCTGTAGATGTGCAATATTGAGGGATCGCAAATGGCTTCTTTCCTCTGAAGCTGTTTTAAAAACTATTTCCTCCACCTTATTACAGTTAAAGCTGGGCTTCAATCTTATCTCTCTTCACTGAGCACTTGCATATTGTTGTCTTACATCCTTAACACCAGTTAGTTGTTTGTTTTGTTTTTTTCTTTTTTCCCCACTACCAGGTGCAAGTAGCATTACTGCATTGAGATCTCCTTGGTGCTGGTCTCCCTATGGATTCAACAGGCAAGCACAAGTTACAATCTGCCCTACACGATATTCTTCATATATATTAACATCATTTAAATCAGCATATCTGACTGTGTTAGCTTTTGTGACCTTTGGATTGGAGTTTTTCATGAAACAATGTCTATTCTGCATCAGTCCTTCTCTCTTAGTGTTTTTACTCTTCAAATTCACATCAAAGCTATTCATAAAAATACAGTAGATGATGTTTGTAGTTGTTTTTTGTTGTGTTTTTTTTGAGAGAGTCAACCTTCAATTATATGTTAGAACAATCCTTAAGAGCTATTTAAACTTTTATCAATTGGGATATCTTGTCTTTAATCCCACCAATGTCTCCCTTCCAACTTTCTTCCACTACTTGCTTTGGGCATGGTAATCCAATCAAAGGCAGGTGGGTGGTACAGTAGATAGAGCACTGGGCTTAGAATCAGGAAGACTCATCTTCATTTGCTCAAATCCAGTCTCACACACTTACTAGCAGTGTCACCCTGGGCAAATCACTTAACTCTTTCCTCATCTGTAAATCGAGCTGGAGAAGGAAATGGCAAACCATTCCAATATCTTTGCCAGGAAAATCCCAAATGTCATAAAGATCTGGATGTGAATGAAAATGACAATAACACAAAAATCCAGTCATATATATATATATATATATATATATATATATATATATATATATATATATATATATATATATATATACCATTGCTCCTGAAAAAGGATTATCAAAGAAATTTCCCTATGGCTATTCCGTAGATGATCAAAACCTTCTTCCCTGGCCATCAATCTCTTAGATTATTGTTTCCCCTTATTGAAATGGAAGCTCTTTGAGGGTAAGAACTTTCACATTCTGTGTTTATATTTCCAGCATGTAGCACATTGCCTGGTATATAAATACTTAATCAGTACGTGTTTCTTTATTCACATTTCTCAGTACTCTGGCTAGAGTTGCTTTTCTGTTGATTTTTACCTTTACCCCAACTAGTAGGTAGCCAGATTACACACAAAAGACTCAGAAGTTATTCCCAGCTCCATAACCATGCATTTCCATTCTATTTAGATAAGAGGAAGCATGTTGAGGAGGAAAGAGTTGAATTTGAAAATGGGAGAGCTGGATTTGAATCATGAATGAATAAATGAAGTCATGAAGTTATGAATGAATGAGTATGCATTAAACACTGATTATGGGCCAAGTACTGCATTAAAACATTTGGCAAACAAGGTTTTGCATCACGATAGTACTTTCTCTCAAGGAGCTCCAACTGGTGGAAAAAATGTATGAATGAATGAATGAACCATGAATTAACAAATAAATCATGAATGAATGAATAAGCATTCATAGAACACTGATTATGGGCCAGGTACTGCGCTAAAATTCTAGGCATCAAATAGTCCTTTCTCTCAGGAAGCTTCAGCAGGAGGAAATAACGTGTGAAACAAATGAATGAATAAATGAACATTTATTAAATCTTCTCGTGTGTCTGGCACTGTGGATACAAGTAGGAAAAAGTGAGACGCTCTTGGCTTTCATGAAGCAGCACACTCTATTTGAGGGAAACAACACATAAATCAAAGTTTGGTCAGGACTGAAGGAAGTTCAACAAGTTAACAAGTTAAATACCTACTACGTACAAGGTACTATGCTAAGTAACAGCGATATCTCCAAAAAGGCAAAAACCAAATGAGAACAAGCAAACAAAAATAGTCTCAGCTCTCAAGGATCTCACAGTCTAAAAAGAGAGACAACATACAGGCAACTGTGTATGTACAAATAAGATATAAACTGAACAAATAGGACAAAGGAAAGACAATAGCATGGAAGGGGATTTGGAAAAGCTTCTTATAAAAGCATTTCTTATTAGGCTAATATGTGTCCCACATAGTGGCAAGCTCTGGGGAGACCTGGAAATCCCAAGAAAGTAATAGGAGAGTGGATGGCAAAACCCATCCCAAATCATTAGGTTACCTCTAGGTTAAATGACAAGTTCTCAGAGGTCTGGGGGACATCGAGGTAAGACATATAATATTGAAGATGTAGTGACAAGTTATATGGCAAGTCTGGCAATCCCCTATCTCACTGAAAGGAATAGAGGAGAATTATATCTCACTCAAGGGATAGGAATAATCAAGCAGTGAGGGTAAAGGAGGGAGGGCAAAGGCCAGGCAAAGAGATAAAGGTTATCTCAGTGGTGAGAGGTTCATCCACTGTTCAGATGGAGTATTGGCAGCCCCAAGTCAGGGCTGAGGAGAAGGGAAAGGAGGGAGGAAGGTGCTACTGACGTTGGTGGTAGGTGTTTCCAAAGGGACAAAAGACAACCTCTCGAAGCCTTAGTTTCCTCATCTGTAAAATGGGGATGATCATACTTGCATTATCTATTTGATAAGGGTGGGGGAGACAGAGAGAGAGAGAAGGAGAGGGAGGGAAAAAGACAGACAGAGGCAGAAACAGAGAGACAGAGACAGAGACAGAGACGGAGATAGAGAGGAAGGAAAGGAGGGAAAAAGAAAGAGGAGAGGGAGAGATGTTTAAGGCATGATACATCTAGCCCCTTTCACTCTCTGAAAAAAGAATTTGATATACAGACACTAAATATCTGAGTAGCCTATGAAACTTTGGACTTGTTCATTTTTAAACTTCTAACCATATCTTCCAAAATAGTTTTCACTATTGTCCCTTTAAGGTACACTTTTGTTTTAAAGTCCCAAAGTATCAAAGTCCAGGTTGACTTGGACTTTGGGGGAATCATCAAAATTTTCATAGATTTTCTTTCCTACATCCTTTGAAACAGATATTAGCACATAAGCTACAATCATATTCATGATGATCTTTTACATGTGTAAAAATAGGCTTAATTCTCTCTATTTTTTACAAGAAAAAGTCTTATTAAAATTATGCCCTTAAAATACGCCTCTCTATACTTCTTTCCACTCTCCTGACTCCTCAGAAGACACAGGTTTCCTTCCCCACTTTTAAAGCAGGGGTTCTAAGCCCTGAGGTAGGGTAGTTGAATTAGATCAAGGCTTCTCAGTCTGGGTTCCCCATCCATAAAAAGATTTCAAGGGAATCACAAATTCAGACAGAAAAAAGATTTCATTCATATTCCATATTTATTTTTATATTTTTATCCTTTATATTTATTTTATGCATTAAGGGATCCATAGTTTTCATGGGCCTACCAAAGGAATCCAAAACACATAAAAGGTTTTGAACTATTTTATTTTATTTTTTAAATTAAATTTTAAAAAAATGTTAAACCCTTGCCTTCTGCCTTGGAACCAATACTGTGTACTCTCATCTCCAGACCCGGCTCTCCATCCACTGAGCTACCCAGCTTCCCCCTTGAACTCTATTTTAAAGCTATGTTGGGGGGGGGGAGAATTACAAATAGAGAGAGGGATAGAAGAGATGATGAATAAGATAGAGGCACCAAAATCTTAAATGGTTTGTTTTTTCTACGAAGAAAAATGATCTTTTGCCTGGGAAAGATAGAACAAAAGTGTTTAGCAAGAAACTGAAACTCAAAATGGATGTAGAGATGCTAAGATAGAATTTAGCTGCCACCAGTGATTTCAGTAATAACACTTTAGCTCAAATTTATATATTCCTTTCATGTTCATATGTCCTCTTGAACAAACTTGTAAAGATACTATCGATGTTACTTTCTCCACCTGAAAGAGAGGGATATGGAAGTCAATGAGTAATTAAAATGTTTATCCATGTTCACACAGCTAGTGACAGGAAAAGAATTTACGACCAAGTCTTTCTTTATTCCATTTCTAATACTCTTTCTACTACACCATACTTCCTCTGAAGCCACCAACTCTAGAAAAACAACAATCTACAGAATTGAAAGAATCTGTAGACATCAGCCATTCAAAAAGTATAACTATGTTCTAGACCCTGTGCAAGGTGGTAGGTATGATTCGTGAGACTGCTTAAAAAGGAAAAAGCCCAAGAAATGCAATGTGTGGCATGACCTATTTTCAAAAATCCAACCTTGATCTTCAGTGACCACCATTTCACTTGTTTTGCACATTTTTTAGTTGTGCCTGACTCTTTGTGACCTCATTTGGAATTTTCTTGGCAGAGATATTAGAGTGGTTTTCCATTTCCTTCTCTAATTCATTTTATAGATGAGGAAACTCAGGTAATCTTTGGAAAAAAATATCCATTGATCACTGAAAAAATCCATTGAATGACAGGTACCACAAGACTGTAGATGAATAATTTTCATGAAATTAAAAAGTAGAAAGGTGGATTCTCTATAGACAATATTCAGTCTGTAGAAAATGTTTATAATGTATTCTTTTCAGGGATGATCTGTAACAACAATAACAAGAACAATTACTTTAAGGCAACCGATGGCATAGTGGATAGAATGCTTGTGCCTGAAGTTAGAAAGACTCATCTAGCTGTGTGACCATAGACAAGTCACTTAAACTTGTTTGCCTCAATTTCCTTATCTGCAAAATGAGCTGTAGAAGGAAATGGAAAACTACTCCAGTATCTCTGTCTAAACAATCTCAAATAGGATCAGAAAAAAATTGTACACAACTGAAAAATGGCTGAAAAACAGCAAGGAAAATGATGATCTCTATAGGATCAATGTTGGGTTTTTGATAATAGGTCATGCCACACAAACTACATTCCCTTGGGTTTTTTTTTTCTTTTTAAAGCATTTTCAGTAAATAGATAAGGCCGTGAGCACAATAAAACAATTTCACAAAGCTATTTTTGAAAATCCTTCTTATGATATATTTGTGGACTAGAAGAAAAAAAAATGTGGGTTAGATAAAAGTGGATCCAGGACTAGTTGAAAAACTAGCCATCCTTATCCCTCCCCTCCCAATTGATTTAGATATAAAAGGATGGCAAAGCCCTATAAAAACACTGCCAGAAGTACTAATGTTTAGAAAAGCTGGTGTAGAAAGTTAAGGAAAACATAGCCAGAGAATTTTTTTAAAAGTTGTAGTTATAGGGGGAAAGACCACAGAGAAGACATTGACATTCAAAAAAGATAAGGAGTGCATGGTGCAAAGGAGTGACAATGGAGATAGGACACCTCAACATTTATTTTGTTTTGTTTCCCATTAAATGAAATAATTGTTGGGCTGGAAAACAGAACAAAAATGGCTAAGAACTAAGAGAGGAAATTCAAAACAAATAACATCCAGGGCCCTGGAAATAGATATGAAATGCCTAATATGTGCTAAGAACTGGGGATTAAAAAAAAAACATTTTAAAAATCAACAAAAAAGTCCCTGCCCTGAAAAAGGGAAGTAAGGAGGATCAGAGTTGGGAAAGGGAGAGTATATTTTTGGTATTCTGGTCCTTTACATACATCATCTCATTTGTTCTTTAAAATGGCCCTGAATTCTACCTTAACATTCAACTTATGTTGAAAATGCTCTCTCCAAAGTTGACAATGAGTGCCAAATCTAATGCCTTTTCTTCTCTCCTTATGCTTTATGACCTCGCTTGAGCCTTTGATTGTATCACCCTCTTCTCCTTGATACTCTCTTCTCCTCAAGTTTCTGAGATAGTACTCTCCTTGTTCTCTACCTATCTGAAGGCTCCTTCTCAGTCTCCTTTGCTGAACCTGCATTCATGTCAACCTTGCTAAAGATGGGTGTCCCACAGGGCTCTACCCTGAGTCCTCTCTTATCCCTCTGCTACTTCTCTTGCTGATAGCCTCAGCTCTTATAGATTCGATTATCTCTAAGGTGATTCTCAAATCTACAATCCTAGCATCTCTCCTAATATCCAGGCACATCTCCAATTACCTTTTCAACATCTTGAACTGGATGTCCTATAGATATCTTAAACAGCATGACTAAAACAATTCATTATGTCCCTCTTCTCCCAACCAAGCCCTTCATTATCTCATTGTCAAGGGCATTACCCTTCTCCCAATCACCCAGGCATCACCCTTAATTCCTGGAGCTCTCACCTTCATATAAAATCTGTTGCAAAGTGCTGTCAATTTTACCTTCAGAGCATCTTTAGAATATGCCCTCTTCCCTCCTCTGCCATTACCATTACCTCCGAGTAGGTCTACTACCATTACTTCTGGGTAGGTTCCTTTCACCTCATTTCTGGACTATTGCAAAAGACTACAGGTTGGTCTACTTGCCTCAAGATTTTTCTGACTCCAATCCAAATTCCATTCTGCTGTCCAATCACTCTTTCTGAAGGGAGTTCTGGCCATATCACCTCCTCCTTTATTCAATTAATTCCTGGAACTCTGTATCACCTTCAAGATCAAACATAACTTCTGGCAATCAAAGTCCTTCCCAACCTGGCCCTCTCCTACTTTTCAGTCTCCCATCTCATCCCACTTATTCTGTGATCCAAAGACACTGGTCTTGCTATTCCTCCTACAGAACATGTTATTTCTCAACACCGAATTCTGGATATTTTTATTAGTTTTCCCCATGTCTGGAATAATTAATCCCTCTTTCATTTTTTGGCTTTCTCAAGTCTCAGATAAAATCACATCTACTCTGAAAAGTCTTTTAGGTCCCCCACCCCTTTACAAAAGTGCCTTTCTTCTGTTCCTTATATCATCTTCTCCCTTATTGGTCTTAGTCCAATGGAAAAATGCAATGGAAATTTTTTAAAACAAGTTTTAAAATCTGTTTATCAACATAATAAAAGAACAAAATATAAGGAAAATATACGTCTGATTCAAGTTTATGACAAAATAGCATAGAAAAAATTCTGAATGAAAAATTACCAAATTGCTTACCTAAAGAGAAACCTAAACCAATATGACTAAGCCATTATTGTTGTTGGTTATAATACTTCAGTGGCTACGTAGACTTGAACTGTCTTCTCTTTCTTTAAATCTTTGCAGTCTGGTGGAGACAGTGATCTTTAGCCACATCTCGGTGTATTTGTATGTTCACATTCTCACACAATGAATAAACTAAGTGTAGTTGGATGACCTGGAATATTATCTAAAATCAGTAATGCTTTAAATGTGGTCTTGTTGTCCTTGAAATAGTTTTCAACAACTGGGATAAAATAACTTGAAAACCAATCTTGGAAGACATCGTTGGTCGCTCAGGTTTTCATAACAGACAGCCAAAGAAAGAATTGAAATAGCCACTGATGACTACAGTCTTTCAGAGCATGAGGACTTGGAGATTTGTAAATAAGCATTAGCTTTCATTTTAAATCCTCTTCTGCATTACCTACCAAAAAGTGTCTGGTGATCTTTGACCCTTTAAATTCAGACTGAGTTTTCTTTTTTTTTTTTCCCTTAGAAATGTAAGTTTTAGAAGGTTTGCTTTTCCAGAAATGGCCTTTTCATCCATGTTAAAAAAAAAAAACAACAAAACTTATTGATCAGTATGTCCACCTTCTTTGGTTATTTTCTTGAAAATATCAGGATAGTTTGCTGTTGGTTTCTCATCTGCACTGGTCACCTCTCTGGTACATTATGTAGTTGAACTCAATTTTTAAAGTCAGACCAACCGCAGTGCTTGCAACAAGATTCTCTTCACTCTCCAATTCTTTTCTATTTTCCTTCACCACCTTCAACTCAAATATTTTGTCAGAATGGCTGCTCTGCTAAGAGGAATGTGTTTTTGATTATAATCATTAATCCATACAGATAAAAGATGGATCATTTCTATCATAGGTACACTTCTAGTTTTTGTAGTTGTTTTTAAACCACAGAAATTAATGCAACTTTCCTTTTATATTTCCATTTGTCTGTAGGCTTTATAATATTTTGTGCCATAGATTCAGACATTCTGACATCTTGTCCAATTTTAGAGTTCATTTTGATTAATTATAATATTAATAACCATAGCTAGCATTATCTAGTCTAGTATTTATCAGACACTCTGCTAAGTACTTTACAGATATCTCATTTGATCTCCACAACAGACCTCGGTTTGTCCCCATTTTAAAGTTGTGAGAAATGGGACAAGTAGTAATTAAATAATTTGCATAAAGCTAGTGTCTGAGGCAGGATTTGAACTTGGGTCTTTTGTACCCCTTAAATTTTTCTATATTGCCTGATAATAGGTATTATTATTTTCATTTTACAAAGAAAGAAGCTGAAGGGAAAGCTAGATGGTTCAGAGCCAGGCTTGGAGATGAGAGGTAACTGGTTTCATATCTGGCTTCAGACATTTCTTAGTTGTGTGACCCTGGGCAAGTCACTAATTCTTACCACTCTTCTGCCTTGGAACATCATATGTATTGAATCCAAGGCAGAAGGTAAGGGTTAAAAAAATGAGAAAATTTAGTCTCAGAAATTTTAAAAGACTTGATCTAAGTTACAATTCTATGTCAGAGTAATATCAGAACTTAGGTCTTGCCATATTCAAACCCCAAACTCTACAGTACACTGATACAGTACATCCACTGCATTAACTACATCTTAGGATGCTCAAAGCACTTGGTGGATGAGCCCATGGAGTTTGAATCCTGCTTCAGCTACTCACAAATGAATCCCTTCACTTCACAGCCCTTTATCTAATCTGCAAAGCGAAGGATGATAATAGCACCTCACAGAATTGTCATGATGCTCAATAAGACTATATATATATTTATATATACATATATTTATAAAAATTCCTTGTAAGCCCTAAAAAGTTTTGTTAATTCTAGCTATTCTAATGCTGCTGCTGATATTACTGTTTTGAAAGATCTTGAAGGAGTACCACAGGATGGAGGAAGACGAACATCTTCCTACATTTAATAAGTGGGGGGGAAGGAGATTGGAAACTGCGGTCCCATGAGCTTGACTTTAATTTCTAGCCAAATGCAAGAACGCATAAAGGAGGTAGTGAACATCTAGAAAATTATGTAGTAATTACGAGGAGCTAGCATTGCTTCATTAAGGATGTCATTATAGACGAACACCATCTCATTTTTTGACAAGTTTAGGAGACTGCAAGATTAGGAGAATGTTAAGAAGCTTGACCTAGATATTGGGAAAACATTTTGACAATGTTTCTCATACTATTCTGCTTGACAAGATGGCAGAATGTAAACTACACAGCAAGAGTTCTATTCCAGTTATATGCTTGTTTTGCTCAAAAAATATTTGACATTTGATTTGAACATGAAAGATGTGCCCCAGGAATATCTGCTTGATTTGGACTGTTTAGCACTTTATCAATGACTTGAATAAAGACATAGATGGCATGCTCATTAGATGTGCAAATGACACACAAGTTACTACATACTGAATAATAACCACTGAATAACTGACAGTGGAGCTGAACTTGGAAAAATGAAATTTAATAGCAACTAAAGTCTTACAGTGAGTTAAAAAAATCAATTTCACAAGAACAAGACAATAGCAATTCATCTGAAAATAATTAGGTGGGGGTTAATAGACTGTAAGCTCAGTATGCCTTAATAGTGTGAGATACGGAGGTGAAAAAGATTAGAAGCATAGTCTTAGGGATAGGGATATAGAGCCTCTGTATTTCACTTCAATCACAGACAACAATCATATCACATTCATTTCTGGACATCCCATTTTACCCGAAATGCTAGAGAACAAAGGGCAAATGGAATGAATGGCCTTGGGTGGTGTAAAAATAATACAATTACAGATGCAAACTTTTGAAAAACCTTTGAAACAATAAAATACAGTTTCAAAATGACCAAAGCAAATAAAATAATGTTCAAAAAAATAAAATAAAATGCAGTTACAAAAGTGGGGAACCTACCACAAAAAGAGAGGGTTGATGGAATTTTCTTTATAGAATTAATTTTTCCCTAGTATCTTCATTTTCCAATCTATCCCCCCTTCCTAACATTTCATTACCAAAAAACAAAATTAAACTAATAAATTAACATAAAACCACTAGGTCTGACTAAGTCTGTGAGTTAAATATATTCAGTGTTTGACACTCATAGTTTCACCAGCTGTTCAAAGAAAGGAGAGTTCATCCTTATGTCTTTTTTGAGGGGAGGGGGGAGACCAAGCTTGGCCATTATATTATGTCTCATTCATATATATTCATATATATATATATATATATATATGTCTTTCATTCAACATGTTAATCTATGATTTGGATGAAATCATTGATAGCATGCTTAACTCAAAGACTGAGGAAGAAGGGATGAGTGGTGAAGACATTGAACCAGATTTCAATCCTCAATTATTTCTACTTCTTAAAATAATTATTAAAATTTTTAAAAATAGAACTTAAAAGGGATAGAATTTAAATCCTAAAGGTAGATTCAGAATATCCTATGCACAAGAGAAGGGAAAGGTATGGCTACACAAAAGTTCGTGTGAAAAATTATTAGACTGCAGGTCAATATTATCAATAGTGTATCATGACAAACCTAATTGCTAATATAATGCTAAGCTGCTTCAACGTAAAGCATCTAGGATAAAGCAGGCAATGGTCCAGTGTACATGGAACTAGGCAGACAATATATGAAATATTGTTTTCAGTTCTGTGAAGCATGTTTAAGAAAGAACATTTCCAACTTGGAACTCCTCTTGAAGAAGGTACCCAATATAGTGGAAGAACTGGAGACCATGCCATACAACAGTTGGCTGAAGGCTAGGGAGATAGTTAGCTTGGAAGTGACAGAATACAACTGTTTTCAAGCTGTTGATGAATGATTAAATGGAAGAGCTTAGATTTAATCCCCTTGGCCCAACAGACTGATCCATGAGCCAAGAATAGAGGGTATGTATGTAAAGTATGAATGAATGAAAAAAAAAACTTTTATTAAGCACTTCTTAAGTGCCAAGCACTGAAGATACAAAAAGGAAAGTAAAGATTCTACCTTGCCCTCACATTCTAATAGGGGAAAACCCACATAAGGCAGTCATGGCTAGTATGGGGATGTTCATAGATGAACAGATTGATATATACCATCCAAGAACAATGGGAAAATGAATTTGACTTCATGCTATCAGAATTGGGTGGGGTGATGCAGCTGAACAGGAGAAAAAGGAAACAGGTAGAGGCAGCAGGTGAAGAGGCTGGGGAAGAGGTGTTTGGAGAAAAGAGAGTTTAGCAAAAGATGTTTTCTGGAATATTCTTGGACAGGGTCACTAATCAGCAGTATGGTATCATAGGTTATTCATAAACTAATTAACATCATGACAACTATTATTATTATCAAAGAGTAGCAGGTTTTCACCCAATAATAGGTTAAAAAATAGCAATGAACAACTTCCTAAGGATTAAGCTATTCAAAGGTTGAATGAGCTGCCATAATGAGTTTCCTCATCATTAAAAATCTTCATATGGAAGCTGAATTGCCTCTTGGTAAGGATATTATTGAAGGTACTCCTATTCAGGTACAGATTGGCCTGAGAGATTTTTGAGGTCCCTTGCAATACTTAAATACAAATGCTTTGAAATCATTTAACTAAACAATGCACATGAATGAGAGAAAACTACTGTCACATTTAAACTAATCTATCCAAAGTGTTCAAAAAACTTTTTAGTCTACTTGGGGTTTTTTTAAGCTAGGAATTGATAACATAATAAATTTCTGGAAAATCACTCTAAGGTGTTTTTAAAAATTTAAGAAAATTAGGCCATCTATATAGCCATTATAATTTGGTACCAAATTTCAGATTATATACAATTTAGTTTAGGATCCAAAATATTCCTCTAATAAATAATTAGTTTTGTAGCACTACATTAATCATTATTAAGTGATAGTGGGAATTTGGGGAGGTAAATTAAATTATTCAAATTGAAGATGGTTAACTTATTTTGGTTTGTTGAATGTCAAAGAATCTAGTGATTGAGTAGTTAGAAACTCATTTTACAAATCATTCAAAAGACAGCTTCATCACTAGTATGCTAGAGCACTAGTTATAAATCAACTTTAGGAAAGGAACCATCAAAACATGTAGATTTTTCTCAAATAACATCCAGACAAGTTTTAAACTTAACCTAGTTTGATTATAAAAGCAGAAAAGATAAAAGCATTAATTATGCTTCAAAATATGCTCAACAATGAAGATGATATCAAGGAGAGCAAAGTGTCAATATAAAGATTCATAAATTCAAAGAAATAAGAATTAATATTAACACTACTTTTTCTGGCATTATGAAGCATGAATATGTTACAATATAGAATAGGATTTGAAGGAGAAATTCTAAAAGCCATCATTAATTTCAATATTTGCCTGTCTGCCTGAGTTTTCTAGGAAGACTAGTTTCATTGCTCCTCCTTCTTGGTCACTTCAATGGCCTGAAGAAATAGGGACAGCAGTCAATCCCCACACTCTCAGAACTTTGATTCAACAAATACTTAATTATTTACTCTGTGCAAAGTATAGGTCTGATGAAAATAAAACCCCCAAAGTCTTTGCCCTCAAGAATGTATATTCTCTTAAATTGTTTTTTGGGGGGTAGCTAAATGGCTCAGTGGATTGAGAGCCAGACCTAAAGATGGGAGGTCATAGGTTTAAATCTAGCCTCAGACACTTCCTGTGTGATCCTAGACAAGTCATTTAATTCCCATTGTCTAGGTCTTACTATTCTTCTCCCTTTGAACCAGTATACAGCATTGATTCTAAGATGTAAGGTTTTTAAAAAAGTGTTCTCTGCACATCATCCCCACTGAAGAGTTAATCTCAGGTAAATGGATGAGCTATTGGTTGAGTGGGTGAGTAGGCAGGAATATATCCTGTGAGACTGAGAATGCAGATTTCCAGAAAGCAGGACTATTTCTCTGAAGTTTGCTGTAGATTTTTTTCATGGTGCACCCAATAAGAAACAACTTCTGACAGACCTATAAAGAATATAAGTTTTAGGCACATGAAGAGAGTCAGTTATGGAAATCCCCTTTAGGTATGATGTCTAATACTATGTCCTTTAGAAAAGCTAACAATGAATCAGTTCAATCAACTCTGCCCCATTCTGCCATGATCTTGAGATATAAAGCCCAAAAATAATCTAGCTCGCTAGGAATTTACATTCTACTGGAAGGGGCTATACAAAGATAAATAAATATGAAACCAATACAAAAGAGTTTCAAAGAGGAGGTAGGGCACTAACAATAGGGAGATAAAGAAGAAGATTCTTGAAGAAGAGAGACTAAAGTTGAGACCTGAAGAGGTGTTGAGGAAGAAAAACATTCCAGATGTGCGGGGGGGTGGTTGGGGGAGTTGGGGGGGTGGGGGGGATCCATTCAAAATAATAACAGTATTAGGCAAGTTGTCATGGAAAAAATAATGTAATATTATATGACAAAAGTGAGTTCAATTTGCTTACTGGAATGAAAGAAAAAGTTTAAGTAACTCTCAAGTGTATTTATACTCATGAGCAGGTCACTCAATTGTTGGACAGCATCTAATGAAAAGTAACCTCCTCATGGAGCCAAGTCTATCCTGGGAAGGTCTAATTATTAGAAAGTAATGTTGTTTCTTCTCATCTTTCACTTGATCATTTGATATCTGAATCCAAGGAAAATTAGTTTAATTCCCCTTCCCTGTGATAGTATTTTAAATGATTGAAGACACTTATCATGTACCCCCTAAAGCTTTTCTACTACATCTCTGGTTCTTTCATCAAATCCTTCTCTGATTTAAACATAAAGCCCTCAGCATTCTGGCTGGTTGGTCTCCTTTACATGTTCTTTAACATAAGGACACTCCTAAAATGTGGTATCTAGAAGAGAACACACTATTCTAGGTGTGTTCTAACAAAGGCAGAATAGACAAGACTATTAAAATCCTAAATAAAATCCTAAAATCACAGAATTCTTTGAGTTGGAAAGGACCTCTAGTTACTTGGTCCAACCCATATCCAAAACAGAATCTTTACAACTCTGATGCAGCTAACTCATTCCTAGTTGAAGCCTTCTGATGTAGTGGAACCTAATCCCAACGCAATTGAATTTCTGGATAGCTCTGACCATTAAATAGTTGGTCCTTAGAATTGGCTTGTTTTCTTTTTTTGCAATTTCCTCCAACTACGCTATGCCCCTATCTGGAGATTTCTTGGCAAAAAATACTGTAGTGATTTGCCATTCCTTCATTTTGTAGATGAGGAAACTGAGGCAAATACGATTAAATGATGTGCCCAGGGTCACAAAGCTAGTTTCAGAGGTCAGATTTAATCTCAGGTCTTCCCAAATCCTATTTTCCTTCTAATCTTGGCTGCATTAGTTAGCTTGTGCAAAAATCTTTTAAACAATATAATTAAGATTTTATTTCTTGTGATTTTCTCTTTCTTGTGTAGCAAGGGAAATTACAGGGTGCAAAGAGTTTTAATTTGACAAGCCCTCAAGACTGAGAATTAATTCTCCCAGTGCTGACAGGAAAAGTTCCAAACTGTTGAAGACACAGTTCCCCAACTGACAGTCTGGATCTGGGAAGTGAAGCCTGAAGGGTGCAGATCTGATCTCTCCTGGACTCCCTTCGACATCTTGGAAGCAGCCTCTTTGAATACCATCAAGCAAGAGTGAGCAGGAGTTTCCCCAATATCCGCTGGTGGACAGAGAGGACAATTGCAAAATATCAGTCTCTTTTGGACATCTGAGGACTCACCTGAATTCCTGTACCTGATCAAAGGACTCTCTGAGTGTGAGAAATCTGGTTACCTTTTGGACTCGCCTTTAGGAATTTATGTAATTAGTTAAGGTAGTTAAATAGTGGGTTTAATTTAAGGGTAAAGCAGTCAGATTTCCCTTCTCCCATTTTCCTTCCTCCCTTCCTCCCTTCTCTGTTAATAAATTCAATATTATTTATATGTGCTGTTTTCCCTTTGTATTACCTTCCTTCCCCCTTTCCAAAATATAGATTTAATATTTGGCCAAGCCAACTAGGTTAAAAAAAAACTCTATTTTTTATATTTATATAGAAAAACAGTTGTTTGTATAGGAAAGTCAGTTGAAGACTAGAAGATTCCATATTCACTCAGATAGTGGTACATTCCACAAGGAGGGGGTCAGTGGAATTCTGAGACTCTAGTTAAGCTGGGAGGGACATTTAATCATTAAATACCCTCTGCTACATGGTCTAAGTGGCCATATTTGTGGCCATATTGGAGTTTTTCCTTCAATTTTTTAAAAATAATTTTTCCTTTTATTAATTGTTTCTTAATAAGTTATTCATAGTGGATTATAACAACTCAAATTCACTTGGATATACTCTATTGTCTATGAATATAAACATGTCTGGGGGCATATTAATGGATTTTTTTTGTTGTGTTATGGGATTGTGTTTTGCATATCCCACATATTATCTTTGTAATTTTCCCTAATGTATGTTCAATGGATCTGGATTATCAGTGGATGAAACCTTTTATGTAAATTATGATGAAAACTGTCTTGTCTCATGTCCCCATATTTTGTATCTGTTTATTGGCAAATGGTTTAAAGCAATAATGATTTGGTTGACCAAGGATTCAGAGCTCAAACTAATGGTAACACATATGAAACACCTGGACCAGATGTAACTGTATCTAAAGGATAAAAAGTTTATGAATATAGAATATGGGTGTGGGGAAAAGATAAATACTGGTAAAATGGAAATTTGAATAGGTTACAACAAGAAGAGGCTGGAGGGATGGTTACTCTATTTCTATTAAGAGATCTCTGTACTCTCAAGGGATGAAATCTTCCAAGTCAAGATACACAAAAGATTCACCCCAGAGGACTTGGAATTCATAAAGAAAAGAACTCCAGTCTTTGTGGATAAACCCAATCAGGTAATTAAGGAGATGAAGAAGGCTATTGACTTATTTGACCCCAATTATAATGATTTTGCCCTCTTAATGAAAGAACTGTTAACAGAATGGGAGCATAATAAGTTTTTGGAGGAAACTCCACAGGATCCCTTGTTAACACCATGGCCAGAAGATTATTCAGACACTGACATGAGCAGCAAAATACACTATGAAACAATGTAGGAATACAGATTGGCAATAATAGAGGTCATGGATAGACATACAAAGAGACCAGAATGCATAGTCCAAATTTGAAACTATAAAACAAAACCCACTGAATACCTACATCATTCCTAGACTGAATCACTGAAAAAGCTGAGATATATCTGAATATGGATGTCCTTGAAGAGAGGACAATATCACATATAAAGAGAATCTTTGTAAAAAATACCATTCCCAAAATAAAATTATTCCTTAAAAACAATTATCCTGATTGGGAGGAAATGGAGCTGGAAGACATTAGATGAAAGGCAACATACTTGGCCACAGATAATGAGGATAAATATGAGGATAGAGACACTGTAGTGGAAGATCATAAAAGAAAATTTAGGAAAGCAGAAATTAAAGCTAAAGAAAGTGAGATAAAAGAGGTTAAGGCACTGGCTGCATTAAGATCAATGAAGTCTAATAATAATAATTATTATTATAAGCCAAGAAATAGAAGATCAGGTCCCCAACATTGTTTCCTCTGCAAGGGAGTTGGCCATTTTGTAAAAGAATGTCAGTATAGAGGCCAGTTTGTAAGGCAAATGAACAGGTACGGAGAATTTAATAGCAATGATAATTGGAATAATAACTGGGTTAACTATAATAATAGCAACAATGGCTGGAATAATAATAGCCACTCAAGGAAAAATAATGGAAATGAATGTCAAAATATCTGTTGCCAGGGAGCCCAAACACCAGACCTTAACACTATGCAGGACTGGGTTAAGTCTGGAGCAAGGCCTAAATATAGTCAGGTAGTTAATGGTGATCAGAGCAAGGGTGCATGTTCCTTATAAAGGTTTACCCAGTATACTTCTGTAATTAAATCAAGAAATAATGAATTGAGAGCAAATGAAAATGAGTGTAATGATAATTAGATTAATGAAGATATGGATGAATTGACTGAATCAAATGATAATATAATTAGTGTTAATAATTGAAGGGAAAAAGAAAATTGTAATATAAAATTGGCAGAAAATTTTAATTAATGTAAAATAAGGAAAAATAGTGAAGAATGTAAACTGGATAATGATAATGAGATTGTAAATGAGAACAATGATACTAAGGTAGAAAGTATACAGACAAAGGAGAGTAGTGAAAAAGCTGATGATGGAGTTAAAGATGCAAAATCCTGGGAATACCATGTAGTTCAAGAAGATGTAAACTTGGATGGACAGGAAATGACTGAGCTTTGTTCTGATGTAACTGTGCTAGCAACAACATTAGAAACATTTCAACTTTCAAACAGTACAGAACCATATGTATCTGTCACTATAGGTGATCAAATTTATGATCTTTTGGTTGATACTGGAGCCAGTAAATCAGTTTTGCAACATCTTCCTAAGAATTGTAGAGTGGTTGGTACAATGGAAGTAATAGGAGGTACTGGAAAACCAGAGAGTAGCAAAATTATAACCTAAAATGATTACTTTAGGTCCTTTATCTGTGGAGCATGTATTTCTTTGTAGGCAAGATTATACCATGAATCTTCTTCTAGGTAGGCATTTATTATGTAAATTATGGGGAACAATCCAATGTACTGATATTGATGATATCTCATTACTTCTACCAGAAGAATCTCTGAAAGCAGACATGGCTTTTTCCATAATGTAGGTGAGGTCTTGTCTAGGCCTCTCTGGCCTAGGCACATTTTCCTTATCCTGTATTTTCTTTAATCCTTAATCTTCAATAAACCTCTAAAAATATAATACTCCTTGCAGAGAGAAACTAATTTCTACCTGCCTCAGGCTCCCTAAATTTTAATCTTTACAATTGTTGAGTTATGGGGGTGTATGAGTAATTTATTAAAAGAATTCAAAAACAATAAAAACAAAGCAAACAAAAAACAAAACTATATCAAGATGCCAAAATCTATGTATATAAAATATTGAATAAGCAAGAATAAATTCATAATAGGTCCTTGTATACATCCATTTTAAAGTAATTTCTATCCCACAAGTCTGTAGGACAGAATGCAGTAATATTTCACTTACCCATTTGCAGCCAAGACTACAGGAAGTTGCCATACTATAAGAAGGAAAGGAACTAGAATTCTATTTTGATAGTGAAGCATCATTCCCTGGTCTGATTTTTAGTCATTCTCAGGGACATAGGGAGTCAGCATGATAGTCAAATTTTGGTACTTGTATGAGTACTTCACAAAGGGTGTTGATAAAAGGAAGTCCTACGACTTAACATATGTCAAACTCCGCAACCTCGAGTCCACATTAGTATTTTCTGTGTGCTCTTTTGGCACTATTCAGGTTAAGTCTGTGCTCCTTGTTTTTATCCCATTTCCTGGAATCAGACACAAACATTAATCATAGTCCAATAACATTTTATCAATAAATGGCAGTTTCCACAGTTTAAAGCTTTGAGGTATGTATTGATATTATAGAAAGTATATATATACACACACACACACACACACACATATATATATATATATATTAAACTTATATCACTGCAGAGAGAGAAAAAATATTTAATTGTATATACCTTTAGTATAAGAAATGAGGAAAAGAGGAAAAAATCAAATATTCTAATCAAAATAAAAGAAATGCAATAATAAAAAATAAGTGAAAAAGAAAAAAAATCAGGAATTCAATGTGTTCTCAAAAAACAGCATCCACTTGTCAAGGGATTATTATCTTCAATGCATGTGATAGGATACAGTCAGTCAGTCTCAACAGAAGATGATCTCTTTACATGTGAGCAATAAATCCAAGAGTCCTCTCCAATCTTTATAGATGTTGGAGTAGTTAACAATATTTGGAATGGTCCTTCCTAAGAAGGCTTGAGTTGCTCCACTATGCTGGAAATTCTTAATATACACCTTGTCTCCTGGGTTCAGGTCATGAAGTGAAAAGTCAAGTGGTGTGGATTGTACTGCAGTTCCGGATTCATGGAGTTCACACAATTTATACTGTAATTCCTGTATATAGGAAGCAATAGTAGTATCTCCCCCTAATAGTGATGCATATGCAGGGGAAAAAAGTTTAGTCTTTATAGGTGGATGTCCAAAAAGCATCTCAAATGGTGAGATGTGTAGGTCTCCTCTAGGCCTGCTTCTAAGATAAAATAGGGTCTCAGTGCATAATTTTCCAATCATAGTTTGAAGTTCTTTGTTCATCCTCTCAACTTGGCCTGAGCTCTGAGGATGATATGGAACATGGAATTTGGGAGTTATCCCTAAGCAAGACTATATCTGATTTAGGACAGAATCAGTAAAATGACTTCCTCTATCTGAATCAATACGTGCTGGCATGCCGAAGCAAAGGATAATTTCTTTTAGAAGTACTTTAGCAACAAAAGCCGCTGTGGCTCAGATTGCAGGAAATGCTTCCGGCCATCTGATCAGTTGATCTACAATGACTAGATAAAATTTATAATGTCCAGCCTTTGGCATTGTTATGAAATCTATCTGTAGATGTTCAAAAGGTATGTAAGCCAGAGGATACCCACCAAAAGCTTTGCCACGAAAGGCATGTTTGTTATATGCTTGGCAGGTAGAGCAGGCTGAACACACTTTAGAGGCTATGGTAGTTATACTGGGGGGCTATACATACTCTCTTAACAGAGTCCAAGATGCCCTGGGTACCAAAATGGCCATTATTATGAACAGATTGGCAAATTTGGTGATAGAAACTTCTAGAGAGCAGGGGTTTTCCTTCAGATGACACCCACACTCCATTAATCTGTTTTGATTTGAATTTTTTTTTCCATTTTTCCACTTCCTTTTCATTATAGGAAAGTGATAAATTTAAATCATCAGTGGTTGTTAATGTTAAAATTAATCCAGGTCCTTCTATGGCTGCTGGCTTTGCAGCGGCATCTGCTCGGTCATTTCCTCTAGAGACGGGGTCAGAGCCACCTGTATTAGCAGAGCAATGAACTACAGCTAGGGCTTCAGGCAGTTTGAGAGCAGAAAGAACTTCATTAATAATTTCTGCATTAGCTATAGATTTTCCAGCTGAGGTTAAAAATCCTCTCTGGAGCCACTCAGTCCTGACTGAGTGACAAATGCCAAAAGCATATCTAGAATCTGTATAAATTGTTTCCTTTTTACCCTTGGCAATTATACAGGCATGTTTCAGAGCTATGAGTTCTGACCCTTGAGAGTTAATGTTAGAGGCAGCAAAGCTGACCACTCAGTGGCAAATTCTGTGACTACAGTAGCTCCAGTGTAGCATATGTCGTCTCTTATAAAAAAAAAAAAAACAACAGTAAATAAGACCAGATCTGAGTTGTTTAAGGGAGTGTCCAAGAGATCATCTCAAGGCTTTTCTGCCATGGACACTAGTGTTTCACAATTATGTAATGGTTCTCCTGAAGTTGGTAAATCTGGAAGCAAGGTGGCAGGGTTGAGTTGAACAGCTCTTCAAGGTAATGTTTTCATTGTTTAACAAGGTTATTTCATACCTTGTAATTCGCTGATCAGAGAATGTCTGTGTTCTCTATCTTAGCAACAATGCTTCTACCTCATGTGGGAACATAATTGTTAATGGGCATGCCAATACTAAATCAACAGTTTTTGTCACCAGTAAGGCTGTAGCAGCTACTCCTCTAAGACATGGTGGTGCTCCTGTTGCTACTGGGTCCAGTTGGGCAGAATAATAAACAATTGGGCATTGAGAAGGCCCCCAAATCTGAGTTAAAACACCTGAAGCTACTCCTCTTCACTCATGTACATACAAAGTAAATGGCTTGTAATCTGGGATCCCTAGAGCAGGGACAGACAGGATAGCCTTTTTTTTAGATCTGATAGAGCTGACAGGTGTTCTGGTTCTAATTTGAGGGATTCAGGGACCAAATCCCTTTTTAGTGCTATAAGGACTTTAGTAATTTCCCCATAGCAAGGAATCCGTTGTCTACAAAACCCTGTTGCTCCCAAAATTGCTCTCAACTGTTTCTTAGTGGTAGGAATACTTAAATTTTGAATTTTCTCAATTCGTTTGGGAGAAATAAAGCAGGCACCCGCAGTCAGGATGAACCCCAAATATTCTACTTTAGGGAGGCACCACTGACCTTATCCTTCCAGATCTTATGCCCCCTTTTGTACAATTCCAAAAGGAGGTGTTTGCTATCTTCCTGACATGCTTTCTCATCTGTTGAAGCCAAGAGTAGATCATCTACGTATTTGCTATTTTTAAATTTTATATTAACTGTATCTTGGCTCAAAATTTGTGGCAGAAGACTCCAAGAGTACTGACAGCCCTGCCAGGTGAAAGCAAAGAGATGCCTGGAGTTCTCATGTATAGGTATGGAAAAGAAGGCTGAGCATTAGGAATAGAAGAAATAATAGTATTGATGTTGGAAACTATGGAGTATCTCTTTATAATGTGAGTGTTCACAGTCCTCAAATCCTGTACGAATCTATAGATGTGCTTGCCATCGGGGCCCCCTTTTTGATTTTTTAATGGGCAGGATGGGTGTGTTGTATTCAGATTTACAAGGGATTATTATTCCCTGTGCAATTAATGAGTTAATTACTGGGGTAAATCCTTCAATTGCCTCTTTTGAGATGGGATACTGAGGAATGGAAGGAGGTGGGCTAGATTTAGTTTTTATCTGGATAGGAACAGCCGACTTAAGTAAGCCTACATAGGAAGAAAATGTGCCCCAAAGAGACTCCGGTATATTTTCAGGTATTACAAAGGTGGGATGCTCTTTTCCCTCCTGACTCTGAGAGAATTACAGGGAGTAAATTTAAAGATTCAGGTACTTCCAATGATAAGGAACCATCTGGAGAGCAAGTTATAATGGCTCTGAGTTTGCATACAAGGTCCCTCCCCAGCAAATTTAAAGGGGAGTCAGGCATCAAAAGGAAGGAGTGTTTGTACCTCTAGGGGCCCTACAGACACCATTCTAGGGAAAAGCCTTTTAACCCTTTGGGGTATTCCTGACACTCCCATTACATTCTCTGAGCCAACAGAATCTAACAATGTAAATCAGGTGTTCTCTTTAATACAGACCAGGAAGCTCCAGTGTCTAAAAGACAATCATAATAGGTGTTACCCACCTTTAAAGTAACATGGAGTTCATTTGTATGGGGGGGTAGTGGATAGGGACAAGAGGTAGTAGGACATCAGGGTCCGGAAAAATCAAAGGTTGTATCCTCTGATTCCTGTGCCCCAGCCCCCCCCACCGCACACACCTTCATTGTGCTTGGGAAGTTCCTTGGGCACCCCCTGAAGGGTAACCCCCTGTGGGGCATTAGTGCCCCCACATATTTTTTGGAAGAGCACCACTTAAGTTATATTGTTGTGGAGTCATTTAGTTTGAGTTATCATTTTCCCAATATCTATTCCTATAGTTATCATTCCTAAAGTTGTGGTTTCCATTATCATTATTAGAGTTATCTCTATAATTATCACTTCTGTAGTTGTTATTAAACTGCAGATTCCTTCTGAGTGCCTTGAGTAAAGTTCTACACTCTCCCATTCTGTGGTCCTTCTTCTCACAGAATTGGCAGGTAACAAATCGATAATTAGATTCCTGGAGAGGGGCAAGTGCCATTAGTTAAGTATCATGCCTTCTTTCCAGTTTTTCAATCTTATCTGTTAAAAATGTCAATCATTTATCTATTTTTTCTATGATATCATTATTCTCCTCCTCCTTTTCTTTGTTTCCCTTTGAAACATATAAAGCTGTTTTTCACAATTCAAGGTCCATCTCTGGTCACCTTGGGCAATGTGTTCTAAAATAATCTCTAATCACTTTGCAAGAGTTAGTGACACAGTGCTTTCTAATTGTTCTTAAGCTATTTTCTTTAGATAGGTCAAAATCCATGGTATCTACCCCCAAACTCGATTATTCTGTCCATGAATCTGGAGGGTGTCTCTTCGTCATTTTGCTTAATCTTTTCAAATTCTGTCCACTTATTTGTACTGTCTGCACATTCCCTCATTGGGTTAGGATGGCCTCTCTACAACAGTATAGTTGTAGAAGATCCTCAGAGTCATTATAGTCCCATTCATGATCCTGAGATGACCAATGTGCTGCCATTGCAGCCCCAGGTTTTCTTGACATGAGCAATTATTTTATTTTTCTCACATTCAGTTAAAAAAGCGTGTAGCAAGTTTTCAACGTCTTTGTAAGATGGATTATATTGAAAAAATATGTCTGTCATCTTTTTCATTACCAGAAAGAGATCTTGTTCATATGTGGGAACATTTCGTGTAAATTCATTTATTTCTTGGGGAATAAACGGTATATTGTGCCTTGCTGATCAGGAAATAGCTAAATCAGATCTAAAGAATGATCTGATTAGGGTGGAATAGTTTTAAAATTCACACAGGATATCTTCATTTATTTCTTGGGGAATAAATGGTATATTGTGCCGTGCTGATTGGGAAATAGCTAAATCAGATCTAAAGAATAATCTGATTAGGGTGGAATAGTTTTAAAATTCACACAGGGTATCTTGAAAAGAGTCTATGAGAATCTAGGAATAATACCCAAATATCATGTTCCTTATCACCCATAAAGTTCAGGTTAAATGGAGTGTATAAATAGTGAATTCAAGAGTATGGTGGGGAAGATCTATGCTGAAACTCATCTAAAATGGCCAGATATTCTTCTCATAGCTTTGTTTTACCTATGTACGAGACCAAAAGCAGTTTTACATGTATCATCCTATGAAATGCTCTTTGGACATGTTCCACTACAAGTAAAGACTTGTAAGAAAGTCTATACATCTCTTTTAGGAGGAGATTGTCAACTTGCTTCTTACTCAAGTGCTTTACAACAACAACTCAAAGAATTACATGATATGGGAGTATTGATCCAAGCTGGTCCATTGGATTATTCTCTCCATAATTTCAAACCAGGGGATATGGTATATGTTAAAAATTTTGCTAAAACATCAGCAACACAAGACAGTTGGGTAGGTCCTTATACCATTGTGTTAGTATCTCTATGTTTAGTAAAAGTTTTGGGTAGAGATTCATGGTATCATTGTTCATATATAAAATTAGCACATGGAATAAATAATGAAAATGCATAAATTATTGAACAAGAAGAAATTGAAGAATAAATAGTAGAAAGTGAGAATCATCAGTCAAATTGAGTATGCAGTCAGACAAATCAGGAATGCTGATAAATTTATGCAGTTTTATTTTACATCCTTCAAGTCTGTTAAAGTTGTTTCAACTAGTTTTTTAGTTCATTATGTTTACCATATAAATCATCTCTTAAGAGGGATAGTTTTACTGCTTCATTGTTTGTGTTAATTCCTTTAATTTTTTTCCTCTTACGGCTATAGCTATCATTTCTAGTACAGTATTGAACAATAGTGGTAATAATGAGCATCCTTGCTTCACTCATGATCTTAATGGGAAAGCTTCTAGCTTATCCCCATTATAGATAATGCTTGCTGAAGGTTTTATATAGGTGCTACCTTTCATTTTACCGAAACTTTGATTTGTTCCTATACTTCCCTGTGTTTTTAATATGAACAAGTGGGGTATTTTGTCAAAAAGTATTCTCTGCATCTATTGAGATAACTGGGCTTTTAAAAAATATTTTTCTTATTGATATGGTCAATGATGCTTAGTTTTCCTAATACTGAATCAGTCTTGCATGGCTGAAATAGATCCCACCTCATAGAATATAATCCTTGATATAGTACTACAATATCTGTGCTAATATTTTATTTAAAATTTTCCCATTATAAAGGAAATTAATCTACATTTTTCTTTCTGTTTTTGTTCTTCTTGATTTAGGCATCAAAAACACATTTCTACCATAAAAGGAATTTTGTAGGACTCCTCCTTTGCCCATTTCCCCAAATAATTATAAATTCTCAGAATTATTCATTAAATGCTTGGTAGAGTTCATTTCTTAATCTATCTTATCCTGGGGATTCTTTTCTTAGGGAATTCATTGCTGGCTTGTTCAATTTATTTTTTCCAAGATAGATATATTATTGAAGCATTCTATTTCCTCTTCTGTTAATTTGGGCAATTTATGGTGTTTTAAAAAATATTTATCCATTCCAGATTGTCAAATTTATTGACCTACAGTTGGGCAAAATAGCTCCAAATAATTGCTTTAATTTCATCTTCTTTCATGGTGCATTGACCTTTTCATTTTTAATACTTATAACTTAGTTTCTTTTAAAAATATAACCAAAGTTTTATGTTATTGGGTTTTTAAAAAAATACCACCTTTTATTTTTCTATTAGTCCACTGTCTTTTTTTTTAATTTTCAATTTTATTAATATCTCCTTTGATTTTCAGTATTTCCAATTTGATGTTTAATTGGTCATTTTAAATTCATTATTTTTCTAGACATTTTTTAGAAATCACATGCCCAATTCATCAATCTTCTCTTTCTATTTTGTTTATGAATTTAGACATATAAATTGTCCCTTATGTTCTCTTCTCCACCCTAGAAGTATAACTAAGCTTCTACTCTACTGTGGCTATAACTGCTAGTGCTCCTCTTCTCCCAAGAACTGCAACCTGTAACTGCATATATGCAATGCAATAGGGTCCTGCATCCAGTGCCAACAAAGGGTCCTGTCTGAAATCTTTTTCTGAGCAGTTGACTTTTACTATCTGTGGACCAAGGGTTCCCCAAACTACAGCTTCTATTATAGCTACCTCTAAATCTTGCTGCTGGTGTTGTTATGTGCACTTTGCTCTGGAAAAATGTCTAATTTCTTTTGTTACTTCTGCCACTCCAGAATTCAATTTGATGTGTTATTTTATGGTTGTTTAGAGATGAATGTTGGAAGTGTTCAGTTGAGTTGTTTCTTGTAGTTTGCCATCTTGGTTCTGCCCCCATAGTGCTTATTCATAACAACTCTTCAGTAACTCCCCCCCAAAGTCTTTTCTAGATAAACTGCCATCTAACCAAATCTCTTCCATCTTGTACTTATGAGGGTAATTTTTTAAGTTATAAGTTTAAGATTTTAAGTTTATTATCTCTATTGAACTTTTATTACATTCAGTTCAAAACTACACCCAGGTTTCATCTTTTCAAGAGTCTATTACCAATATGTTAGTTATCTTTCCTAGCCTTTTGTCATCTGCACATTTGATAAATATGCCATCTATGCTTCTAAACAAGTCACTGATAAAAGTATTTAAAAGCACAGAATCAAGCAAAAATCTTTAGAGTACTCTATTTCCTGCCACATCTAGTAAAGTTACATTCAGACTAGTCAACTATAACATTGACTATATGGCATTGACTATAACACT
Organism: Monodelphis domestica; assembly: GCF_027887165.1. Taxonomy (NCBI): domain Eukaryota; kingdom Metazoa; phylum Chordata; class Mammalia; order Didelphimorphia; family Didelphidae; genus Monodelphis; species Monodelphis domestica. The sequence goes on from NC_077229.1 coordinate 146,026,445, forward strand.
GTCAAAAAAGAAAATAAGGTTAGTCTGTTATGACCTATTCTTTATGAAACAATTTATATTTTTTGTAATTGCTTCCTTTTCTGGGTTCACTAAGCCACATTAAGTCCATAAAACTAGGATAATTTCAATGGCAAAAGAAAAAAAGCTAAAACCACCTAAGAGGCTTAGGTACTGAGGGTGAGTTGTTCTAAAATGTATACTAATAGCACTGACCCCTCCCCTTTTCTGTTTAATAAAAGACCAACTATTGTGAGAATTGTTCAATATTTTGGATAAACAGGCAGCCTCCCAACAGAAATTAATATGTATTTATATTTATGTTAATTTATAGGATTAAATGTTTATATATTTACATACATAAATATTTAGGAATAGATGGTTTAAATTGATTTTTATTTAGAAAAAAATGATTAACTTTTTGAACAGTTATTTGGGCATAAGATCTTAATAAGTGGTTACTAAATCTTTACTATAAAATGATAAGCTCAAGAAAAATGAATTTAACAACAAATAGGATTCAGGTCTTTTCACATAATCAATGAATCATAGAAAACTAAGAAAAATTAAGAGCTGTCAATAACTACTTAACAGAGAAATATTACCTAATAAATTATAAAGGAAATATTTAATGCATATCTGGAATAAAGAAACAATAATTTAATTTTGTAACATTGTAATGAAGCAAACAAATAAGCTACTGTTTAAAAAAATAAGAATTGAAAACAAAAGAGAAAATAGTTACAGCAAGTCATAAAATACAAATTTGAAAACCAGTTCAGTTCCTCATTGCCAACATGGCATTTATGTCCCAGATGAGATTTCGTAATTGATCCATAATTTGCTTCAGCTGTTGATTCTTCTGTTTCAGTTTCTGTATTAAAAATAAAAGAAACTGATTAAAAATGTTTAATGAAATACATATCATTAAGTTAGGATAATAATTTAATTAAGATTGTCAAGGATGACTATGATAATAATTCAATTAATTGCTATGTAACTGACATAAAGAACTCCTTGAAATGACAGTTGTTTGTGGAGAAAAGTGAAGAACAGAATTGGATATAAATAATGAAAGGAATATAAAACTATAAGTAGCTAACTGTTACCCATAATATGTCTTAAAACTAAGAATATTCTATTGGTAACAGTAAATTAAGACAGAATGCTGAGACACCTGACAATGTTCTTCATCAATTCAGTTACTGAAGGCCCTCTTGGTGTGTATGATAATATGACAAGAATCTCTACTCACATGTTTTCCCTATAGAAATGAGATGAAATAAGTAGCCTTAGTTTTAACTAGGCCAATAACAGTCTACTACCATTTTATCTAAACAATTAAGGAGTTTTTCAATGAAAACATTTATTAGGCAGAAGTGCTATCATTACAATGGCCTAATAATTCAATGTACTGTTTTCGGTATAAATTGTTTTTTTGTTTTGTTTTTTTCCCAATGGGCAGAGACATCCTACCAACAACTGCAGATCAGCAATGATTTTGCCACCAACACTCCTGACTCACCTACAACACTATGAGGTAAAGGTTTTCCTCTGAATCTTTCAGTCAAACAAGTGACTATAAAGACCATGCTTGCTATAAGATAGTCATTTATGAAAGTGTGTCTTCTTTTGCATATTTTTGGTACACTTGTAGCTAAATCTTAGAAACATCTGTATATATTTGAGAAAGAAGGAAGAAATATAAACCTAGAATAGCAGAGAAGAGAAGTGGAAGAACTAGGATTTGAACTGGGGTTTATTGGTCAACAGTGGTGTTCCCTTTAGGACTTGTCACTACATGCCTAATTTCAGCTACTAGGTCAGTACCTCCTAAGAAGATATATTTGACTAGACATAATTGTGAAAATCTGAATGTGCTTCTCTCTTATAAAGAAATATTTTCACCTTTTGAAACAAAATCACTTTTATTTAAAACCTGGACAAGAATTTAAGGCAGAGGCATTTAGACATGAAACATTAAATATGTACATTGATTATATCAACTATTCTTTAAGATATGTGTTCATCTCTGTACTTTATAATATTAAAATCTTTGTAGTGCTAATATAAAAAGGTTCCAATGCTCCCAATAAGCAATTTTTGATAGTGTGATCACATCACAAGCCATAGAAAGTGGCTAGTCAATGCTAGAAAAGGATCAATTTTAAACAGATGAAAAGGCCAGAGTGACCTAAATGTTACATAGTGTTAACTTCAGTAAAACTTGTGTTATGCTCAAAATATGACTAATCACCAAGAACTTCAGTCCATATTATACTCTATTAATGAGTTTTTAAACATGCATAAGAAAACCCATCTTCTACAAAGAGTAAACTGGCATTTTGTTCACTCCAGGAAAATTGTATTTAGGTTACTTTTAAGACTATATCTTAATTTCTGCCTTTCATGAACACTGTGATTAAAAGTAATGAGAGTGGAAAGAGTACAGAACCAGGAACTCAAGGTTCTAAACCTGGTTCTGCCTCCTGAGACTGAGCAAGCCACTTTAAAGACTTCAAGCTTTGGTGTCCTTATCTGTGAAATGGAGGTGGAGGGACAGGTTGGCCTGGCTCAAAGTCATTATAAGCCTGTAAAATAATTGTGAATCTGCTTTTCAAAAATACAGTAGGCAGATGCAAAACATGATTATCATTATAAATTAAACCTTTTTCCATACTCACTGAAATTTATTTTATTTTATTAATAATTGCATCCAAATGAGAATGAATATTGGTACTGACTTACTGGAGTACTTTGCACCCCTCATAGTATACCTTAAAATACTTTGTTTATAGATTTTATCTCTCCTACTAGATTGCAAGTTCCAAAAAATCAGGGAATAATTTCTTTGTATCTCCCACTGAACATAGATTAAACATATTATACATGTACATATGATATATATTGAATTATTAATACTATCTAACTTTATAGAAAATACTTATATACCTTACTTCATTTATCCATGAGGAAAACCCTGAGAAGTATTATTCACTAGGTTATGATTCCATAATTAACAGCCACAGGTAGGAATCAAACCAATCTTACTCTTGACTTCAGATCCCTCATTCTTAAATATAAACCCTACAGCTAGGTGGCAAAGAACATATTCATTCAGTCAATGTCTCATCTAAATAATATTAAAGTTGGAAAACCTGAATTCAAATCATAAAATTGACATTGATAAGCTAAATGTCTATGAGTGAATTCTGTGATCTTTCCAAGCCTCAGTTTCTTCATCTAGAAAAGGGGAATGATATTTATTTACACTGCTACTTTATAGAGTTGTGAAGGAAAGCACTTTGAAAAATACCAAATGCTAAATAAATATCATTACTGGCTACAAATACTGAAACATGCCCTACTAATTGTCCCATTAATGGATTTCTAAATTTAAGATTAACCAATGAGAAAGGCTCAGTAGCACTTTAATAATATGGCGAGTGTCTGTAAAACAAAGAAACAAAAAAGTCTTATAATCATATAGGAGAGGGAATAGACCTATAATTTCACTGGAACAAGGAATTCCCAGGTAAGGAATATCCCTGTATCACGTCAAATAATAATCCTCTCAACCTATAGTTTTAGTTGCCTGAAGCCCTGAGAATTTAAGTGACTTGCTTAGAACACACATTAAGTATGTATCAGAAGCAGAACTTTGACCCAGGTCTTTCCTGGCTTTAATCAATGATGAATCTACTACATCAACCTGACTCTTCATATATATATACATATTAAGGCAAGGCTTTAATATAATTAAGTAAAAAGATACAAATCTGGAAACATTTAAATTTATTTCTTGCCATTGACACATTTGAAAGCATATATCTTGATGATTTCGTTATATTTTAGACTTGTCAGCCACACTGTCAGAAATAAAACCAAAATACTGGCATATAGAAAAATAAACTTTACAATGATAGACAGAGAAATGTAAATTTAAAAATCAGATAACATGAAAGGAATCCATGAGAAAATGATGGTTTATTTTTATATTACTGTAATGTAATAGCAGCTATTATTACAAAAGTGAGTTTATCTGAGATACAGATTTCAAAAGGGTTTGACAAATATTGTACAGTTGCTAAGAGTTTATATCTATCCACTCACCTGTGCCTATTCCTCAGAAGTTGCAAAACTTCTTTCCCCCTCTTAAATTAATCTCTACTCTTCACTTTTTGCTCTTTACATCTTAAAGGAAGCTCCCTCCAATAAGTGAGGTCTTCTATTCTGGGAAGAGATAGAGTCATAGCAAATTCACCTTCTCTATTCCAAAGAGAGACTCAATGGATTAGAATTCCTTAAGTTTCCCTTTTATACATTTCTGGAGAAGACTTTAGAGCACATCACATGACTTCATACTGTCCACTATTTCCAGCTTATTTTCTTGGAAACTCTGTCCCAGCATCTGGCACAGTGCCCTATACACAAAAAGCACTTCATGACTGCTTAAGAAATTAACAATGAAGAAAACCATTTTTTAAACCTGTAAAAAGGAATTCTTATTCCTTTTTTTTAATTTCACGGGGGACTTGGAGGACCTCTTACCATAGAGTTGTGTAGGGATTAACCAGTCCACAGTGACGGGAAGTAGGAACTGGGGAGCCCCCTGCTAAGCGAGTGTCAGTTGCTGACAGTTAGGAGAGTCACTTGATGACAGTTGGTGGGTCAGTTGCTGGCAGGGCTGGCAGTTGCAGGGAATTTGGCTGCTGAGGTGAGTTGGTCATTGAGGGTGGGTTCCTGGTAGTGTGGTTGGCATTTAGTTGCTGGAATATAAAGGTGGGCCTGAGCTTACTGAGAAGGCTTTTGGCTTGAACCTTTAAAGGGCTTTTTGCCTCTGGGATCTCTAAGAGCAGGAGGTCTGTCTCATAGGCAAGGATTTGCTGTCAGTTGGCTACTGACAGTTGGGTTACTATAGAAAACTGGTTGAAGGAGTGATGAGTGGTGGCTGTCTATTATTTTAGGGAGTTAGTGTAAAGATGAATTTAGAATTGTGACTTAAAATCTAGATTTAATTGGTTGCCAGGGGAAATCCCAAATAAAATACCAGCCAGTCTGGTATTTTATGGTAATTTAATTAATATAGAGGGAAAGAATTAAGGAGAGGGAGGGAAGGGGATATAGGATTTTTCCTGCCTGGCCTGTACCAGGGGGAATTTAAAAATCCCTGCCTCTAGGTCTCTGAAGAAGATTAGAGGCTTCTAAGAGGATAAAGTTGGAAAGTAAAGGAGGAAAACTCAGTCAGAAACTCACCGCTAAACCGTACAATAGTTTGTAGCCACATTAAGATGCCGAAAGGCTCAGCACGCTTCTCTCAGCTAACTCTCCACCACCAATAAGGGAAAGAGAGTGTTTTTTTGAGAGATAAAAAATCCCAGATATATAGACCTTTCATCCTTGTGTCTCCTCCTCTAAACTTTCACATCTACCAATCACATCAAAGGCTTTCTCCAGGACTGTCCATACTTTTAGTTCTCACCTTCTTTGATTAGATTATATCTTTTGAATTACTTAATACTTCTTTGTTAAGTTCACCTTTTGTTAGTCCCTTGAACTTTTTGTGATTAATTTAACCTTTATAGGTACTTAACACATTTTTGTATTAAGACCTAAAAATAGACTTAGCTTAAAGTTCTAGCTTCACTATTAGGTGAGAACTGAGTACCTTCATTGTTCAATCAGGAGATTACAACTTTATCTTCCCCTAAAGTAAGGTTTCAGTAGGGCGGAGTAATTTAAAGTTTACAGTAGATAGTGAATCACATAGAGATAGTATAGGTTACATAGGCCTATTGTTTGCCAGGCAAGAAGAAGCTGTCCTCAGAAGACAGTTAGAGGTAATTATTAGGAATTTTAGGTATATTTATAGTGTATGAGACTGGTAATCTCTCTTCTTTTCTATTGGAACTTTGTGGGGGTGGTTGTTATTAGCAGTAGTTATAGGCAATTATAGGTAGGTATAGGCAGTTTTAGGTAGTAATTATAGGTAGTTGTAAGTAGTTATATTTAACTATATATAGAGATATATAAATAACCAGAATAGACATTAGGAAATTTTTTCTACCTCTTTCCTATATTTCTCTACTATATTCATTTTACTATATTTTAATTAAACTAAATTGTTAATTGTTAAAAGCTGCTAGAAGTTTTCTTATCTCTGGCTTAAAGGGATATTAATTTATAACCCTACTATGTTCTCATTAAAACTTAAATTATTAAATGCTCTTCTCTTATTTTGTCAAAACCCCTATTTTAACTCTTACAAACCCAAGTTAGAAGGCTACTGTTTGAGAAGAAGAGTTTGTTTAAAATATGGGACTTCATGTTTCCTGAAAATCAGAAAGGCTAATACTTGTGCAATTATAGACAGGCATTTCTTCAAAAAACAGGCATCTCCCCAGTTATGTGAAGAATTACACGAAGCAGCTAAAGTAGAAGACCAGTTTTTAAAGTTGTCTTAGAGATTTCTTCACCATAAATTAAGCATTAAATTATTATCCTCTGAGCAATACTTCCAAGTCTGTAGTAAATTAAACCTGAAACTCTCCAGAACAATTCATATATCCTTCACTGGTAGTTCCATCAGATTGGCTTAAAATAAGAACCTTTCTGAAACTCTATAAATGAAATGAACAAGAACATTTTCTCTGTAGTCTAGGATATTCTCAATGTCAATATAATATAATGAACATTTCTAGAAACATTAGTCTTTGAGGTGGGGAAGAGGAAGAAGATAATATATTTGATTATATTAACTTAAAGATTCTATACTAAAACATTAAACAAATTAATATACATGCTCAATACTAATTTGTAATACTAAAGGAAAGTAACCAGAAAGCTTGAAACTATTGATCCACCTTAATGACATTTATAACAATTTAATTTTTATGAAAGAAAAAAAAATAACTTCATTGTGTTTCAGAAGGATGCTTATATTCACTTTTTGTCCACTAGTACAAAGAGGCAGCTTAAAACAACTGCAAACATGGAGAACATTTTGTGAAAAGGCAAAATGTCTATTTTGAGTTTTAAAATTAAGCTTATGTATAGTATATAAAAGATAATTAGAAAGTATAAATAAACCATGGAAAATTATATAAAATATTGTTGTTTCTGTGGAATACTCAATTAATATTAAAGGCTAATAATTTATTCGCATTGAAATCTATACCATAGAGTAACATTATATCATCTTTTTTTATATGGTTCTTTTCAGGACTTTTGAAAAGTTTTCAAGAGATCTAAAAAAACTCCAGTATGAATTGGAATCACAAAATTTTAAGAATTCAAAAGTGTCCTAGTGGCCATCTAACCCAATCCATACTTGAAAGCCTCACCATAATACACCTGACAACTAACTACTTATTCAACTTCTGCTAAAAGTCCTCCAATAAGGAAGGACCCACCTCTTCCCAGGGCAGTCTATTTCACTTTAGGTTGCTAAAAAGTTTTTCCTGACCTCAAGTCTAAACTTTGTGACAATTTCAGGCATTGTTCTTAATTCTAAGTCCTGAAATGATCTAATCTCTCTTTTACATAATAGCCCTTTCATATTTCGTCATATGTGGAAGATAAACACCATATCCTCACCTCAGTCTTTTCTTCTCCAGGATTTTCTAATGTGAAGATGGGATTGACTCTCCCCTTGCCTACTTTTAAATTTAATCAACCAAAAGGGAAGACACTCCTACTTAACAGTAAATGAGGGAGGTTCACAAACCACTTACTAAAGTGAGTAACTTCTCCAGAAGTGACTGACTACCCTCTGGGCAGTGCTAAGCAAATTTAAAGACTGTAATTGGTCCCCATAAAGTGGAGGAAGGGACAGGAAGAGACATAAAGAAAGGTCCATAAAAAAGGGCCTAAACTTCCTGTCAGGAGGTCTTTGGTCTTCAGGCTTTGTACTGAATTTTCAGGTTGAAGGAGCTTGGACTGAAACTGTGGCTCTCGGATTGCTTCTGGTAAGACTGTTCCTGGATCTTCTCCCTTTGGATCTTCTCCTGGTGAGTGAAAAAGCTGACCCTCCTTTCCTTATTTCTGGAGAGATTAGTTCCAGAGAGGCCTCCCCTTCTTGGAGGAGGCTGCATGGGTTGAACCTTTGCTTAATTCATCACCAAGTTCTCTAGCTGAGGGATTAATGAGCCCTATATGGGTAGAACCAGAGATCAGAGCAACATTTAAGGTGATAGCTATACTTCTTACTCTACCCTCTTTCACATTTATCTACTTTCACTCTTTCCACCTTTTTTGTAAATAAAAGCTGCTAAAAGTCTTTTTAACTTGGGCTGTATTAATTTTAAAATCTGTGACCACAGTATTATCTTAGAATTCTCATATATTTAGTCCAACCATAATTTAATTCATTACATTAGTTAAAAAAGTCTTGGGTGTCAACAACTGCTTAGTTACATGGGTTGAGGGGGATATGATTGGGGATATAGACCCTAGATGAACATCCTAGTGCAAACATCAACAGCATGGAAATCAAGGACACATGTAATACCCAGTAGAATTGTGCGTCAGCTACGGGAAGGGCAGGGGGAGGGGAGGGAGGAATAGTGTGATTTTTGTAACCAAGGAATGATGTTTGAAATTGGCCAAATAAAATTAAAAAAAAAAGTCTTGGGTGTCAGTCATGACTTTACTTCTAACTACAGAGATTCCCCTCACTTATCAAGGGAGTCAAGTTCCAGAGGACACCATCCCCATCCCCCCACCGATAGGTAAAATCCACGAAGTAGCAGCATTATATTTACGTATATATATATATATAAAGCTTTATAAACCCTTCCTACTCTCCTATAAACCTTTTCCACACTCTTATTAACCTATAGTCACTTAACCAATCAGTGCCCAGGACACAGAACACAGTGCTATGGTTAGTTGCCTTTCATTCCATCAGTCAACAGCATGCCATGATAAATGTAACTCCGTCATACAGAATTAGATTTTTTTTTTAAACTACAATACAATGAAGCCAGGATAAGTGAACCCTGATATAAGGAAGGGCGACTGTATACATAAGCAGATTATCGCATGAACAATCCCTCTAAATTTACAGTAAATTAAATCTGCAACTCTTCAGAAGAATCCAAATACAAATCATCATCATCATCATCATCATCATCACAGCTCCCATTTACATAACATTTCACTAATGTCTTATAGCAGACTGGCTTACAATGAGTATCCTTTGTCCTCAGGGCTTTCATTTGTAAAATGAAGAGGTAAAAGGCCCCTTTCAACTCACAATCCTAGATCCAATCTTACTCCAGTTTTTCTTGTACAGAGAAAGTATTTTAGCGAAATTTCAGCACATTACAATTTTCATATAGCATACAAATGTATTAACTGTGTTATCAGTAGGCTGAATGAATGAATTTCTGCCAAGGATGTGACTGGCAATTGAACCTTACGAAGTCTCTGTGATCATAGAAAACAATAAACCAAATATTTCCTACAGTTATTAAGCATAACAAAGCTGAATATAAAATACTGAAGCAAAAACTATTAGGGAGCACTAGTCTTTTCACTTGCTTTTTAATATGACATCAATCCAATTCAGAGCTGGTTGTCCCCTATCCATAAGCCCATATGCTATTATTGGTACATCATTCTCTTAGAAATGGATCATACCGGGGACTTCCGGTTAAGATGGCGGCTTAGAGAAAGCTGAAGTTCAGATCTCCGGAAAACCCTTCCCAACCGATCTCAAACTAGAAGCTCCTAAGGCGCCGAAATTCAAAACGATCAACAGCACAGACCCTGGGAACCCTCCTCCTGGACCTGGACCCGGTTCAAAAGGTACGGCTCCCCTTAAAAGCCAGAACCCGAGATCCCTCGGACCTCAGGGGTAGGAGCGCAGAGTCCAAGGCTCCCGGAAGCCGCAGCCGCGCCGGGCTCAGAGAGCAGAACCCTCAGGGCCTTCTACCCAAGTCCCAGTCCGGGTGAAAGTTACTGCCTGGGGCCTCCGCTGCAGAGAGCTGGTCAAAACAACAGCAACCCTCAGGGCGGGCAAGACAGCCTCACGGGCTGGATCCTGCTATCCAAGTCTCAGTGAAAGTCTGTGCTCTCGGAGCTTGGGGAAGCGGCAGCCCATCCCCCCGCAGGCCGACGAAACAGCCTCACGGCCAGGGATTCTGAAGGCAACTTCCGGAAATCGAGCCAGGGGGAGAGTGTGGCCTCGTGGTCCGACCCTTCCATTCCAGTTCCAGTGAGGCATATTCAGTTTAACCCAGGGAAAGTCATAGAACCATCTGCCCAGGACTAAAGCCTCTGATCACCAGACAAAGACAAGAAAAGCCAATCCTCCACGTTCAGAGATGACAAACTCCACAGAAGCACAGAAGCCCCAAAATACCAAGAAAAATAAGAAGAAAGGGGCGACTCTGGACACATTCTATGGAGCCAAAATACAAAATACAGAGCAGATAGAAGAAGATATACAAGAAAATTCTCCAAAATCTTCCAAAGGAAATAGAAACTCTCCACAAACCCATGAAGAATTTGAATCAGAAAGGACCAAAAAGATGGAAGCCCTCTGGGAGGAAAAGTGGGAAATGATGCAAAAGAAATTCACGCATCTACAAAACCAGTTTGACCAAACTGTAAAAGAAAACCAGGCTTTAAAGCAAGAACTAATAAAGCAAAGCCAAAACACCAAGAAATTAGAAGAGAACATAAAATATCTCACCGACAAGGTGATAGATCTGGAAAACAGGGGGAGAAGAGAAAATTTAAGAATAATTGGACTCCCAGAAAAGCCAGAAATAAACACCAAACTGGACATGGTGATACAAGATATAATCAAAGAAAATTGCCCAGAGATTCTAGAACAAGGGGGCAATACAGCCACTGACAGAGCTCACAGAACACCTTCTACACTAAACCCCCAAAAGACAACTCCCAGGAATGTAATTGCCAAATTCCAAAGCTATCAAACAAAAGAAAAAATCCTACAGGAAGCCAGAAAAAGACAATTTAGATATAAAGGAATGCCAATCAGGGTCACACAAGACCTTGCAAGTTCTACGCTGAATGATCGTAAGGCATGGAACATGATCTTCAGAAAGGCAAGAGAGCTGGGTCTCCAACCAAGAATCAGCTACCCAGCAAAACTGACTATATACTTCCAAGGGAAAGTATGGGCATTCAACAAAATAGAAGACTTCCAACTTTTTGCAAAGAAAAGACCAGAGCTCTGTGGAAAGTTTGATACCGAAAATCAAAGAGCAAGGAATACCTGAAAAGGTAAATATTAAGGAAAGGGGAAAAATGTTATCTTCTTTTACTCAAACTCTCTTCTATAAGGACTACATTTATATCAACCTATGTATACTAATATGTGGGGAAAATGTAATGTATAAATAGGGGGTAAAGAAAGACCAAATAGAATAATGGTTCTCACACAAAGATTCACAGGGGAAGGGGAGGGGAAGAAAACTCCTATAAGAAGGAGAGGAAGAGGGGGGGGGGTTTACTTAAACCTCAATCTCAGGGAAATCAACTCTGAGAGGGAAAAACATCCAGATCCATTGGGATCTTGAATTCTATCTTACCCAACAAGGGTAAGGAGAAGGGAAAACCAAGGGGGGGAGGGGGAGAGGGAGAACAAAAAGGGAGGGAAAGAGAGGGGGGAGGGGGAGGGAACAAAAAGGGAGGGACTAAAAAGGGAAACATCAAGGGAGGGGACAAGGGGGACTGATTCAAAGTAAATCACTGGACTAAAAGGTAGAGCCGAAGAAGAAAAGGTTAGAATTAGGGAAGGCAATCAAAATGCCAGGGAGTCCACAAATGACAATCATAACTTTGAACGTGAATGGGATGAACTCACCCATAAAACGTAGACGAATAGCAGAATGGATTAGAATCCAAAACCCTACCATATGTTGTCTTCAAGAAACACACATGAGGCGGGTTGACACCCACAAGGTCAGAATTAAAGGATGGAGTAAGACCTTCTGGGCCTCAACTGATAGAAAGAAGGCAGGAGTGGTAATCATGATATCTGATAAAGCCAATGCAAAAATAGACCTGATCAAAAGGGATAGGGAAGGTAATTATATTTTGTTAAAAGGGACTCTAGACAATGAGGAAATATCATTAATCAACATGTATGCACCAAATAATATAGCACCCAAATTTCTAATGGAGAAACTAGGAGAATTGAAGGAAGAAATAGACAATAAAACCATACTAGTGGGAGACTTAAACCAACCATTATCAAATTTAGATAAATCGAATCAAAAAATAAATAAGAAAGAGGTAAAAGAAGTGAATGAAATCTTAGAAAAATTAGAATTAATAGACATATGGAGAAAAATAAATAGGGATAAAAAGGAATACACCTTCTTCTCAGCACCACATGGCACATTCACAAAAATTGACCATACATTAGGTCACAGAAACATAGCACACAAATGCAAAAAAGCAGAAATAATGAATGCAGCCTTCTCAGATCACAAGGCAATAAAAATAATGATTAGTAATGGTACATGGAAAACCAAATCTAAAACCAATTGGAAATTAAACAATATGATACTCCAAAACCGTTTAGCTAAAGAAGAAATCATAGAAACAATTAATAATTTCATCAAGGAAAATGACAATGGCGAAACATCCTTTCAAACCTTTTGGGATGCAGCCAAAGCGGTAATCAGAGGCAAATTCATATCCCTGAAAGCTCATATTAACAAACAAGGGAGAGCAGAGATCAATCAATTGGAAATGCAATTGAAAAAACTCGAAAGCGATCAAATTAAAAACCCCCAGCAGAAAACCAAATTAGAAATCCTAAAAATTAAGGGAGAAATTAATAAAATCGAAAGTGATAGAACTATTGATTTAATAAATAAGACAAGAAGCTGGTACTTTGAAAAAACAAACAAAATAGACAAAGTACTGGTCAATCTAATTAAAAAAAGGAAGGAAGAAAAGCAAATTCACAGCATTAAAGATGAAAAGGGGGACAGCACCTCCAATGAGGAGGAAATTAAGGCAATCATTAGAAATTACTTTGCCCAATTATATGGCAATAAATACACCAATTTAGGAGAAATGGATGAATATATACAAAAATACAAACTGCCTAGACTAACAGAAGAGGAAATAGAATTCTTAAATAATCCCATATCAGAAATTGAAATCCATCAAGCCATCAAAGAACTTCCTAAGAAAAAATCCCCAGGGCCTGATGGATTCACCTGTGAATTCTATCAAACATTCAGAGAACAGTTAACCCCAATACTATACAAACTATTTGACATAATAAGCAAAGAGGGAGTTCTACCAAACTCCTTTTACGACACAAACATGGTACTGATTCCAAAACCAGGCAGGTCAAAAACAGAGAAAGAAAACTATAGACCAATCTCCCTAATGAATATAGATGCAAAAATTTTAAATAGGATACTAGCAAAAAGACTCCAGCAAGTGATCAGAAGGATCATTCACCATGATCAAGTAGGATTCATACCAGGGATGCAGGGCTGGTTCAACATTAGGAAAACCATCCACATAATTGACCACATCAACAAGCAAACTAGCAAGAACCACATGATTATCTCAATAGATGCAGAAAAAGCCTTTGATAAAATACAACACCCATTCCTATTAAAAACACTAGAAAGCATAGGAATAGAAGGGTCATTCCTAAAAATAATAAACAGTATATATCTAAAACCAACAGCTAATATCATCTGCAATGGGGATAAACTAGATACATTCCCAATAAGATCAGGAGTGAAACAAGGATGCCCATTATCACCTCTACTATTTGACATTGTACTAGAAACACTAGCAGTAGCAATTAGAGAAGATAAAGAAATTGAAGGCATCAGAATAGGCAAGGAGGAGACCAAGTTATCACTCTTTGCGGATGACATGATGGTCTACTTAAAGAATCCTAGAGATTCAACCAAAAAGCTAATTGAAATAATCAACAACTTTAGTAAAGTTGCAGGATACAAAATAAACCCACATAAATCATCAGCTTTTCTATATATCTCCAACACAGCTCAGCAGCAAGAACTAGAAAGAGAAATCCCATTCAAAATCACCTTAGACAAAATAAAATACCTAGGAATCTATCTCCCGAGACAAACACAGGAACTATATGAACACAACTACAAAACACTCTCCACACAAGTAAAACTAGACTTGAACAATTGGAAAAACATTAACTGCTCATGGATAGGACGAGCCAATATAATAAAAATGACCATCCTACCCAAACTTATTTATCTATTTAGTGCCATACCCATTGAACTACCAAAATACTTCTTCACTGATTTAGAAAAAACCATAACAAAGTTCATTTGGAAGAACAAAAGATCAAGGATACCCAGGGAAATAATGAAAAAAAACACATATGATGGGGGCCTTGCAGTCCCAGACCTCAAACTATATTACAAAGCAGCAGTCATCAAAACAATTTGGTACTGGCTAAGAAACAGAAAGGAAGATCAGTGGAATAGACTGGGGGAAAATGACCTCAGCAAGACAGTATACGATAAACCCAAAGATCCCAGCTTTTGGGACAAAAATCCACTATTCGATAAAAACTGCTGGGAAAATTGGAAGACAGTGTGGGAGAGACTAGGAATAGATCAACACCTCACACCCTACACCAAGATAAATTCAAAATGGGTGAGTGACTTAAACATAAAGAAGGAAACCATAAGTAAATTGGGTAAACACAGAATAGTATACATGTCAGACCTTTGGGAGGGGAAAGGCTTTAAAACCAAGCAAGATATAGAAAGAATCACAAAATGTAAAATAAATAATTTTGACTACATCAAACTAAAAAGCTTTTGTACAAACAAAACCAATATAACTAAAATCAGAAGGGAAACAACAAATTGGGAAAAAATCTTCATAGAAACCTCTGACAAAGGTTTAATTACTCATATTTATAATGAGCTAAATCAATTGTACAAAAAATCAAGCCATTCTCCAATTGATAAATGGGCAAGGGAAATGGATAGGCAGTTCTCAGATAAAGAAATCAAAACTATTAACAAGCACATGAAGAAGTGTTCCACATCTCTTATAATCAGAGAGATGCAAATCAAAACAACTCTGAGGTATCACCTCACACCTAGCAGATTGGCTAACATAACAGCAAAGGAAAGTAATGAATGCTGGAGGGGATGTGGCAAAGTAGGGACATTAATTCATTGCTGGTGGAGTTGTGAACTGATCCAACCATTCTGGAGGGCAATTTGGAACTATGCCCAAAGGGCGACAAAAGAATATCTACCCTTTGACCCAGCCATAGCACTGCTGGGTCTGTACCCCAAAGAGATAATGGACACAAAGACTTGTACAAAAATATTCATAGCTGCGCTCTTTGTGGTGGCCCAAAACTGGAAAACGAGGGGATGCCCGTCAATTGGGGAATGGCTGAACAAACTGTGGTATATGTTGGTGATGGAATACTATTGTGCTCAAAGGAATAATAAAGTGGAGAAGTTCCATGGAGACTGGAACAACCTCCAGGAAGTGATGCAGAGCGAGAGGAGCAGAACCAGGAGAACATTGTACACAGAGACTAATACACTGTGGTATAATCGAACGTAATGGACTTCTCCATTAGGGGCGGTGTAATGTCCCTGAACAACTTTCAGGGATCCAGGAGAAAAAAAAACACCATTCATAAGCAAAGGATAAACTATGGGAGTGGAAACACCGAGAAAAAGCAACTGCCTGAATACAGAGGTTGAGGGGACATGACAGAGGATAGACTTTAAATGAACACTCTAATGCAAATACTATCAACAAAGCAATGGGTTCAAATCAAGAAAACATCTAATGCCCAGTGGACTTACGCGTCGGCTATGGGGGGTGGGGGGGAGGAAAAGAAAATGATCTATGTCTTTAACGAATAATGCTTGGAAATGATCAAATAAAATATATTAAAAAAAAAAAAAAGAAATGGATCATACCAAATACTGCTATTCTCATTTTTGTAATACTTTGTGTAAATTGGCGGAGTTAAGAAAAGGGAATGAGAGTAGAGAAATGTAATAGTTAAAGGAATTGTAGAGGATTGAAGAGGTACAGGGGAAGGTTTTTGTAACAGGGAATGGCAGAGAGGCTGTCTTTGAAACATGGAGTTCCCAAGAAATAGGCCAACTGTGATAGCCTGAGGGAATGTTTTCTCTATTGATTGATGTTAAAGACATCCCAGGGCAGGTAAGCATGGACCCTCCTGAAGGACAAGCCTCTCCCTACCCACCAAGGTCGCCCAGCAGGGGTCCAATAAGGACCATTACAGTTGAATGACTGTCCTTGGGCTCTGCTCCCTCTATGTTTCCCTGAAATGATAGTCCTCTTATCTAAAGGTTATTTAACTCAAAGATGAATTTAATAACAAGTTTAGATTGGGAAGGTATCAGGGTAGAGGGAATAGGGATTTCCCTATATTTTGCCATAGATTGGGTTTGAGTCTCTCTCAGCTTTTGAGCTGAGGCCAGGCCTCACAGGCTGGTGGAAGGTTTCTTTTATTCCTGTCTATGCTGATCTATATATGCTAGCTTTCTTAAGTTCAAAGTCTTTAGCAATAAACAGGAAGAGGAAAAAAGGTTCTGATCTTCAGAGCTGGTGCCCACCTCAACACTTTCCATTTCATTCCACTCACCATTCAGTCACTAACATGTTTTCCTAAAACATAGGTCTGATCATGTCACCCCACCCCAACTCACTGCACTGGCTTTCTGGTTTCCTGCCCCTCGGACTGGAAGGAGCACTCTCTCCCTGTCTCTGGATAGAAGTACCTCTATTCCTGAATTTTCCCAACTGTGTGCTATCCCTGGATTCCTGTGATCGTGTCATCGAACAAAAGGACTTAAGGGGAGCGGTCTGAACTTTAAGGCTGATCTTTAGGGCCCTAGCCTGAAGAGACAGGCCCAACCAGCTCTGAAAATCAGAACCTTTTTTTCCCCTCTTGCTGTTTATTGCTAAAGACTTTGAACTTAAGAAAGCTAGCATATATAGATTAGCATAAACAGGAATAAAAGAAACCTTCCACCACTGGTTGTCTCCAGGAGCAAATACAAAATGCTCTGTTTGGCATTCAAATCATGACCTAAATCACACCTATCCAGTGACATTGCATTCTCAGCTCTCCAATAAGATACTCCATCTTTCAGCTCCCAGAATTTCCCCTGGCTGTCTCCCCTGCCTGGAATGTTCTCCTACTTCTGCTCCATCTATCGGTCTGTCTCACTTCCTGTAAGTTCTAAAATACCAACTTCAACAGGAAGCTTTACAACTCCTCTCAAATCCAATGCCTTCCATCTCATTTCCTATTTATTCTATATAGCTTGCTTTTTATATTTTTATTTTCATGTTTTCTCCCCCAAGAGATTGTAAATTCCTTGAGAGCAGGAACTATCTTTTGCTTCTTAACAGCACTTAACATAGATCCTGGCACATAGTAGGCATTTAAAAAATGTCAATTTACTGAAAAACTTATAAACATGATGAATTATATAACTTATTTACCCTTGGTCTTAGGAATAGATAAATTTGTAAACATTTTCTCATGTACTATCTAAACTTTTCTTACTATCTCTAAGATTTTTCTTTTCTTCTTTCATCTGCCAAAATTATCTGAGAACCCATGCTCTCCTTAGTATCTTATGAATATGGAATAATCTGGGCAACGCTCTACGGAGTGTAAATCTAAATGAAAGGTATAATGATTCATACTAAAGGCACATCAAACTGTTATATTTTTACTCTGGTGTTGTTTCTACTACTTTTTGGCATAAAAATATACTGTATGTCTAATAAAAGGCCTTCTACACTGTCAAGAAGAATGAAATTCTTTTAACATAAGATCATTACCCTTTGTCCAATCTTTTCCAGGTTAGGTTTAACATCAAGAATCTTTCAAAATAAAACCTCTTCTCTAAAATTAGAACTCTTCTTCCAGATTAAAAAAAATTAAACTGAAGTCCTAAATAAAAAATATAATCATAAAATCACGGAGTCCTTAAGTGATCATGAAGAGTCAAGGGTTGGCACAAAACAAAACTTTATGTAAAAATGTAAACACCATTCTTAGTTCTTGAGCTCTATGCAAATAGTCAATAAAGAGAGCAATCATGTGGTCAGATATTGCTTTTGAACTTAAATGAGGTATAAGTTTTAAAGTAAAAAAACAATTTCTTGTGTTGTACAAACTAATTCTGAAAATAGTTCACAGAGTGTTCCAAAGATATTTTAATAGGGGCCACATTGTCAGAATAAATAATACAAAAGGGACCTAAAATATTGTTTACTTTGGAAAACAACCCTCATTTAGATATAAAAGTTCTAGTATATGTGAAAATAGTTATGGTTTTATATATATGTTAGGAAATGTGAAATATTATAAGAGTAGGTATGACTATTTCACTATCTTTAATAAATTCCGAGGGTTCCCTATTATTTTCAGAATCAAATACAAACCACTTTGTGCCTTTTACAGCCCTTCATACAATCTGGTCCTGTCCTGCTTTCAAGTCTTAGACTTTATTCCCTATCATACACTCTATGATGCTGGGACCCTGGCCTTTTTGCTTCTCCTCCAGCAAGGCACTCCATGCCTTTTCACTGGCTGTTTCTTTACCTGAGAAGCTCTCTTCCCTCACCTCTGCCTCTTGCTTCAAAGACTCAGCACAAAGCTAACCTTTTGTAACAGTCCCTCTAACTGCTAATGCCTTTCTCCTGAGATTACATTAAATTAATCCTGTATATATATATATATATATATATATACACACCATAAATAAATCAATATATTTGTTTCGATATGTGTGTATGTATATCTATCTATCCATCCTTGTTTTCTCCAGTTAGAAATGAGTTTGTTAGACCATATTTAGTTTTCTTTATAGCTGAGGCATCTTTCAAAGTAAGTGCTTAACAAATGCTTGGATTGTAACCTTAAAATTTCTTAGACTTATAAATGTTGGAAATTTCACCATTGGGAAATTTCATACTTTAAGAATTTCCTACTGATAGTGGGAACTCTATTGGAATGTGAACCCCATTGGCATGGGAGGTTCCTTCTCCTCCCTACTTAAGATTACTTTAGGACAGAAACCTTTTGCTGAACAATGGAAAGGGCTTTGATCTATGCTTAAGCATAGAACAGGAAGTTCTTTGAGTCATGATTGATTTTAGAATTGATACAATAGAGATACTTGGAATGACAGAATCAGGTCTTGGAACTTCCAATCTCCACCCTACTCAGGGTAACAGGATTTAGGAAGGGCTGCAGCAAAGGATCAAGATTTAATTATTTGAGGATATGACCTTCAACAGACATGTGCAAAGCCACAGACCTCTGGGCAGTCCTGGGTTAAGCTAGAGCCACCATTGGCACAGGGAAGACATGGACAGTGATTGGTAGATGTGAGAACTGAAGGGAGGGAACTTGGATGGTGTCCTTAAAGATAGCGGGGTCTGAAGACTGAGGTGGTTGGAGAGGTTTTGCTCTGAGAGGTTGTGTTCTGAGAAGCTTGCTCTGAAGGAAGCTGGAGGTGGAGGCCCCTGAGACTGTTTCTCCATTTTGGTCACGTGAGTGATAGGGACTGATCTCTTTTCTTTGCCTCAGCTATCTAAGGGCTTGGGCCTTTTGACCCAGCCTAAACAGAGGGGGTATTTAAGCCCTATTCTCTTCTCTCCCCTTTCTCTCTCCCTCTCTCTCTCTATCTCTAATACCTTTCTTCCTCCTGTTTGTAATTAAACTCCATAAAAGGTTGACTGCTGACTTGAGTTTTCATTAAGGAATTACATAGCTGAATTCCTTGGCGACCTTAAATTAATATATAT
Organism: Monodelphis domestica; assembly: GCF_027887165.1. NCBI lineage: Eukaryota > Metazoa > Chordata > Mammalia > Didelphimorphia > Didelphidae > Monodelphis > Monodelphis domestica. Next base: position 146,046,275 of record NC_077229.1, read on the forward strand.
CAGTCTTTTAAAGTGATTTCCTTGTCACAGTATGATAATATAAAGTTTTTATAATTTATTACAAGTAATCAATTTTGCATCCCATATGGACTTATTTTCCAGAATACTTAACTCCAGTCAATACTTATATTATAACTTATTTTTTTAAAAGAAAAAGTTATATACTATATAATCATACATTCAAGGTATGATTCTGAAAATATGAACATACCACAGAATGTCAAGAAACAAATTAGCATACAAGTAAAATACCAAGAGCCAAAACATGTCACAGAACTATCAAAAGTAAAACTGACAGTTATGCTTATTAGTGGTTAGAAAATGTAAATACATTTTCATGACTATCTATGATTTAAATACACAATCTCACCATTGATTGATTTAACGGAGCTTGACAGCTGCTATTTTGAAATTTCATCAGCTGTGCTTAATTTGATACTTTAACAGGTGAATGTGTAAGTATAGAAGATACTTTAAAATATATGTATGCAAAGTCATGGCAAGCCACTTGATATTCATGACAAATGTGACACTTCATCAAAATGCTTTAATTCTTAAACATATATTCTCAATCATACCTCAATGATATAAAAACTACTCACATACCTTTTCCATCATAAACAGTAATTTAACAGAATATATAAAATTAAAAATTGCCCCCCTCTGGTTTTGGTTACTTTCATTTAACCTCAGATGACAAATATGGAAGAGGAAGCACAAGGTTAATATGTCAATAGTCAATATCCCTAACTACTTATTAAATATGGAGTAGAGTTGTCTGTATGTTTTCTCCATAGACTGAGAGCTACTCATGGGCAAAGAGCACTTTGGTCTTTTGCCTTTCTTCAAATCTCCAGCACTTAGCACAATGCTTGGCATAAAGTTGGTGCTTAATAAATGTCTACTGACAGATTTATTGAAATAACTAACCTTTAAAATTTACATTTTTATATTTTGTTCAGCAGAGATTAAGGTGGCAAAAAAATTGGCACTGGGTACTATGTAGCAATTTGTTTAAAGTTTTATTTTCCCCTATTTAAAATATTTAATCCAGAGGTTTAAACACAATCCAATTGATAAGTATTTATTAAAAGCATGTGCTACATGAAAAAAAAAAACTTTGTGAGACCCTGACTATACAAAATGAAAAAAACAATCCATATGTACAAGGAGAGTATTCTTATATGTGTGTGTGTGTGTGTACATATATATATATGTATACATGTCCTTTTGTGCATGTTTTTAAAAAAGGAGGAAATGAAACATTCATAGAAAGAAGAACAATGTGTCAACAAATATGTATATGCAAAACATTTTGAGGACTAAAAAACAAATTCTAGGAAACTCAAAGTTTAGTTAGAAAAATTCTGCTAAGAATCTGGCAAGACCCATCACATTAAATCATTGTCTACTTTATTATTTAGTCTAAAACTTGACATGCATGGTTCAGAAGTAAAGCAAGAGAGGACAATATCTGGAGATTTTGCAGACTTTACACCATGAATACTTTTATGAATACTAAATTTAACTCTCCCCTGATTGTGAAGATTAAATTGCAACCCCTGTCTATTTTTAGATTTTAATCACCAAAAGTGTAAATATCCTACTTAAAAGTTGAGTATGGAGATCTGCCAATTTTTAGATCTAATCACCAAAAGTATAAACATCCCACTTAATCATTAAGTGGGAGGTCTGTGACCCACATGTGCAATAGTGGGTGACAAATCAGAATCGACAAGCAAGGTTTTAGACCATGATTTGTCCATGTAAAAAGTGGAGGAAGACATAGGAAGTAATGCAAAATAGGCATCTTTAAAAGGAGTATTCACTTCCTGTGAGAGAGACTTCTTCATTCTTTGGAGTGGAGGCTGAAGGAGAAATCTGCTAAATGGACCTGAGACCCAGTTCCTGATGAGACTGTTGGACTGACATATGGTGAGTAAAAGAACTGACTCCTTTCTTAGATATATTTTCTGAAGAAACTAAGCTTCAGGAGAGACTAGCCTCTTGAGAGAGTTTTTCTCCAGATCGTTGGCTTTTCCTAGGCAAGCTAAGAACCAACTCTCCCTGCCTGGGTTGGGCTAGGGACCAGAAGTAAATTACTTAGTGCTTAAGTTAGGCATCTTATCCTATTCTCTCTCTGATTTTCTTAATTTACTCTTCCTACATTTTGTAAATAAATTGTAAACAAATCTCTTGTAATAAATTAAATTCCTGGTGACCACACTCTTAAATAATCCAGTCTAACCTTTTTATAAATAATCCCTTTTTCCCCTTACACTTTCTTCTAGAGTTAAGAGGCACTGTAAATACCAAACAACATTAAAAAAATTAAAATGGTTAATAGTTTAACAAATGAAAAATACATTACAAACCAAGGAGTCCTTTCCAAATCACCTATTTGTGTGAAAGAGGATCAAAGAATCATTAGATCAAAGGGGAAAAATCAATACCAAATTATAAAATGAAAAGATATGGAATGCAAATGGCAAATGAGGGAATTTCCAACATGACATATTCAAATAAGCTGGTAAAAAAATGGGAAGTAGATAAGACAACAAACATTGATACAGTCTATAACCATTTCTCAAGTCTGATTAAGGTAAAAATATTGCTACCATAAGAAAGAAAAAACACAAGCCTTTTTAGGTCTTGGTCAACCAATACTTAATCTTTTTGACAACTGAAGAGATCTGGTAGCTAAGAGCAACACAGACTTAGAGAGTAAAATCATACACAAGAGAATGGTGGAAGATTATGAGTAGTTCTATCTCATAAAACATGGAGAAACACTGCAGGGAAAAACAAGCTTAAGAAATCATAGTAAGAAATCTAAATCAAATAATTCCAGGGCATTTAAGGATGAAACTAGAAAGAAAATAAAGAATGGATAAGAAAAGTAATAAATAGGTGGGTAGTGGGAGTGAATAGGCTCCAACACACTACTAATTAAATATAGTATCAGACGTAACTGGTATACTACATCGGTTTCTGCATGAAAGGAAAAAAAAAATTCTAGAGCAAGCTCCAAACTTATAAGAAGGAACCTCAGTAAAAAGTTTAATGGGAGAACATGAATAAACAAGTACATGAGAAAGGATTTATTAAGTGTTCGCTACATGCCAAGCCGTGTTGAGATGAGGCTACAAATACAAAAACAATTCTTGGCTGCAAGAAGTTTATATTCTAATAGGAGAATGGGTGGCCAAGAACAGGGTCATTTTTTGTCCAGAAATTTTCAGGGATGTGTGTGGCCATGGGAGAGTAGATGGACAAAACCCTTCTAAAGGCAAGAGCAGTTTATTTGAACATGGTTTCAACATGGAAGTGGGGTGGGTGGGGAGAGTTGCACCAGGGCTGTGGAGATACACATATGGCAGCAAGGTTGCCAATAGCTAGGCTGTTGAGAAGACATTGGGAAGAAGGTAGTAAGCATGACTGGGATCCACCTCTAGCAAGTAGACCAGAAGGGGTAGTCATCTATCAAGTGAGCTTAAAGGGAACTTGCAGTCTATCCCAAAATGTAATTAATAATAACAACAATGTTAATGATGATAAATAACTAAATAAATGATGGAAAAAATGTTACAGTAATTCTCAGGAGTTAGAGAACATTGTGAGTTGAAATAGAATAACATTACAACTCTCAAGTTTTTTACTGAAGAAACTATGGCTCAGAGTGACTTGTCTATTTATTTATACAACTAATAAAATGTCAGAGGTAAGATCATCCTAATTCTAAGTCCTCGCTTTGAAAGATGCCTAATTTAGCTGCCTGGAGAAAAGGAGTGAGCAATATGAATGTCATAAAGGTAGAAATATGCAAACCTGGTCTGAATATACTAAGGAGACAAGTTAGGCTAATACTGCAGATTACTTTTGGTCAGCATAGTGGGAGATAAAGTTGAGAGGAGAGGTTGGAGCTAGATTGAGGAGGGCTGTGAACACCAAGGAATTCTGATTGTACCTAAATGCTAAATATTGAAGGCTATGAGAAATGAAGAAATGACATGATGAAAGCAGCATTTTAAGATTATTTTAATGATGGTATAAGATAACAGTAATTTTTTTTAATGTAAAAAATTGGAAATGGGGTAGCAGAAGCAAGATCAGAGAACTTAAGGCTAGAAGAAACTTTATAAATCATCTCATCCAATCAAACTTTAAAGAAAAGGAAATGGAAGCACACAGAATTTAAGTGAATTGTCCAAGACAACACAGGAAGTAAAACAGAAGGTTACATACTGAGGAAGATGAAGGTTCCATCTCATACTCTAGAAAAGAGTAGGTAACACAGGTGTGGGAGGGTGAAGTAATGACAGTGTGAAAATGAACCCTTACCTAAAATAAAAAGGAACTCCTATTAGACTATACGAAGAGACAGGAGAGCCTGCTGCCTGGCTCAATGAGTATTGTGAATTTTAGTTTTATTCCACCTTCCTTAGTCTTTAGAATTCTAGCAACCAGGAATGTATATACCCCCATTTAAGGATTAACTGTAGGAGAGGATGGCCTATGACTGGCATGTGCTAGCAAGTGACAAATCAGAAACAACTAACTGACCCCCTGGTCTGTCCTAAGCCAAACTTAAGCCACCATTGGTATATGTGAATCTTGAAATTTCTCAGACTTGTGAATGTTAAAAAATTCCCCATTGGGGAATTCTCCATTGGGATAACTCCCTATTAGGGACCATTCCCCATCTAAAATGTGAGAACTCTACTTGGATCAGAAATGGGAGGACCTCTACTCCACCCATACTTAAGACTGCTTTAGGGGAGAAAACTCCTTGCTAAACAATGAAAGTACTTAAACCCATACTTATAATGAGGCAAAAAGTTCTTTAAGCCATGCCTATTTTTAGAATTGATACAATGGGGTGCTAAGTACCTATTAAAGGTCAGGCAACTTGTAAACTTGCCAAGACAAAAAGGTGAGAAACTTACTCAGAGATTCTAATCTACTCAGCTGTGAATTCAGAATGGGCTGTCCTTTGGAAAACGTCTACTGTGATTGGTAGATGGAAGAACTTAGGGGAGGTGCCAAAGGAAAAAATTCCCTATATAAGGAAAAGAAAAAGTCTCTTGAGGACAGTCAGCTGGGAAAGGCTGCCTTGAAGGGTCTCTCTCGAGACTCTCTCGGGGACATATCAGATTGAGGATTGAGCTGGTGAAAGTCAGCTGAGATGGAGCTGGCCTGCTGTCACTAGAATCCTTGCTTGGACAGATCTTATGAGGATCGCTTGAGAAGGAGCTCTTGAGAGACAGTCTGAAACATTCAGATTGAGGATTGAGCTGGTGAAAGCAGTTGAGATGATGCTGGCCTGGTGTCACTAGAATCCTTGCTTCGCAGATCTTGTGGTGAGTGATTAAAGACTGACTGATCTCTCTATTAAGACTCAGGTCTAGGCCATGTTGGCTTAAGACCCTTCATACTTATTCCTTTCTTACTCTTTCTCTCTTTCTTTAATTCCTCATTGTATTATTAATTAAAGTCTCTATAAAACCCAGTTGACTTGGGTATATTCATAATTGGGAATATTTCCCTGGCGACCACCTTATATTTGATTTTAAACAAGACACTGTAGTGAAAACATATTTTCAGCGGTCAAATTTACTCACCCACTCTTATATCTATCACAATTTATATCTTCCACTATTTTACTCACTACAGTTTACAACTTTCAACCATTTTAACTCTTACAGTTTAAGGCTCCCACTCTTTTAAATGCCACAGTTTATGGCATCAACCACTTTAATTATTACATATATGTGAGACATAGGAAGTGATATAAAGAACTGCCTATATATTTTGTGTCACTGTGAGTCTCAAGAGAATCAACTGGAGAGAACTGAGAGCAGTAACACCCAAAACGGCGGCAGGCAGGGGATGGCAGACCCTGAGCCTCCTCAGGAATACAGAACAGCTGCGGAGAACGTACAATTTGCCTGGGGCTAAAACCTCAGATCATCAGACAGATACACTGAGAGCCAGTCCTCCTCACTCAGATTTCTGACTGGAAAAGGGGAGGAAAAAACCATAGAGATGGCAAACAGTGCAGAGTTGGAACAGACTTCAAACACCAAGAAAAGCAAGAAGAAGGGGGTGACTTTGGACACATTTTATGGTGCAAAAATACAAAATACAGAGGAGGTAGAAGAAGAAACACAAAAAAATGCTCCAATAACTTCCAAAAGAAATGGAAATTCTCCACAAGCTCTTGAAAAATTTAAAATGGAAATTATCAAAAAGATGGAAGCCTTCTAGCAGAAAAAAATGGGAAACAATGCAAAAGGAACTCAGCAATCTGAGGGACCAAAATATGCAAATACAGAAACAGCTTGAAGCCTCAAAAAACATGTCAGACCAAACTGAAAAGGAAAACTAGTCTTTAAAGGTTAAAATCAGGCAACTGGAAGATAATGATCTTGCAAAAAGATCAAGAATTAATAAAGCAAAGTCAAAAGACTAAAGAATTAGAAAAGAACATAGAATATCTCACTGGCAAGGTGACAGACCTGGAAAACAGAGGAAGGAGAGACAATCTGAGAATCAATGGTCTACCAAAAATCAAGAAATACAGTAATCTTGATATCATAGTACATGATATCATCAAAGAAAACTCCCCAGATATTCTAGAACAAGGGTACAAAATGTGCATTGAAAGAGTTCACAGAACACCCTCTACACTAAATCCTCAAAAGACAAGTCTCAGGAATGTAATTGCCAAACTCCAAAGCTTCTAAGCAGAAGAATAAAATCTTACAAGAAGCCAGAAAAAAAGACAATTTAGATATAAAGGAACAACAATCAGTGAGGATCTAGCCATTTCCACTCTGAATGACTGTAAGGCATGGAACATGATATTCAGAAAGGCAAGGGAGCTGAGTCTTCAACCAAGAATAAGCTATCCATCAAAACTGACTATATACTTCCAGGGGAAAATATGGGCATTCAACAAAATACAAGAATTCCAAGTATTTATAAAGAAAAGACCAGAGCTCTGTTGAAAGTCTGACATCCAAACACAAAGAGCAAGAGAAATTTGAAAAGGTAAATATGAAGGAAAGGGAAAAGGAGAAAAATATTACCTTTTTCTTTTATCCAAACTCTCTTCTATAAGGACTACATTTATATCAAATTTATATATACTAAGATGTGGGGAAAATGTAATGTGTAACTCTCAAAAATTGTATGCATCATTAGAGTAGTTAGAAGAATCACGCATAGGGAAAGATTGGGGCATCAAGATGATATGGAGAAAGGGGGGATAGAAAGAAAAAGGGAGGGGGGGTATTGGTGATGGTACTAAGATATACTTCAAGAAATAGAAAAAAACTAAATAGAATAATCTTTGTCACACAAAGATACACATTGGAAGTAGAGGGGAAGAATGCTATAAGAAGGAGAGGAAGAGAATGCAAATTGGTATTTCTTAAACCTTACTCTCAGTGAAATCAACTCTGAGAGGGAAGAACATCTAGATCCCTCTTGAATTCTATTTTATCCAACAGGGTAAGAGAGAAGGGGAAATAAAGGAGAGGAAAGGGGGAGGGAGTAAAAAAATGGAGGGAAGGAGAGGGAGAAGGGGAAGGGAACAAAAAGGGAGGGGCTACAAAAAGGAGTATATCAAGGGAGGGGATTAGGGGGACTGATCTAAAGTAAATCACTGGTTTAAAAGGTTATAGCTAAAGAAGAAAGGTCAGAATTAGGGGAGGATATCAAAATGCCAGCGAATCCACAAGTGACAATCATAACTTTAAACGTGAATGGGATGAACTCACCCATAAAACATAGACGAATAGCAGAATGTATTAAAATCCCAAACCCTATCACATGTTGTCTTCAAGAAACACACATGAGGCGGATAGATACTCACAATGTCAGAATTAACAGAAGAAGTAAGACCTTTTGGGCCTCAACTGATAGAAAGAAGGCAGGAGTTGCAATCATGATATGTGACAAAGCCAAAGCAAAAATAGACCTGGTTAAAAAGGATAGGGAAGGTAAATATATTCTGTTAAAAGGAAGTATAGACAACGAGGAAATATCACTAATCAACATGTATGCACCAAATGGTATAGCACCGAAATTTCTAATGGAGAAACTAGGAGAATTGAAGGAGGAAATAGAGAGTAAAACCATATTAGTGGGAGACTTGAACCAACCACTATCAAATTTAGATAAATCAAATTAAAAAAAAAGAGGTAAAAGATTTGAATTAAATCATAGAAAAATTAGAGTTAATAGATATACGGAGAAAAATAAATAGGGACAAAAAGGAATACACCTTCTTGTCAGCACCACATGGCATATTCACAAAGATTGACCATACACTAAGTCACAGAAACATGGCATCCAAATGCAGAAAAACAGAAATAATAAATGCAGCCTTTTCAGATCATACGGCAATAAAAATAATGATGAGTAAGGGTACATGGAGAGCCAAATCAAAAATTAATTGGAAATTAAATAATATGATACTCCAAAATCGGTTAGTTACAGAACAAATCATAGAAACAATAATTTCATTGAGGAAAATGACAATGGTGAGACATCCTTTCAAACCCTATGGGATGCAGCCAAATTAGTACTCAGAGGAAAATTCATATCCATGAGTGCATATATTAACAACTTAGGGAGGGCAGAGATCAATGAATTGGAAATGAAAATAAAAAAACTTGAAAGCAAACAAATTAAAACCCCCCAGAAGAAAACCAAACTAGAGATCCTAAAAATTAAGGGAGAAATTAATAAAATCTTAAGTGATAGAACTATTGAAGTAATAAATAAGACTAGAAGCTGGTACTTTGAAAAAACAAACAAAATAGACAAAGTACTGGTCAGTCTAATTAATAAAAAGAAAGAAGAAAAGCAAATTAACAGCATCAAAGATGAAAAGGGGGACCTCACCTCCAATGAAGAGGAAATTAAGGCAATCATTAAAAACTACTTTGCCCAATTATATGGCAATAAATATTCCAACCTAGGTGATATGGATGAATATTTACAAAAATATAAATTGCCTAGATTAACGGAAAAAGAAATAGAATTCTTAAATAATCCCATATCAGAAAAAGAAATCCAACAGGCCATCAAAGAGCTCCCTAAGAAAAAATCCCCAGGGCCTGATGGATTCACAAGTGAATTGTATCAAACATTCAAAGAACAGCTAATCTCAATACTATACAAACTCTTTGACATAATAAGCAAAGAGGGAGTTCTACCAAATTCCTTTTATGACACAAACATGGTACTAATTCCAAAGCCAGGCAGGCCAAAAACGGAGAAAGAAAACTATAGACCAATCTCCCTAATGAATATAGATGCAAAAATCTTAAATAGGATACCAGCAAAAAGACTCCAGTAAGTGATCAGAAGCACTATGATCAAGTAGGATTTATACCAGGAATGCAGGGCTGGTTCAATATTAGGAAAACCATCTACATAATTGACCATATCAACAAGCAAACCAACAAAAATCACATGATTATCTCAATATATACAGAAAAAGTCTTTGATAAAATATAAAACCCATTCCTATTAAAAACACTTGAAAGCATAGGAATACAAGGGTTGTTCCTAAAAATAATAAACAGTATATATCTAAAACCATCAGCTAACATCATCTGCAATGGGAATAAACTAGATGCATTCCCAAAAGATCAGGAGTGAAACAAGGATGTCCATTATCACCTCTACTATTTGACATTGTACTATAAACACTAGCAGTAGCAATTAGAGAAGAAAAAGAAATTGAAGGCATTAAAATAGGCAAGGAGTAGACCAAGTTATTTTTCTTTGCGGATGATATGATAGTCTACTTAAAGAATCCTAGAGAATCAACCAAAAAGCTAGTGAAATAATCAAAAACTTTAGCAAAGTTGCAGGATACAAATTAAACCCGCATAAGTCATCGGCATTTGTATATAATTCCAACACATCTCAGCAGCAAGAATAATAAAGAGAAATCCCATTCAAAATCACCTTAGACAAAATAAAATACTTAGGAATCTATCTCCCGAGACAAACACAGAAAGTATATGAACACAACTACAAAACACTGTCCACACAACTAAAACTAGACTTGAGCAATTGGAAAAAACATTAACTGCTCATGGATAGGACGATCCAATATAATAAAAATGACCATCCTACCCAAACTTATTTATCTATTTAGTGCTATGCCCAATGAACTTCCATTGAACTTTTTACTGAATTAGAAAAAACCATAACAAAGTTCATTTGGAAGAACAAAAGATCAAGGATATGCAGGGAAATAATGAAAAAAAAATACAAAGGAAGGGGGCCTTGCAGTCCCAAATCTCAGACTATACTATAAAGCAATGGTCATCAAAACAATTTGGTACTGGCTAAGAGACAGAAAGGAGGGTCAGTGGAATAGACTTGGGGTAAGTGACCTCAGCAAGACAGTATATGACAAACCCAAAGATGCCAGCTTCTGGGACAAAAACCCACTATTTGACAAAAACTGCTGGGAAAACTGGAAGACAGTGTGGAAGAGAGTAGGTTTGGATCAACACCTCACACCCTACACCAAGATAAACTCAGAATGGGTGAATGACATGAACATAAAGAAGGAAACTATAAGTAAATTAGGTGAACACAGAATAGTATACAGGTTAGATCTTTGAGAAAGGAAAGATTTTAAAACCAAGCAAGAGCTAGAAAAAAACCACAAAATGTAAAATCAACAATTTTGATTACATCAAATTAAAAAGGTTTTCTACAAACAAAACCAATGCAACCAAAATCAGAAGGGTAGCAACAAATTGGGAAACAATTTTCATAACAAAAACTTCTGAAAAAAGTCTAATTATTCAAATTTATAAAGAGCTAAATCAATTGTACAAAAAAATCAAGCCATTCTCCAATGATAAATGGGCAAGGGACATGAACAGGCAGTTTTCAGCCAAAGAAATCAAAACTATCAATAAGCACATGAAAAAGTGTTCTAAATCTCTTATAATCAGAGAGGCAAATCAAAACAACTCTGAGGTATCACCTCACACCTAGCAGATCAGCCAACACAACAGCAAAGGAAAGCAATGAAGGCTGGAGGGGATGTGGCAAAGTTGGAACATTGATTCATTGCTGGTGGAGTTGTGAATTGATCCAACCATTCTGGAGGGCAATTTGGAACTATGCCCAAAGACTGTCTGCCCTTTGATCCAGCCATAGCACTCCTGGGTTTGTACCCCAAAGAGATAATAAGGAATACAAGAATATTCATAGCTGCGCTCTTTGTGGAGGCCAAATATTGGAAAATGAGGGGATGCCCTTCAATTGGGGAATGGCTGGACAAATTTTCGTATGAATACTACTGTACTAAAACTCATAAATGGAAGAATTCCATGGAGACTGGAACAACCTCCAGGAAGTGATGCAGAGCAAGAGGAGCAGAACCAGGAGAACATTGTACACAGAGACTGATACACCGTGGTACAATCGAACATAATGGACTTCTCCATTAGTGTAAATGCAATGTCCCTGAACAATCTGCAGAGATCAAGGAGAAAAAACACTATCCATAAGCAGAGGACAAATTGAGGGAGTAAAAACACTGAGGAAAAGCAACTCCTGTATTACAGTGGTTGAGGGGACATGACTGAGGAGAGACGCTAAATGAACACCCTAATGCAAATACCAACAATATGGAAATGGGTTCGAATCAAGGACACATGTGATACTGTAAACCTCAAATTTCCTTAGACTTATAAATGTTGGAAATTTCACCATTGGGATATTTCATACTTGGAAAATTTCTTACTGATAGTCTATTGGAATGGGAACCCCATTGGCATGGGAGGTTCCTTCTCTTCCCTTCTTAAGATTACTTTAGGACAGAAACCTTTTGCTGAACAATGGAAAGGACTTTGACCTATGCTTAAGCATAGAACAGGAATTTCTTTGAGTCATGATTGATTTTAGAATTGATACAATGGAGATACTTGGAATAAATCTCCACCCTATTCAGTCCTAACAGGATTGAGTAAGGGCTGCAGCCTAGATCAAAATTTAATTATTCCAATCTCTACCCTACTCAGGTTAACAGGATTTAGAAAGGGCTGTAGCAAAGGAGCAAAGATTTAATCATTTGAAAATATGACCTTCAACAGACATGTGCAAAAGCCAGAAACCTCTGGGCGGTCCTGGGTTAAGCTAGAGCCTCCATTGGCACAGGGAAATTGATGAACAGTGATTGGTAGATGGGAGAACTGAGGGGAGGAACTTGGATGGTTTCCTTAAAGATAGGGGGCAGAAGACTCCAGAGGATCGGAGTAGTTGGTTGGAGTGGTTCGTGTGGACTCTGAGAAGCTTGCTCTGAAGGAAGCTGAAGGTGGGGGTCTCTGAGACTGTTTCTCCATTTTGGTCACGTGAGTAATAGGGACTGATCTCCTTTCTTTGCCCCAGCTATCTAAGGGCTTGGGCCTTTTGGCCCAGCCTAAACAGAAGGGGTATTTAAGCCCTATTTCCTTCTCTCCCTTTTCTCTCTCTCTATCTCTAATTACTTCCTCCTATTGTAATTAAACTCCATAAAAGATTGACGGCTGACTTAAGTTTTCATTTAGGAATTACATAGCTGATTCCTTGGCGACCTTAAATTAATATATATCAGTCTTTTAAAGTGATTCCCTTGTAACAATACCCAGTGGAATCACACGTCAGCTATGGGTGGGATGGCGGGAGGGGGTAGGAAAAGAAAATGATCTTTTTTTCCAAGGAATAATGTATGAAAATGAACAAACAAAATAATGTTTAAAAGTAAAAAAAAAATTTATGGGACTTTACTTAATGATTCTGTCTGATTCCACGACAAGATACACACAAAAGAGCCATTGCATAGGGCCAAAGATAAACCAATCCAGAACGGATTGATGCACTTCCAAGCTAATACAAAGGTCTTGAACCTAGTATGAAGACTCAGGGTTGTGATATTTAACATTTGTTAAGACATAGGCCTTCCTTGTGTCCACACTCACTCTGAAAATACAGACAAGTATCCCCAAACTTGGCTCCTACTTGGCTCCTATAATCTGGTCCCTTTTCTGTCTTTCATAGTGTGGCAAACTTTCGGGAGTCCTGGCTACTGACTGGGTAAATGCATCATTGATTAGATTATTTTAATTGGGCCCTGATTCAAGGACCTGTTATAGATTTATTTCTCCTTTACTTAGAATTTTTACACATAAGACTTTGATAGTCTATATTTTCATCCAGAAATTTTCTTATTTGGATTTTTCTGATGTCTTTTTAATTTCTATTACCAATTGATTCATATACCTCATACCTCAGCCATGCATCCCTAAGTGATCCTTTTTTTTTCAATCAATCAATTTTTCAATCAAAAAAAGATGTTTTTTCAATCATCCCTTTAATGGGGAAATGTAAAAAATAATATTATTTTAAATTGCAAAGTTTAAATTCCTTCTAAGAATAATTTTAGGTAAAGAAATATGCCACCTCTATGAATCCAGAATCTGAACTGTTTGAAGAAGACACCATGAAGAAGCCTCCAGAACACAAGCTGCACAAGAAGATCAAGAATGAACTTTGGGTGTGGTTGATTGAGCATTTATTTGTATCTATACTTTCATGCCAAAGGGGACTGCCCCCTAACTGGCTTTTTGTCAATGAGTCTAGCAATTATTGACATTGTTCTTTTTTTTTCTCTTCTCCTCAAATTATTGTAATCTTTATGTTGATTATGTTTTCATGATCCTTTGGGAAAAATCTTTTTCCCAAACGATCATACGAGGAAATGTAAAAATGGAGATTTGAACCCCCGGACTTTAATCCCCAGAAGTCCTTGCTCTAGTTCCCAAGATGCCCTCTAATCTCACTCAGATCTCACTGGGGAAAGATCAAAATTTCTATTTAAACTGGCTGTAAAGCCTACTTGGTATCTCTTCCTACTTCCACTTCTGAGCACATGCATCTCTCTACCTAGCAGGCAAGATGTGAATGGTTGTGAATGGGCTCTCTGGGCCTAGACACGTGCTTTCTTATTTGTATTTTTTTAATTCTTAATCTTTAATAAACCTCTTAAAAATCATACTTCTAGCAAAGAAACTAATTTTAACAACTACAGGGGAAAGTATATGGTGATTAACAACTGTTTGCAATCACATTAGAGAAGAAAACTAATGGTCAGTTGTTTTGTTTTACATCTTCACAGAACAAATAAAAAAGTTTCAACTTCATCAAAAGATAGATATTAAATGAAAAGTCAAACTTTCTGACTGCAAGGTTAATTAAAAACTGGAATAAATTACTAACATCATTTACAGAAGCTTTATTCTTTAAAATTATCAAAAGCTAGATAGAATAAGTATCTCAAATCTATAATAGTTGAATGATTACTAGTAATTCCTTGAGCTATATTATTCAGTCCTATGTGCAAATAAATATATAACTGATTTAATAAGTCTTTGTGAAAAGAAACAGAGATTTAGAAAATAGCAATGCAAATAGGTAAGTGTACAGTCTTAAAACAAAAATGAAATTTAGATGAGATCACAGCAATAAATAATCTTGTGTTAAATAGTTTGGAATGATGGAGTTGAGCTCAAGTAGAAATGGATCCCTAAAGAAAACCACAAACTAATATTATCTACATTGTATTGCATTTTTATTTATTTTGTTAAACATTTTCCAATTACATTTTAATCAAGTTCAAGAGTACTGCAAGGTTTTACAGATGGGGGTTTTAAAGCTCTAATTTAGAACTTCAATTTATTTAGGGCACTTTGACATAAGTCCTCAAGATTCTCTTCCAAATAAAATAAAACGAAAAATATTTATTGAACATGTAGCTATGTGATAGGAATGGTGGTAAATAAAAAGTAATTGTAATTCAAATAAAGTTACTGTTTTATATAACTTGAGTTTTCTAGATGGGTGGTACTTATTTCCTTAATGCTCCACACATTTGTAAACAAACCAAAAAAAATAAAAATAAAACATTTTAAACCAATTTAACTGTTTTTTTAAAGTACTACTGAATTAAAAAGCTTGATTTTTCTTTGAATTTTTATGCAAAAGAACACAAAAGTAAAAATGTTTTTTCCAAATATTCTTTTTTTTGAAAACCAAAGAAATAAAATAAAATGATTAATACACTTACCTGATCTCTCAAATAAGGTATCTTAGTATAATTCATAATCTTTTCTTGATAACTAAGGGTCACTATTATCATAATGTGTTACAATACAATGACAGTCTTAGCAATTGCTGAGAAGTATAAGCCCAAATTTCTTAATCGTTTTTGTCTCCTTCATATTGTCAGGTGTTTTCTCAAAAAGAGATGTTTTTAATTTTCTACTTCTATTCTGCTGTGAAACCAGACTATTAAAACAGGAAACTTTTAATAAATGCTTATTGATGGATCATAAAAGCTATCGAAAGAGAAGAGAAAATAAGTTCTGCATGAGTTTTTCTCCTCTAAATTTTTGTGCTGACTTTTGAGAATTATGTGTTATCTATTTTGGTCACTTAGTAACTGTTTTGCCTAACTTCCTGATTTTCAGCTATGGTACAGGTAGATAAAATTGCTGGATAAATGATATTTGGATAAGTATAATATTCCTTTCAATGATTCTATAATAAGGTTTTGGAACCATATTGAAATCATTCAAATATCTTACCAATAATTCTAAAATATGAAAAATTTGAAATAATCACTGACTTTATTTACTTCTGCTATTTCTCTCCTTTCTTCACTGGCAAAACGGAGTTGACCAGAAGCACCACGGTCATCATTCTTTGAGCCATCTTCTTCCACATAAGGAATGAGTTGCTAGAAAGACAGGGGGAAAAAGTTAAAAGTGTATAAATTACAAATAAAACTCAAAGTTTAGAATAATCTTTATATTTTGCATGTAAAATAATGTTTATTTATAACAGCACATGAGTAAATTCGAATTCAGTGATGGTTCAAAGAAATTACATTTACATGAGCTTAAAAACATGGAAGTTTTTAAAAAATTTATCATTTTAATAATAATAAGGATCATAAAAGTTGGGCTAGATGAAACCTGGGGAGGTCTTCTAATCCAATTCCTTCATTTTATAAATGCGGAAAATAAAGCCTATAGAAGAAGTCAGGTGATTTGCCCAAAGCCACAGAGGTAGAAAGTAGCAGAAATAGAATTGGAATCCAAGCTTTGACTTCAAAGTCCAACATTCTTTCCACCAAAACTCAAACACTGATGTTTGTCAAACACTGAAAGAGACAGCTTGGGCTCAGTGGAGCCATGTAATCAAAAAGTTTCAAGATTATTCAAGGAATACTTTAAATTTAAAATTTCAATAAATTTCAGAACAGAATAAATCTGATTATAAACTTAAAACTTCCATTATAGTGTTTATAAATCTCCATTTAGATGCAATCAATTTAGTCAATAGGTCACATCTAGTAGATACCAGGTACTGAGGGAGAAAATCAAAGCATTTAGAAATTTATTTCCTTACCTTTGGAAACAAAGGTTTCAACTGATGGAAAAGCTACTAAAGAGAAGCATCACATACTTGAGGTAATTGAAATACACCTCTTTTACTCAACTGTGTTACATATTTAAGCAACTATTTTGAAATGTAAGAAATATAAATACCAACCCAAACCTCAAATCTGAATTAGTATCATTAATACAAATATTGAGAATAACTAAAATTTGTCTAGCACTTTGAAAATTTAAAAAAAAAAACTTTTGTGGAAGGTAAACATTTTATATTTCTAAATATTAGTAATTCTATTAATCAAGAGTTAGGACTGTGGATAAAGAAGTAATAAAAATCACTATCTACATACAGGTTTACGCTAAAATTAGATTTGGTTCCGATTCAAAATTCATAATATTTCATCTATTTTAACATTCAAAATAGAAATAATTACTTGTTATTTTTAAATTCACATATTCCATAACTGACAAACATATGTTTTTGTCTTTTTTGGATAAAGATTAACACTAGCATAATTCAATAGCTAAAACTGTATTAAAAAAATAGAAAAAAATTATTATCTACTCCTTATTGCCTCCTTAGTCATAGAAAAAGTCTTTCTTATTATTGCCTCTAAAACTTACCTCTATTGGAATAGGATCTAGTCCTGCACAGTTTTCATTGCATTTATCATAAACTAATCTTAGTTTCCGGAAGAGGATGGAAAGTTGACGGAGATGATCTTGAAGTTTACCTAACCTGTCCTGGTATGTTCCAGTGTGATAAGTGACGCCATTTGGTAGCTGATTAGACAAAAACAAAAACAACACCATAAACATTGAATACACCGAAAACACAAGATTTTCCTTCAAAAGGGCATTAAATATAACCACTTTGACAATCATCACAAGGATGAGAGGGCATTACCATCTGTATTTTTGTGGAAGAAGTAGCCATTCTAAAGAAATTATGGTTCTATGAAAATTTAAAAGTCAACTTACTCCTACAAATATCCTAGGGAGATTTTCATTAGATCTTCTGCCTGGCACAAAGTAGTTAGCAGCATATTTTTAATTCAGTAAATTAGCTTTAGAAGCAACTCACTAATTGCTGTTCAGTCATTTTGAGTTGTGTGAGATTCTTCATAATCCAATTTGGGGTTTTCTTGACAAAGATAATAGAATGCTTTGCCATTCCCTATTCTAGCTCATTTTACAGATAAGGAAACTAATGCAAACAGGATTACGTGACTTACTCAGGGTCACACAGCTAGTATCTCTGGCTAGTTTTGAACTCAGGAAGATTCATCTTCCTGACTCCAGGTCCAGCACTCTATCCAATATGTCACCTACCTGCTCCAAATTCATTTATTGCATGTACTTTTATTCTTAATGCTTTTATTTAATTCTGGATAAATTCTAAAATAAATATGGCTGTTGATTTCAAGGAACTTAAGCCTAGTAAGAGATGTTGTTATAAAACATTTTCATAATGTGAACTCTACAAACAGTGAATTTTGATATAACCTGTCATGAAGTACAACTTTGCAATAAAAATTTTGGGAATACAACACACACACACACACACACACACACACACACACACACACACACACACACACACACACACAATTTTTTTTTTAATTGAATCTCATTACCTCACACAGGCTGGAAGTACAGTGCTCACTCATGCGCTGGATCCCACTTCTAATAAGCATGGAAGCTTTGATCATCTTCATTTCTGACTTGTACTTGTTTGCCTTCTACAGGCTCTTCTAATCCTGAATGATTTACCATATTGGAGCTGACCTTACTGAGGATACTTACTTGGCTTTTAATACTCATATAACTCACAACTCCGATACTCAAGATCCACCATCCCTGACCTCCCAGTGGCAAGGACTATGGGCATGTACAATGAAATTCTAAAATCAAGTGCATTGAATTTTTTAATTTCTGAAGGAGAACATAGTTTGAGAAAAGCATTATTTTAACATTACTTCAAGCTCTCTTAGTAGGTGCTCTGACCAATTAAGAATTAAAATTGGAAATGCTGAAAAATACCTGGCTCTGACTACTTAAAAAGTTAAGTGCATAGCTAAAAATACTAATTCATAAATATCTAGACAACACTGAGATGAAAGAATTCTCTATATGACAAGAATTGCTGGATAAACTGGAATTCAGGTTGGGAGAAAAAAAATATGCACTGTATCACATTAAATTCCACATTGATACAGAAAATAGATAGAAATATTATTAGCAACTATGTTCACTGGATTTATTAGCCAAACAAATGTTTTAAGAGATTTAAAAAATAAAAATACTGTTATACACAATTACATAAAATTGAGAGCTTTTGTATGGGTAAAATAATTGCAACTAGGATAAAGAAAGAAAAATGTTCAGAAAAAAATTGTGTAAAAAATCTAAGTTAAAGGTCTCATATTCTGGATATATAGAGTTCTTAACCACCAATCAAGAAGTTCTCCAATGCACTAGACACTATGTTAGTCAAAAGGGATATGAGAAAAGATGAAAATCTCTACCTTCAAAGTGCTACTATATATTCTACTGGGGGAAGACAACATGAACACAAAGTGCATATAGAATAAATATATACATAATAGAAAATAAATGCAAGGTAATTTATGGTAAAAGAGAAAAATTAACATAAATATATATGACAAAGAACATTCTTAAATGCAATGGTTCTCAAACTTTTGGAGCTTGAGATCCCTTTTACTTTTAAGTTACATTGAGAACTCTCCATTCCACAAGAGGTTTGTGTATATCTATCATATTAGAAATATATGTTTAAATATTATAATGAAAATAGTTTTGACCTCATGAACCTTCAGAAAAGGATCTCCAGAGGTCCTGCAGCCCACACTTTTAAGAATTATTATTCCAATATGAAAGCAATTAAAGGCCATGAACAAACACTTCATGAATAGTTCTCAAAAGTATTGCAAACTTTTTCTGGAGAATCCTCCCTTACAACAAAGAGTAAAAGAAAAACAACAGTTAAACAAAACTAATCAACATATAAACATTTCTGGCATATATTCAGTGTTCTGTATCCATGGTCTTCCATCTCTGTTTTCTTTATATTTAAAATGTTTGTTGTTGTTATAATTAAAAAAAAAACACCTTACCTTCTGTCTTGCAAGACAGAAGAGCATTAAGGGCTAGGCAATGGGGGTCAAGTAACTTGCCCAGGGTCACACAGCTAGGAATAGTCTAAGGGCAGATTTGAACCTAAGATATCCCATCTCTACACCTGGCTCTCAATCCACTGAGTCACCCAGCTGCCCTCTAAATTTATATTGTTGTAGTCATAGTGTATGAGGTAGCTAGATGATCCAATGGACAAATCATTGGACCTAGAGATAGGAAGATCCGAATTTAAACTCAGTTTGACACTTACTAGCTGTGTGACCCTGAGCAAGTCACTTAACCTCTGCCTGAATCTACTGTTGAAGGAAATAGCAAACTAATCCAGTATCTTTGCCAATGAAACTCTATATGAAGACAAGATGAACAACAATAGCAAAATCATAGGGTATATTGTCTTCCTGAACCAGCTTACTTCTTTATACCTATTCTTTCTTAGGGCACAATAATATCCATGTATCATAATCTGTTTAGCCACGCAAAAGGCATCTACATCTACTATGTTTCCAATTCTTTGCTATCACAACAATATGCTACTGTAGTTTGGTATATTCTGAGCCTCTATTTTTAACCTCCTTGGGATATATGCCAGCATGGGATATCTGGATCAAAGGATATGGACTTTTTAGTCACTCTCAGTGTGGTTGAGCAAATTCACAGTTCCACTAATGCATATTAGTGTGTTTCCCTTTCCATAGCCTCTCAAATATTTTCTCGTCTTATCTTTTGTTATCTTTCTCAATATGCTGGGACTGGAGTGACATGGTGATTTTTAAAATCTGAATTTCATTTAATTCATTGGACTAATCTTTCAAAAAGTTATCAATACTTTGCAATTTTTCCTTTGCAAAATGTTTGTTCATATCCTTTGTTCACTTAATCATTTAAGTAATAGCTTTTATTATTATACATCTCTATATACTTTGGATATTAGACTTAGAGATTTTTGATGCAAACTTTTCCTTCCAAATTTACTCCTTTCATTCCTGTTACAATTATATTGACTTTGTCAGTGTTAAAGCATTCTAATTTTACATAACCGCAATTGTCTACATTATCTTTTGTTGTTGATTCTATGCCTGGCTTAATTAAGCAAAAAATCCTCTAGCCATAGCTGTGAAGGACATGATCTCGTTGTCTTTTTAAATTTTGTATAATACGATTCTTAATATGCTGGTCATATTTCAAGTTTATTACAGTATTGGGTATATAGTGTTGGTTTAAACTTAATTTCTGCCAAAAGTCTTTCCAGTTTTCCCAATAGTCCTTTTCAAGAGGGAGCGCTTCTCCTAAATACATTATATTTTTAGATTAATCAAATGCTAGGCTGCTGTATTCAATTGTTTTTGAATCATTATTATCCAGATTGTTCTATTACATTTCTCTTTTCTAAAGGAGTATTGAATAGTTTTAATGATTATTGCTTTCCAGTAAAAACTGGGCTCTCCAAATGCCATTTCCCCTACATTGCTATTTTCAAGTCAAACATTTACAAAGCATTTGCTATGTGTACCAGGCATCTTGCTAAGTACTAGATATAAAAGAAAGGGGGGGAATGGTTCTTGCTCTCAAGGAGGCCTCAGTCTACTAAGAAAGGAAACTTGGAAAGCCAGAGATTGAGATGAGGGAGAGAATTAAAGACATGAGGAATACGTAATGAAAATGTAGTCAGAAGATGAAATGTCACTGCAAAGAGTGACAAGGCCAAAGTCACCAAAAGTGCTTAGCATGTAAAAGGGAATAAGGTGTAGGAGACTGGAAATGTAGGAAAGAATCAAGTAATGAATAACTTTAAAAGCCAAGCATCAAGGTTTTTGTTTTTTTGGGGTTTTTTTGGTCATGGAGGTAAAAAGGAGCCAAAGAAGCTAACTGAAGAGGGAATAACAAGGTTAGAAAAATCGTTTTGATAGCTGAATAGAAGATGGACTAAAGTGGGGAGAGACTTTGAGGAAGGGAGACCAAACAGTAAGCTATTTCTTGTTGTCCAGGCATGAGGTGATGAGTTTACATAAAGGAGGCAGCAGTGTCAAGGGTGAGGAGGAGGAAGTATATATAAGACATAAAATAAAGGTAAAATTTACAGGCCTTGGCAACAGATTGGATTGGTGAGTAGGGAGAGGTGAAAGTGACTAGCCTGAGGATGACACCTAAGCTGAGAGCCTGGGTAACTGGGAGAATGGTGCTGCCCTCAATACTAACAGGGAAGTTATGAAGAGGGGAGGGATTGGGGGAAATATGAGTTCAATTTTGGACATGTTGAGTTTACAGTATCTATAGAGTCCCAAATTTAGAATGTCTACTTGAAGAATTCAAAACTAGAGGTCAGGAGAGAGATTAAGGCTTAGGTAAAAGATCTGAGAATCATCTGCATAAAGGTCACCATTCATAGGAAATTATGAAATAAAAAGCAAAATAGTACACAATGAGAAGAAAAAGAAGACAAAGCCTTGGGGAACACTCAGAGTTAGTGGGTCTGGCCTAAAGGAAGATTCAGCAGAGTGGTTAAACAGGTAGGAATAGAACCAAGAAAGAGTAGTAAAATAAAAACTAAACAGGAAAGAAAAGAGCATCCAGAAGAGAAGGGTCAGAAGTGTTAAAGGCTGCAAAGAAGACAGATGAGGATTGAGAAAAGGCCATTAGATTTGGCAATTAAGCAATCACTGGTAACTTTGGTCAGAGTAGTCTGAGATGAACAATGAGGTTAAAATCCAAACTGCAGAGAATTGAGAAGAAAGGAATAGCAGACAAGTAGGGTGGCCTGAAGTCTGGAAGATTCTTCTTCCTGAATTCAAATCTGGCCTCAGACACTTAACCATGCTTCCCTCAGTTCTTTAATCTATAAAATGGAGAAGGAAATGGCAAATCACTCAAGTATCTTTGCCAAGAAAACCCCAAATTGTATCATGAAAGTGTTGTACAGCCTTGAAACAACTAAACAATAGTGAAGGAAGTGGAGGGTATAAACCGTAAGTGCCCTCAAGAAGTTTAGTCAAAAAAGATGAGATAGAAATGGAATGACAGCCAGTGATGATGTAAAGAAAGACAAGGGCATGGAAGAGACTGAAAAATACTGAAAGGGTAGGATTTTTAGGCATGAAAAGTGGTTTGTCTTGGACAAAATAAGCACCTCTTTTCATGTGAGACAGTGGCAAAGGAGGACATGGTGGTGGAAGACACCTCACTGCTGTGAGAGAATGTAAACCTTAAAATTTCTTAGACTTATAAATGTTGGAAATTTCACCATTGGGAAATTTCATACTTGAAAAATTTCCTACTGATAGTCTATTGGAATGTGAACCTCCCTTTGGCATGGGAGGGTCCTTCTCCTCCCTACTTAAGATTACTTTAGAACAGAAACCTTTTGCTGAACAATGGAAAGGGCTTTGACCTATGCTTAAGCATAGAACAGGAAGTTCTTTGAGTCATGATTGATTTTAAAATTGATACAATAGAGATACTTGGAATGACAGAACCAGGTCTTGGAAAATACAATTTCTACCCTACTTAGAGTAACAGGATTTAGGAAGGGCTGCAGCAAAGGATCAAGATTTAATTATTTGAGAATATGACCTTCAACAGACATGTGCAAAGGGGAGAGACCTCTGGGCGGTCCTGGGTTAAGCTAGAGCCACCATTGGCACAGGGAAGACATGGACAGTGATTGGTAGATGTGAGAACTGAGGGGAGGGAACTTAGATGGTTTCCTTAAAGATAGTGGGGTCTGAGGACTAGAGAGGTTGGAGAGTTTTTGCTCTGAGAGGTTGTGCTCTGAGAAGCTTGCTCTGAAGGAGGCTGGAGGTGGAGGCCCCTGAGACTGTTTCTCCATTTTGGTCATGTGAGTGATAGGGACTGATCTCTTTTCTTTGCCTCAGCTATCTAAGGGCTTGGGCCTTTTGGCCCAGCCTAAACAGAGGGGGTATTTAAGCCCTATTCCCTTCTCTCCTCTCTCTCTCTCTCTCTCTCTCTCTCTCTCTCTCTCTCTCTCTCTCTCTCATACCTTTCTTCCTCCTGTTTGTAATTAAAAACTCCATATAAGGTTGACTGCTGACTTGAGTTTTCATTTAGGAATTACATAGCTGAATTCCTTGGCAACCTTAAATTAATATATATCAGTCTTTTAAAGTGATTTCCTTGTCACAAGAAGGAAGAGAAAGAAAAGATATGAGAGCTCTCAAGCCTTAATTTGGTACCTAAGGGGCAGGAAATCACAAAGACATGATTTTCCTTAATGTCTTAAATCTTTTATTTCTCCAGAAAAGATATTATTATTTTGTCTAGTTCTAGAAAATGTCTCCTTGGTAGTAGAGGGACATTAGTGCTATACCTGTAAATTAATTTATGTAATACTGTCATTTGTATTATATTGGCACAGCTTAGCTATAAGCTTGAAAATTCCTATAGTTATTTAAGTCCTTTTTTTCTTTATATATATATGTGTGTGTGCATGTATTTATTTATTTATTTGTTTATTCATTCATTTAATTATTTATTTTTTAGAAGCCCTTACCTTCTGTCTTAGAACCAATATTGCTTATTGATTCCAAAACAGAAGAATGGTAAGGACTAGGCAGTGGGGGGTTAAGTGACTTGTTTAGGGGTCAAACAGGTAGGAAGTATCTAAGGCTATATTCTGGGCCTGGCTCTCAATCCACTGAGTCACTAGCTGCCCCTCTTCTTTATTTTTTTAATTTTTAATTTTTTTAAACCCTTCTCTTCTACCCTAGAATCAATACTAGGTTGATTCTAAGGCAGAAAAAGTGGTAAGGGCTAGGAAATGGGGGTTAAGTAACTTGCCCAAGGTCACACAGCTAGGAAGTGTCTGAGGCCAAATTTGAACCTAGAACCATCTCTTGGCCTGGCTCTCAATATACTGAGCTACCCAGTTGCCCCCTTCTTTATCTTTTTAAAGAGGGTTTTGTAGTTATATCCTTTATAGTTCTTCAGGGTATTTTAGTAGCTATTTTATGCATTTTGTTGCTAAATGAAGCTTCCTTTTCTATTATTCACCTGCTTTTGCTGGGAGTTTGTTGGTATATAAAAATGCAATGGTTTTTGTGGGGGAGGTTTTATTTAATCCTACTACTTATGATATTAATTGTTTTAAGGTTTTTTTACCTAGGCTTTTTGTTGTTAACCATCATAACAAATTTAGACAGTTTTGTTTCTTCTTTGCCTAAGATTATGCCTTTGATTTTTTTCTCTCCTCTTACTATTACTGCTGGCATGTCTAGAAGTTTGTCGATTAATAGTGGAAAAAGTGGTGTCCTTCCTTTATTTATGTAACTACAGGGGAAAGCTTTAACTTTCTCTATTACATATGCTAGCTTTTGAGTGAAAAAAATATATATATATGTGTGTGTACATGTCAATAAATAAACATTTATTAAGCATTTATCAGGGTACAGTGCTAGGTTCTGTGGAGATAAAGAAAGTTAAAGATAGTTACTATTCTCAAGTAGTTTATAGTCTAATGAGAAGACAACATGTAAACAAATAAGTTATATGTAAGATAAATCGGAAATAATCAACAAACAGAAGCTAAAGGAAGAGGAATTTGAAAAGGCTTCCTAAAAAATATGGGATTTTAGCTGACTTCTAAGAAACCAAGAAGAAGGGAAAGTATTCTATTCATATGGGACAAGCAGTGAAAATGCTTGGAAAGCAAAGAGGTTGGTGCCATTAGGTTACTGAGTACATGGCAGAAAGTAAAGTGTTAAGACAAGCGGAAAAGTGGAAGAAGGGCAGGTTTAAAAGGCCTTTGAAAGTCAAATAGAGATTTTATATTTAATCCTGGAAGTGATAGGAGGTCACTGATGTTTCCTGAATAGGGGGAGGGGAGGATGAATATGGTCAGACTTACAGTGTAGAACAATCTCTTTGCTAAAGGAGTGGAAGATGGAATACAGTGAGAAAAGGCTTTTGGTAGACCAATCAACCTTTAGGCTATTACAACAGTCCAAGTGTGAGAGATATTTTAAAGGTAAAACTGACAGGCCTAGGCAACAGATAGGATAAGGAGGGGTGTAAGAGAATGAAAACTTGAGAATGATGCCTAAGTTGAGACCCCACGTAACTGAGAAGATGGTGGCACCCTCAAAAGTAATAGAGAAACGGAGGGGTGGGGCAGCAAGGTGGCTCAATAGATAGAGAGCCAGGCCTGAACAGGGGAGATCTTTTTTCAAATCCAGCCTCAGATACTTCCTATCTGTGTGACCCTGGATAAGTTATTTAACCCCAACCCCAGTTTTTACCGCTCTTCTGCCCTGGAATCAATACTTACAATCAATTCTAGGACATAGGGTAGGGATTAAAAAAAAAAAGTACTAAGGAAGTTTGAAAGGAAGAATGTGTTCAATTTGAGATGTTGTGTTTAAGATGTCTATATGACATCCAGCTCTGAGTAAATGTTAGTCAAGTAACTGACTGAGTTAACTATATCCCTTAAATCTTATAGCCAGTGCTCTTCCCTTGTATTCTCTTAAGCTCAGTCTCTATTACCTAGGACTGATGAGGCTGTTTTTCTTCTAATCTTGAGGATTCAGCCTTGTTTACTCTATACCTGGCACTAATTCCTTTGTTGGGAAGTTAAAAGGCACCAGAAAACCAATACCATGTAATTATAATAACCAAGGTTGGTGCCAGGAAGAGTTAAGAAAATGATCATCCTTCCCACCATTGCAGACAAGGAGGGTTATAGGTAATGGAATAAGTATATATGTTGTCAGATGAAGCTGATGTGTTGACTGGTTTTCCTAAACAGTTTTTCTCTTGAATTTTTGTTATAGGAGATTGGTTGGCTACATATGGACGATGAGGAGGGGCATATTTGTAAATGAAAGGCACCAATTAAAAATATGCTATAGAAAAATGGAGTTCATGTTGTTAATGGTTGAACACTAAACACAAAGGAGTAAAGTTTATTCTAAATCTTCACTGTAATCAATTTTTCACTCTATAGAAATACTTGGTGACATCCGGGTAATCATGGCTGCAATCTAGACACCACACGCTTCCTCTCCCCGGCACCGAACGAAATAGACTACATCAAAGGAGCATAAAAATCACCTTTGGAAGAACAGGACTCCCCAGTACTCCCCAGTACCCCACAGAGGCGAAGGTACGTGGGGTTTGAACATTTCCACACTATAATAAGAAGGAGGAAAAGCTTGCACAGAAACGTGAACTGAGCTGCCCTTCCCCCCCCCACCTCCTCCAGGAAACCAGAGTGAGCTACCAGAGCACTCACTGGGACAGCGAGTGAGTGGGGAACTTCTCTGTCTGGGGGGGCACTCCAGGGTCCTTGGGATCTGGGGACTGCCAGGAAAAAACATCTCAGGGCAGTTTCACGGGAGAATCCTGCACTGATCACAGGGGGCCCAGGGAGCTGTACTCGGGGCGGTTGCGCTGAGCATCTGGGCGGAGCTAAACACTGGGGTGGACCACGCGCTGATTATCTGGGCGGAGCTGAACACCTGGGCAGTTTGGCTGTGATCAGGGGCCCAGCGCTCTAAGAAACCTCGGAGGCTGGGAAGAACTAATCTGAGGCAACCTAAATTCACAGAAAACCCGCCCATATCACCCAGACCCAAGACCAAAAAGGAAAGGGGAATAAAACCACCAAAGGGATGGTCCAAAGTGGCCCAAAATCAAGTCTCCAGGAAGAAAGGGAAAAAGGTGACTATTGAAAACTTTTATGGTGGAAGTACCCAAGGAAAAGAAGAGAATGAGGATGAAATCAAAAAAAAAATCAGAACATGCCTCCCAAAATGGAAACTATCAACAAGCTCTGGAAAATCTCAAACTGGAACTTACCCAAAAGATGGAAACCTGGAAAGAAAAATGGGAGAAAGAGATCAGCAGTCTGACAGATAAGACTGCTCAATTGGAAAAAGAGCTCGAAGCATCCAATAGAAGGGCAGACAAAGCTGAAAAGCAAAACCAGTCCCTAATGACCAGAATTAAGCAACTCGAAGAAAGTGAGATCATAAAACAGCAAGAATCAATAAAGCAAAGCCAAAAAATTAATGAATTAGAAGAAAACATAAAATATCTCACTGAAAAGGTCACAGACTTGGAAAACAGAGGAAGAAGAGACAACCTCCTAATTATCGGTCTCCCAGAAAAACCAGAGATAAACAATAACCTTGATGTTATTCTACAGGAGATTATTGAAGAAAATTGCCCACACATTCTGGAGCAAGGGGGCAAAAT